>NW_027315735.1:11676417-11816417 GCF_026437365.1 Eucyclogobius newberryi
GTCTGTCGGCAGCGCTTCCGTTTGAGTTTAGCTTTCATAAAATACTTATTCTAAATCTGGCCCTGGTCAAAAGCCAACCAGGGATTCTTTACTTCCGCCAAATGGCCTGCCAGCAGGGGCCTGTACGGGAACAACATGAACCACGTTGTTGGCAGGATTCAAACCTGCGCGGGAAATTCCCAATGGATTTCTAGTCCATCGCCTTAACCACTCGGCCACAACAACTCATTAGGTGCTTACGGGAACCTTTTCTTGTGCGTGTGTATGGGTTGTAGCCTTTTTTTCCTGCCGCCAAAAGTAGGAGGAGTTTTGAGGCCAAAGCGCATGCTTCTGAAGTTCAGAGGGATGGCAATGTCAATCAAGAGTCCGCAGTTGAATACTTATTTACTTTGCAAAGATCGATCGATCGATCGATCGAAAGAAATCAAAAGCCATAGGCTTAAAAATGGGGCACTGGCAAAGTAAACAAAATCCCATCACACACTTGAGCAGAAGAAGCCATTACTCTCAGGATTTAAATCTACGTGGGGAGACCCCAAAAGAACTCTTTGGCCTCATTAGTCATCCCTGTCAAGGCGTTGCTGAATAATCTCATGTGTTATAAACATCTTGGACTTAGGCTAAAATGCTATGCTGCTCCTTACCACCCAAGTACGCTTGTAGTTTGGGAATTTTGTTCACTGACAATTGCCAGAAAACCTTTTTGATTCTGAAAATAGAGCTTATTTGAGCGTTTCTTCTATAACGTAACACAGCGCCATCGGAACCTTTTCTTCTGCGTGTGTATGGGTTGTAGCCTTTTTTTCCTGCCGCCAAAAGTAGGAGGAGTTTTGAGGCCAAAGCGCATGCTTCTAAAGTTCAGAGGGATGGCAATGTCAACCAAGAGTCCGCAGTTGAATACTTATTTACTTTGCAAAGATCGATCGATCGATCGAAAGAAATCAAAAGCCATAGGCTTAAAAATGGGGCACTGGCAAAGTAAACACAATCCCATCACACACTTGAGCAGAAGAAGCCATTACTCTCAGGATTTAAATCTACGTGGGGAGACCCCAAAAGAACTCTTTGGCCTCATTAGTCATCCCTGTCAAGGCGTTGCTGAATAATCTCATGTGTTATAAACATCTTGGACTTAGGCTAAAATGCTATGCTGCACCTTACCACCCAAGTACGCTTGTAGTTTGGGAATTTTGTTCACTGACAATTGCCAGAAAACCTTTTTGATTCTGAAAATAGAGCTTATTTGAGCGTTTCTTCTATAACGTAACACAGCGCCATCGGAACCTTTTCTTGTGCGTGTGTATGGGTTGTAGCCTTTTTTTCCTGCCGCCAAAAGTAGGAGGAGTTTTGAGGCCAAAGCGCATGCTTCTAAAGTTCAGAGGGATGGCAATGTCAACCAAGAGTCCGCAGTTGAATACTTATTTACTTTGCAAAGATCGATCGATCGATCGAAAGAAATCAAAAGCCATAGGCTTAAAAATGGGGCACTGGCAAAGTAAACAAAATCCCATCACACACTTGAGCAGAAGAAGCCATTACTCTCAGGATTTAAATCTACGTGGGGAGACCCCAAAAGAACTCTTTGGCCTCATTAGTCATCCCTGTCAAGGCGTTGCTGAATAATCTCATGTGTTATAAACATCTTGGACTTAGGCTAAAATGCTATGCTGCACCTTACCACCCAAGTACGCTTGTAGTTTGGGAATTTTGTTCACTGACAATTGCCAGAAAACCTTTTTGATTCTGAAAATAGAGCTTATTTGAGCGTTTCTTCCATAACGTAACACAGCGCCATCGGAACCTTTTCTTGTGCGTGTGTATGGGTTGTAGCCTTTTTTTCCTGCCGCCAAAAGTAGGAGGAGTTTTGAGGCCAAAGCGCATGCTTCTAAAGTTCAGAGGGATGGCAATGTCAACCAAGAGTCCGCAGTTGAATACTTATTTACTTTGCAAAGATCGATCGATCGATCGAAAGAAATCAAAAGCCATAGGCTTAAAAATGGGGCACTGGCAAAGTAAACACAATCCCATCACACACTTGAGCAGAAGAAGCCATTACTCTCAGGATTTAAATCTACGTGGGGAGACCCCAAAAGAAC
Source organism: Eucyclogobius newberryi (assembly GCF_026437365.1). Lineage (NCBI taxonomy): Eukaryota > Metazoa > Chordata > Actinopteri > Gobiiformes > Gobiidae > Eucyclogobius > Eucyclogobius newberryi. Next base: position 11,678,514 of record NW_027315735.1, read on the forward strand.
TCTTTGGCCTCATTAGTCATCCCTGTCAAGGCGTTGCTGAATAATCTCATGTGTTATAAACATCTTGGACTTAGGCTAAAATGCTATGCTGCTCCTTACCACCCAAGTACGCTTGTAGTTTGGGAATTTTGTTCACTGACAATTGCCAGAAAACCTTTTTGATTCTGAAAATAGAGCTTATTTGAGCGTTTCTTCTATAACGTAACACAGCGCCATCGGAACCTTTTCTTGTGCGTGTGTATGGGTTGTAGCCTTTTTTTCCTGCCGCCAAAAGTAGGGGGAGTTTTGAGGCCAAAGCGCATGCTTCTAAAGTTCAGAGGGATGGCAATGTCAACCAAGAGTCCGCAGTTGAATACTTATTTACTTTGCAAAGATCGATCGATCGATCGAAAGAAATCAAAAGCCATAGGCTTAAAAATGGGGCACTGGCAAAGTAAACAAAATCCCATCACACACTTGAGCAGAAGAAGCCATTACTCTCAGGATTTAAATCTACGTGGGGAGACCCCAAAAGAACTCTTTGGCCTCATTAGTCATCCCTGTCAAGGCGTTGCTGAATAATCTCATGTGTTATAAACATCTTGGACTTAGGCTAAAATGCTATGCTGCTCCTTACCACCCAAGTACGCTTGTAGTTTGGGAATTTTGTTCACTGACAATTGCCAGAAAACCTTTTTGATTCTGAAAATAGAGCTTATTTGAGCGTTTCTTCTATAACGTAACACAGCGCCATCGGAACCTTTTCTTGTGCGTGTGTATGGGTTGTAGCCTTTTTTTCCTGCCGCCAAAAGTAGGAGGAGTTTTGAGGCCAAAGCGCATGCTTCTAAAGTTCAGAGGGATGGCAATGTCAACCAAGAGTCCGCAGTTGAATACTTATTTACTTTGCAAAGATCGATCGATCGATCGAAAGAAATCAAAAGCCATAGGCTTAAAAATGGGGCACTGGCAAAGTAAACAAAATCCCATCACACACTTGAGCAGAAGAAGCCATTACTCTCAGGATTTAAATCTACGTGGGGAGACCCCAAAAGAACTCTTTGGCCTCATTAGTCATCCCTGTCAAGGCGTTGCTGAATAATCTCATGTGTTATAAACATCTTGGACTTAGGCTAAAATGCTATGCTGCACCTTACCACCCAAGTACGCTTGTAGTTTGGGAATTTTGTTCACTGACAATTGCCAGAAAACCTTTTTGATTCTGAAAATAGAGCTTATTTGAGCGTTTCTTCTATAACGTAACACAGCGCCATCGGACCGGACCACTCGGGCTGCCTCTGTGGCGCAACGGTAGCGCGTCTGACTCCAGATCAGAAAGTTGCGTGTTCAACTTCACGTCAGCGTCATGTACTTTGTTGATTCTTGTTATAGTGGGTGAACAGCATTCACTCATTCATGTTATGGGGCTGTTTCATACCTGTCACTCCGCAATCATGCGATCTGCCAAGAGGATTAGTTCAAATGCTCTAATACTCAACTGTTTGACAGTTTGGCCATTGCCCTCTGAGAGCTTTAGTTGTGAATGAAACTGCATATACACATGTATAACTCAAAAGTACAGCATGCGATGGCCGGGAATCGAACCCGGGTCAACTGCTTGGAAGGCAGCTATGCTTACCACTATACCACCATCGCAAGGACACATGATTTCGCAGTGCCGTGTCGCAAATCGGCGCCTGTAATTGATATCTAAAGTTCCATGCACACGGAACATGGTTTGAAGATAATTACTATCATAGAAACGCCTTTTTTTGCACGGTTTCGCTGGTCGCATTTCTTGTCCAACTGAGCAACAGGTAGCGTGGCCGAGTGGTCTAAGGCGCTGGATTTAGGTTCCAGTCTCTTCGGAGGCGTGGGTTTAAATCCCACCGCTGCCAGTTCGCATGCCGAACGTCAAGAGCAGGGCTGTGTGATGTCTGTCGGCAGCGCTTCCGTTTGAGTTTAGCTTTCATAAAATACATATTCTAAATCTGGCCCTGGTCAAAAGCCAACCAGGGATTCTTTACTTCCGCCAAATGGCCTGCCAGCAGGGGCCCGTACGGGAACAACATGAACCACGTTGTTGGCAGGATTCGAACCTGCGCGGGAAATTCCCAATGGAATTCTAGTCCAACAACTCATTAGCTGCTTACGGGAACCTTTTCTTGTGCGTGTGTATGGGTTTTAGCCTTTTTTTCCTGCCGCCAAAAGTAGGAGGAGTTTTGAGGCCAAAGCGCATGCTTCTGAAGTTCAGATGGATGGCAATGTCAATCAAGAGTCCGCAGTTGAATACTTATTTACTTTGCAAAGATCGATCGATCGAAAGAAATCAAAAGCCATAGGCTTAAAAATGGGGCACTGGCAAAGTAAACAAAATCCCATCACACTCTTGAGCAGAAGAAGCCATTACTCTCAGGATTTAAATCTACGTGGGGAGACCCCAAAAGAACTCTTTGGCCTCATTAGTCATCCCTGTCAAGGCGTTGCTGAATAATCTCATGTGTTATAAACATCTTGGACTTAGGCTAAAATGCTATGCTGCTCCTTACCACCCAAGTACGCTTGTAGTTTGGGAATTTTGTTCACTGACAATTGCCAGAAAACCTTTTTGATTCTGAAAATAGAGCTTATTTGAGCGTTTCTTCTATAACGTAACACAGCGCCATCGGAACCTTTTCTTGTGCGTGTGTATGGGTTGTAGCCTTTTTTTCCTGCCGCCAAAAGTAGGAGGAGTTTTGAGGCCAAAGCGCATGCTTCTAAAGTTCAGAGGGATGGCAATGTCAACCAAGAGTCCGCAGTTGAATACTTATTTACTTTGCAAAGATCGATCGATCGATCGAAAGAAATCAAAAGCCATAAGCTTAAAAATGGGGCACTGGCAAAGTAAACAAAATCCCATCACACACTTGAGCAGAAGAAGCTATTACTCTCAGGATTTAAATCTACGTGGGGAGACCCCAAAAGAACTCTTTGGCCTCATTAGTCATCCCTGTCAAGGCGTTGCTGAATAATCTCATGTGTTATAAACATCTTGGACTTAGGCTAAAATGCTATGCTGCACCTTACCACCCAAGTACGCTTGTAGTTTGGGAATTTTGTTCACTGACAATTGCCAGAAAACCTTTTTGATTCTGAAAATAGAGCTTATTTGAGCGTTTCTTCTATAACGTAACACAGCGCCATCGGAACCTTTTCTTGTGCGTGTGTATGGGTTGTAGCCTTTTTTTCCTGCCGCCAAAAGTAGGAGGAGTTTTGAGGCCAAAGCGCATGCTTCTAAAGTTCAGAGGGATGGCAATGTCAACCAAGAGTCCGCAGTTGAATACTTATTTACTTTGCAAAGATCGATCGATCGATCGAAAGAAATCAAAAGCCATAGGCTTAAAAATGGGGCACTGGCAAAGTAAACACAATCCCATCACACACTTGAGCAGAAGAAGCCATTACTCTCAGGATTTAAATCTACGTGGGGAGACCCCAAAAGAACTCTTTGGCCTCATTAGTCATCCCTGTCAAGGCGTTGCTGAATAATCTCATGTGTTATAAACATCTTGGACTTAGGCTAAAATGCTATGCTGCACCTTACCACCCAAGTACGCTTGTAGTTTGGGAATTTTGTTCACTGACAATTGCCAGAAAACCTTTTTGATTCTGAAAATAGAGCTTATTTGAGCGTTTCTTCTATAACGTAACACAGCGCCATCGGAACCTTTTCTTGTGCGTGTGTATGGGTTGTAGCCTTTTTTTCCTGCCGCCAAAAGTAGGAGGAGTTTTGAGGCCAAAGCGCATGCTTCTAAAGTTCAGAGGGATGGCAATGTCAACCAAGAGTCCGCAGTTGAATACTTATTTACTTTGCAAAGATCGATCGATCGATCGAAAGAAATCAAAAGCCATAGGCTTAAAAATGGGGCACTGGCAAAGTAAACAAAATCCCATCACACACTTGAGCAGAAGAAGCCATTACTCTCAGGATTTAAATCTACGTGGGGAGACCCCAAAAGAACTCTTTGGCCTCATTAGTCATCCCTGTCAAGGCGTTGCTGAATAATCTCATGTGTTATAAACATCTTGGACTTAGGCTAAAATGCTATGCTGCACCTTACCACCCAAGTACGCTTGTAGTTTGGGAATTTTGTTCACTGACAATTGCCAGAAAACCTTTTTGATTCTGAAAATAGAGCTTATTTGAGCGTTTCTTCCATAACGTAACACAGCGCCATCGGAACCTTTTCTTGTGCGTGTGTATGGGTTGTAGCCTTTTTTTCCTGCCGCCAAAAGTAGGAGGAGTTTTGAGGCCAAAGCGCATGCTTCTAAAGTTCAGAGGGATGGCAATGTCAACCAAGAGTCCGCAGTTGAATACTTATTTACTTTGCAAAGATCGATCGATCGATCGAAAGAAATCAAAAGCCATAGGCTTAAAAATGGGGCACTGGCAAAGTAAACACAATCCCATCACACACTTGAGCAGAAGAAGCCATTACTCTCAGGATTTAAATCTACGTGGGGAGACCCCAAAAGAACTCTTTGGCCTCATTAGTCATCCCTGTCAAGGCGTTGCTGAATAATCTCATGTGTTATAAACATCTTGGACTTAGGCTAAAATGCTATGCTGCTCCTTACCACCCAAGTACGCTTGTAGTTTGGGAATTTTGTTCACTGACAATTGCCAGAAAACCTTTTTGATTCTGAAAATAGAGCTTATTTGAGCGTTTCTTCTATAACGTAACACAGCGCCATCGGAACCTTTTCTTGTGCGTGTGTATGGGTTGTAGCCTTTTTTTCCTGCCGCCAAAAGTAGGAGGAGTTTTGAGGCCAAAGCGCATGCTTCTAAAGTTCAGAGGGATGGCAATGTCAACTAAGAGTCCGCAGTTGAATACTTATTTACTTTGCAAAGATCGATCGATCGATCGAAAGAAATCAAAAGCCATAGGCTTAAAAATGGGGCACTGGCAAAGTAAACAAAATCCCATCACACACTTGAGCAGAAGAAGCCATTACTCTCAGGATTTAAATCTACGTGGGGAGACCCCAAAAGAACTCTTTGGCCTCATTAGTCATCCCTGTCAAGGCGTTGCTGAATAATCTCATGTGTTATAAACATCTTGGACTTAGGCTAAAATGCTATGCTGCACCTTACCACCCAAGTACGCTTGTAGTTTGGGAATTTTGTTCACTGACAATTGCCAGAAAACCTTTTTGATTCTGAAAATAGAGCTTATTTGAGCGTTTCTTCCATAACGTAACACAGCGCCATCGGAACCTTTTCTTGTGCGTGTGTATGGGTTGTAGCCTTTTTTTCCTGCCGCCAAAAGTAGGAGGAGTTTTGAGGCCAAAGCGCATGCTTCTAAAGTTCAGAGGGATGGCAATGTCAACCAAGAGTCCGCAGTTGAATACTTATTTACTTTGCAAAGATCGATCGATCGATCGAAAGAAATCAAAAGCCATAGGCTTAAAAATGGGGCACTGGCAAAGTAAACACAATCCCATCACACACTTGAGCAGAAGAAGCCATTACTCTCAGGATTTAAATCTACGTGGGGAGACCCCAAAAGAACTCTTTGGCCTCATTAGTCATCCCTGTCAAGGCGTTGCTGAATAATCTCATGTGTTATAAACATCTTGGACTTAGGCTAAAATGCTATGCTGCTCCTTACCACCCAAGTACGCTTGTAGTTTGGGAATTTTGTTCACTGACAATTGCCAGAAAACCTTTTTGATTCTGAAAATAGAGCTTATTTGAGCGTTTCTTCTATAACGTAACACAGCGCCATCGGAACCTTTTCTTGTGCGTGTGTATGGGTTGTAGCCTTTTTTTCCTGCCGCCAAAAGTAGGAGGAGTTTTGAGGCCAAAGCGCATGCTTCTAAAGTTCAGAGGGATGGCAATGTCAACCAAGAGTCCGCAGTTGAATACTTATTTACTTTGCAAAGATCGATCGATCGATCGAAAGAAATCAAAAGCCATAGGCTTAAAAATGGGGCACTGGCAAAGTAAACAAAATCCCATCACACACTTGAGCAGAAGAAGCCATTACTCTCAGGATTTAAATCTACGTGGGGAGACCCCAAAAGAACTCTTTGGCCTCATTAGTCATCCCTGTCAAGGCGTTGCTGAATAATCTCATGTGTTATAAACATCTTGGACTTAGGCTAAAATGCTATGCTGCTCCTTACCACCCAAGTACGCTTGTAGTTTGGGAATTTTGTTCACTGACAATTGCCAGAAAACCTTTTTGATTCTGAAAATAGAGCTTATTTGAGCGTTTCTTCTATAACGTAACACAGCGCCATCGGAACCTTTTCTTGTGCGTGTGTATGGGTTGTAGCCTTTTTTTCCTGCCGCCAAAAGTAGGAGGAGTTTTGAGGCCAAAGCGCATGCTTCTAAAGTTCAGAGGGATGGCAATGTCAACCAAGAGTCCGCAGTTGAATACTTATTTACTTTGCAAAGATCGATCGATCGATCGAAAGAAATCAAAAGCCATAGGCTTAAAAATGGGGCACTGGCAAAGTAAACAAAATCCCATCACACACTTGAGCAGAAGAAGCCATTACTCTCAGGATTTAAATCTACGTGGGGAGACCCCAAAAGAACTCTTTGGCCTCATTAGTCATCCCTGTCAAGGCGTTGCTGAATAATCTCATGTGTTATAAACATCTTGGACTTAGGCTAAAATGCTATGCTGCACCTTACCACCCAAGTACGCTTGTAGTTTGGGAATTTTGTTCACTGACAATTGCCAGAAAACCTTTTTGATTCTGAAAATAGAGCTTATTTGAGCGTTTCTTCTATAACGTAACACAGCGCCATCGGACCGGACCACTCGGGCTGCCTCTGTGGCGCAACGGTAGCGCGTCTGACTCCAGATCAGAAAGTTGCGTGTTCAACTTCACGTCAGCGTCATGTACTTTGTTGATTCTTGTTATAGTGGGTGAACAGCATTCACTCATTCATGTTATGGGGCTGTTTCATACCTGTCACTCCGCAATCATGCGATCTGCCAAGAGGATTAGTTCAAATGCTCTAATACTCAACTGTTTGACAGTTTGGCCATTGCCCTCTGAGAGCTTTAGTTGTGAATGAAACTGCATATACACATGTATAACTCAAAAGTACAGCATGCGATGGCCGGGAATCGAACCCGGGTCAACTGCTTGGAAGGCAGCTATGCTTACCACTATACCACCATCGCAAGGACACATGATTTCGCAGTGCCGTGTCGCAAATCGGCGCCTGTAATTGATATCTAAAGTTCCATGCACACGGAACATGGTTTGAAGATAATTACTATCATAGAAACGCCTTTTTTTGCACGGTTTCGCTGGTCGCATTTCTTGTCCAACTGAGCAACAGGTAGCGTGGCCGAGTGGTCTAAGGCGCTGGATTTAGGTTCCAGTCTCTTCGGAGGCGTGGGTTTAAATCCCACCGCTGCCAGTTCGCATGCCGAACGTCAAGAGCAGGGCTGTGTGATGTCTGTCGGCAGCGCTTCCGTTTGAGTTTAGCTTTCATAAAATACATATTCTAAATCTGGCCCTGGTCAAAAGCCAACCAGGGATTCTTTACTTCCGCCAAATGGCCTGCCAGCAGGGGCCCGTACGGGAACAACATGAACCACGTTGTTGGCAGGATTCGAACCTGCGCGGGAAATTCCCAATGGAATTCTAGTCCAACAACTCATTAGCTGCTTACGGGAACCTTTTCTTGTGCGTGTGTATGGGTTTTAGCCTTTTTTTCCTGCCGCCAAAAGTAGGAGGAGTTTTGAGGCCAAAGCGCATGCTTCTGAAGTTCAGATGGATGGCAATGTCAATCAAGAGTCCGCAGTTGAATACTTATTTACTTTGCAAAGATCGATCGATCGAAAGAAATCAAAAGCCATAGGCTTAAAAATGGGGCACTGGCAAAGTAAACAAAATCCCATCACACTCTTGAGCAGAAGAAGCCATTACTCTCAGGATTTAAATCTACGTGGGGAGACCCCAAAAGAACTCTTTGGCCTCATTAGTCATCCCTGTCAAGGCGTTGCTGAATAATCTCATGTGTTATAAACATCTTGGACTTAGGCTAAAATGCTATGCTGCTCCTTACCACCCAAGTACGCTTGTAGTTTGGGAATTTTGTTCACTGACAATTGCCAGAAAACCTTTTTGATTCTGAAAATAGAGCTTATTTGAGCGTTTCTTCTATAACGTAACACAGCGCCATCGGAACCTTTTCTTGTGCGTGTGTATGGGTTGTAGCCTTTTTTTCCTGCCGCCAAAAGTAGGAGGAGTTTTGAGGCCAAAGCGCATGCTTCTAAAGTTCAGAGGGATGGCAATGTCAACCAAGAGTCCGCAGTTGAATACTTATTTACTTTGCAAAGATCGATCGATCGATCGAAAGAAATCAAAAGCCATAAGCTTAAAAATGGGGCACTGGCAAAGTAAACAAAATCCCATCACACACTTGAGCAGAAGAAGCTATTACTCTCAGGATTTAAATCTACGTGGGGAGACCCCAAAAGAACTCTTTGGCCTCATTAGTCATCCCTGTCAAGGCGTTGCTGAATAATCTCATGTGTTATAAACATCTTGGACTTAGGCTAAAATGCTATGCTGCACCTTACCACCCAAGTACGCTTGTAGTTTGGGAATTTTGTTCACTGACAATTGCCAGAAAACCTTTTTGATTCTGAAAATAGAGCTTATTTGAGCGTTTCTTCTATAACGTAACACAGCGCCATCGGAACCTTTTCTTGTGCGTGTGTATGGGTTGTAGCCTTTTTTTCCTGCCGCCAAAAGTAGGAGGAGTTTTGAGGCCAAAGCGCATGCTTCTAAAGTTCAGAGGGATGGCAATGTCAACCAAGAGTCCGCAGTTGAATACTTATTTACTTTGCAAAGATCGATCGATCGATCGAAAGAAATCAAAAGCCATAGGCTTAAAAATGGGGCACTGGCAAAGTAAACACAATCCCATCACACACTTGAGCAGAAGAAGCCATTACTCTCAGGATTTAAATCTACGTGGGGAGACCCCAAAAGAACTCTTTGGCCTCATTAGTCATCCCTGTCAAGGCGTTGCTGAATAATCTCATGTGTTATAAACATCTTGGACTTAGGCTAAAATGCTATGCTGCACCTTACCACCCAAGTACGCTTGTAGTTTGGGAATTTTGTTCACTGACAATTGCCAGAAAACCTTTTTGATTCTGAAAATAGAGCTTATTTGAGCGTTTCTTCTATAACGTAACACAGCGCCATCGGAACCTTTTCTTGTGCGTGTGTATGGGTTGTAGCCTTTTTTTCCTGCCGCCAAAAGTAGGAGGAGTTTTGAGGCCAAAGCGCATGCTTCTAAAGTTCAGAGGGATGGCAATGTCAACCAAGAGTCCGCAGTTGAATACTTATTTACTTTGCAAAGATCGATCGATCGATCGAAAGAAATCAAAAGCCATAGGCTTAAAAATGGGGCACTGGCAAAGTAAACAAAATCCCATCACACACTTGAGCAGAAGAAGCCATTACTCTCAGGATTTAAATCTACGTGGGGAGACCCCAAAAGAACTCTTTGGCCTCATTAGTCATCCCTGTCAAGGCGTTGCTGAATAATCTCATGTGTTATAAACATCTTGGACTTAGGCTAAAATGCTATGCTGCACCTTACCACCCAAGTACGCTTGTAGTTTGGGAATTTTGTTCACTGACAATTGCCAGAAAACCTTTTTGATTCTGAAAATAGAGCTTATTTGAGCGTTTCTTCCATAACGTAACACAGCGCCATCGGAACCTTTTCTTGTGCGTGTGTATGGGTTGTAGCCTTTTTTTCCTGCCGCCAAAAGTAGGAGGAGTTTTGAGGCCAAAGCGCATGCTTCTAAAGTTCAGAGGGATGGCAATGTCAACCAAGAGTCCGCAGTTGAATACTTATTTACTTTGCAAAGATCGATCGATCGATCGAAAGAAATCAAAAGCCATAGGCTTAAAAATGGGGCACTGGCAAAGTAAACACAATCCCATCACACACTTGAGCAGAAGAAGCCATTACTCTCAGGATTTAAATCTACGTGGGGAGACCCCAAAAGAACTCTTTGGCCTCATTAGTCATCCCTGTCAAGGCGTTGCTGAATAATCTCATGTGTTATAAACATCTTGGACTTAGGCTAAAATGCTATGCTGCTCCTTACCACCCAAGTACGCTTGTAGTTTGGGAATTTTGTTCACTGACAATTGCCAGAAAACCTTTTTGATTCTGAAAATAGAGCTTATTTGAGCGTTTCTTCTATAACGTAACACAGCGCCATCGGAACCTTTTCTTGTGCGTGTGTATGGGTTGTAGCCTTTTTTTCCTGCCGCCAAAAGTAGGAGGAGTTTTGAGGCCAAAGCGCATGCTTCTAAAGTTCAGAGGGATGGCAATGTCAACCAAGAGTCCGCAGTTGAATACTTATTTACTTTGCAAAGATCGATCGATCGATCGAAAGAAATCAAAAGCCATAGGCTTAAAAATGGGGCACTGGCAAAGTAAACAAAATCCCATCACACACTTGAGCAGAAGAAGCCATTACTCTCAGGATTTAAATCTACGTGGGGAGACCCCAAAAGAACTCTTTGGCCTCATTAGTCATCCCTGTCAAGGCGTTGCTGAATAATCTCATGTGTTATAAACATCTTGGACTTAGGCTAAAATGCTATGCTGCTCCTTACCACCCAAGTACGCTTGTAGTTTGGGAATTTTGTTCACTGACAATTGCCAGAAAACCTTTTTGATTCTGAAAATAGAGCTTATTTGAGCGTTTCTTCTATAACGTAACACAGCGCCATCGGAACCTTTTCTTGTGCGTGTGTATGGGTTGTAGCCTTTTTTTCCTGCCGCCAAAAGTAGGAGGAGTTTTGAGGCCAAAGCGCATGCTTCTAAAGTTCAGAGGGATGGCAATGTCAACCAAGAGTCCGCAGTTGAATACTTATTTACTTTGCAAAGATCGATCGATCGATCGAAAGAAATCAAAAGCCATAGGCTTAAAAATGGGGCACTGGCAAAGTAAACAAAATCCCATCACACACTTGAGCAGAAGAAGCCATTACTCTCAGGATTTAAATCTACGTGGGGAGACCCCAAAAGAACTCTTTGGCCTCATTAGTCATCCCTGTCAAGGCGTTGCTGAATAATCTCATGTGTTATAAACATCTTGGACTTAGGCTAAAATGCTATGCTGCACCTTACCACCCAAGTACGCTTGTAGTTTGGGAATTTTGTTCACTGACAATTGCCAGAAAACCTTTTTGATTCTGAAAATAGAGCTTATTTGAGCGTTTCTTCTATAACGTAACACAGCGCCATCGGACCGGACCACTCGGGCTGCCTCTGTGGCGCAACGGTAGCGCGTCTGACTCCAGATCAGAAAGTTGCGTGTTCAACTTCACGTCAGCGTCATGTACTTTGTTGATTCTTGTTATAGTGGGTGAACAGCATTCACTCATTCATGTTATGGGGCTGTTTCATACCTGTCACTCCGCAATCATGCGATCTGCCAAGAGGATTAGTTCAAATGCTCTAATACTCAACTGTTTGACAGTTTGGCCATTGCCCTCTGAGAGCTTTAGTTGTGAATGAAACTGCATATACACATGTATAACTCAAAAGTACAGCATGCGATGGCCGGGAATCGAACCCGGGTCAACTGCTTGGAAGGCAGCTATGCTTACCACTATACCACCATCGCAAGGACACATGATTTCGCAGTGCCGTGTCGCAAATCGGCGCCTGTAATTGATATCTAAAGTTCCATGCACACGGAACATGGTTTGAAGATAATTACTATCATAGAAACGCCTTTTTTTGCACGGTTTCGCTGGTCGCATTTCTTGTCCAACTGAGCAACAGGTAGCGTGGCCGAGTGGTCTAAGGCGCTGGATTTAGGTTCCAGTCTCTTCGGAGGCGTGGGTTTAAATCCCACCGCTGCCAGTTCGCATGCCGAACGTCAAGAGCAGGGCTGTGTGATGTCTGTCGGCAGCGCTTCCGTTTGAGTTTAGCTTTCATAAAATACATATTCTAAATCTGGCCCTGGTCAAAAGCCAACCAGGGATTCTTTACTTCCGCCAAATGGCCTGCCAGCAGGGGCCCGTACGGGAACAACATGAACCACGTTGTTGGCAGGATTCGAACCTGCGCGGGAAATTCCCAATGGAATTCTAGTCCAACAACTCATTAGCTGCTTACGGGAACCTTTTCTTGTGCGTGTGTATGGGTTTTAGCCTTTTTTTCCTGCCGCCAAAAGTAGGAGGAGTTTTGAGGCCAAAGCGCATGCTTCTGAAGTTCAGATGGATGGCAATGTCAATCAAGAGTCCGCAGTTGAATACTTATTTACTTTGCAAAGATCGATCGATCGATCGAAAGAAATCAAAAGCCATAGGCTTAAAAATGGGGCACTGGCAAAGTAAACAAAATCCCATCACACACTTGAGCAGAAGAAGCCATTACTCTCAGGATTTAAATCTACGTGGGGAGACCCCAAAAGAACTCTTTGGCCTCATTAGTCATCCCTGTCAAGGCGTTGCTGAATAATCTCATGTGTTATAAACATCTTGGACTTAGGCTAAAATGCTATGCTGCACCTTACCACCCAAGTACGCTTGTAGTTTGGGAATTTTGTTCACTGACAATTGCCAGAAAACCTTTTTGATTCTGAAAATAGAGCTTATTTGAGCGTTTCTTCTATAACGTAACACAGCGCCATCGGAACCTTTTCTTGTGCGTGTGTATGGGTTGTAGCCTTTTTTTCCTGCCGCCAAAAGTAGGAGGAGTTTTGAGGCCAAAGCGCATGCTTCTAAAGTTCAGAGGGATGGCAATGTCAACCAAGAGTCCGCAGTTGAATACTTATTTACTTTGCAAAGATCGATCGATCGATCGAAAGAAATCAAAAGCCATAGGCTTAAAAATGGGGCACTGGCAAAGTAAACAAAATCCCATCACACACTTGAGCAGAAGAAGCCATTACTCTCAGGATTTAAATCTACGTGGGGAGACCCCAAAAGAACTCTTTGGCCTCATTAGTCATCCCTGTCAAGGCGTTGCTGAATAATCTCATGTGTTATAAACATCTTGGACTTAGGCTAAAATGCTATGCTGCACCTTACCACCCAAGTACGCTTGTAGTTTGGGAATTTTGTTCACTGACAATTGCCAGAAAACCTTTTTGATTCTGAAAATAGAGCTTATTTGAGCGTTTCTTCTATAACGTAACACAGCGCCATCGGAACCTTTTCTTGTGCGTGTGTATGGGTTGTAGCCTTTTTTTCCTGCCGCCAAAAGTAGGAGGAGTTTTGAGGCCAAAGCGCATGCTTCTAAAGTTCAGAGGGATGGCAATGTCAACCAAGAGTCCGCAGTTGAATACTTATTTACTTTGCAAAGATCGATCGATCGATCGAAAGAAATCAAAAGCCATAGGCTTAAAAATGGGGCACTGGCAAAGTAAACAAAATCCCATCACACACTTGAGCAGAAGAAGCCATTACTCTCAGGATTTAAATCTACGTGGGGAGACCCCAAAAGAACTCTTTGGCCTCATTAGTCATCCCTGTCAAGGCGTTGCTGAATAATCTCATGTGTTATAAACATCTTGGACTTAGGCTAAAATGCTATGCTGCACCTTACCACCCAAGTACGCTTGTAGTTTGGGAATTTTGTTCACTGACAATTGCCAGAAAACCTTTTTGATTCTGAAAATAGAGCTTATTTGAGCGTTTCTTCTATAACGTAACACAGCGCCATCGGAACCTTTTCTTGTGCGTGTGTATGGGTTGTAGCCTTTTTTTCCTGCCGCCAAAAGTAGGAGGAGTTTTGAGGCCAAAGCGCATGCTTCTAAAGTTCAGAGGGATGGCAATGTCAACCAAGAGTCCGCAGTTGAATACTTATTTACTTTGCAAAGATCGATCGATCGATCGAAAGAAATCAAAAGCCATAGGCTTAAAAATGGGGCACTGGCAAAGTAAACACAATCCCATCACACACTTGAGCAGAAGAAGCCATTACTCTCAGGATTTAAATCTACGTGGGGAGACCCCAAAAGAACTCTTTGGCCTCATTAGTCATCCCTGTCAAGGCGTTGCTGAATAATCTCATGTGTTATAAACATCTTGGACTTAGGCTAAAATGCTATGCTGCACCTTACCACCCAAGTACGCTTGTAGTTTGGGAATTTTGTTCACTGACAATTGCCAGAAAACCTTTTTGATTCTGAAAATAGAGCTTATTTGAGCGTTTCTTCTATAACGTAACACAGCGCCATCGGAACCTTTTCTTGTGCGTGTGTATGGGTTGTAGCCTTTTTTTCCTGCCGCCAAAAGTAGGAGGAGTTTTGAGGCCAAAGCGCATGCTTCTAAAGTTCAGAGGGATGGCAATGTCAACCAAGAGTCCGCAGTTGAATACTTATTTACTTTGCAAAGATCGATCGATCGATCGAAAGAAATCAAAAGCCATAGGCTTAAAAATGGGGCACTGGCAAAGTAAACAAAATCCCATCACACACTTGAGCAGAAGAAGCCATTACTCTCAGGATTTAAATCTACGTGGGGAGACCCCAAAAGAACTCTTTGGCCTCATTAGTCATCCCTGTCAAGGCGTTGCTGAATAATCTCATGTGTTATAAACATCTTGGACTTAGGCTAAAATGCTATGCTGCACCTTACCACCCAAGTACGCTTGTAGTTTGGGAATTTTGTTCACTGACAATTGCCAGAAAACCTTTTTGATTCTGAAAATAGAGCTTATTTGAGCGTTTCTTCCATAACGTAACACAGCGCCATCGGAACCTTTTCTTGTGCGTGTGTATGGGTTGTAGCCTTTTTTTCCTGCCGCCAAAAGTAGGAGGAGTTTTGAGGCCAAAGCGCATGCTTCTAAAGTTCAGAGGGATGGCAATGTCAACCAAGAGTCCGCAGTTGAATACTTATTTACTTTGCAAAGATCGATCGATCGATCGAAAGAAATCAAAAGCCATAGGCTTAAAAATGGGGCACTGGCAAAGTAAACACAATCCCATCACACACTTGAGCAGAAGAAGCCATTACTCTCAGGATTTAAATCTACGTGGGGAGACCCCAAAAGAACTCTTTGGCCTCATTAGTCATCCCTGTCAAGGCGTTGCTGAATAATCTCATGTGTTATAAACATCTTGGACTTAGGCTAAAATGCTATGCTGCACCTTACCACCCAAGTACGCTTGTAGTTTGGGAATTTTGTTCACTGACAATTGCCAGAAAACCTTTTTGATTCTGAAAATAGAGCTTATTTGAGCGTTTCTTCCATAACGTAACACAGCGCCATCGGAACCTTTTCTTGTGCGTGTGTATGGGTTGTAGCCTTTTTTTCCTGCCGCCAAAAGTAGGAGGAGTTTTGAGGCCAAAGCGCATGCTTCTAAAGTTCAGAGGGATGGCAATGTCAACCAAGAGTCCGCAGTTGAATACTTATTTACTTTGCAAAGATCGATCGATCGATCGAAAGAAATCAAAAGCCATAGGCTTAAAAATGGGGCACTGGCAAAGTAAACAAAATCCCATCACACACTTGAGCAGAAGAAGCCATTACTCTCAGGATTTAAATCTACGTGGGGAGACCCCAAAAGAACTCTTTGGCCTCATTAGTCATCCCTGTCAAGGCGTTGCTGAATAATCTCATGTGTTATAAACATCTTGGACTTAGGCTAAAATGCTATGCTGCACCTTACCACCCAAGTACGCTTGTAGTTTGGGAATTTTGTTCACTGACAATTGCCAGAAAACCTTTTTGATTCTGAAAATAGAGCTTATTTGAGCGTTTCTTCTATAACGTAACACAGCGCCATCGGAACCTTTTCTTGTGCGTGTGTATGGGTTGTAGCCTTTTTTTCCTGCCGCCAAAAGTAGGAGGAGTTTTGAGGCCAAAGCGCATGCTTCTAAAGTTCAGAGGGATGGCAATGTCAACCAAGAGTCCGCAGTTGAATACTTATTTACTTTGCAAAGATCGATCGATCGATCGAAAGAAATCAAAAGCCATAGGCTTAAAAATGGGGCACTGGCAAAGTAAACAAAATCCCATCACACACTTGAGCAGAAGAAGCCATTACTCTCAGGATTTAAATCTACGTGGGGAGACCCCAAAAGAACTCTTTGGCCTCATTAGTCATCCCTGTCAAGGCGTTGCTGAATAATCTCATGTGTTATAAACATCTTGGACTTAGGCTAAAATGCTATGCTGCACCTTACCACCCAAGTACGCTTGTAGTTTGGGAATTTTGTTCACTGACAATTGCCAGAAAACCTTTTTGATTCTGAAAATAGAGCTTATTTGAGCGTTTCTTCTATAACGTAACACAGCGCCATCGGAACCTTTTCTTGTGCGTGTGTATGGGTTGTAGCCTTTTTTTCCTGCCGCCAAAAGTAGGAGGAGTTTTGAGGCCAAAGCGCATGCTTCTAAAGTTCAGAGGGATGGCAATGTCAACCAAGAGTCCGCAGTTGAATACTTATTTACTTTGCAAAGATCGATCGATCGAAAGAAATCAAAAGCCATAGGCTTAAAAATGGGGCACTGTCAAAGTAAACACAATCCCATCACACACTTGAGCAGAAGAAGCCATTACTCTCAGGATTTAAATCTACGTGGGGAGACCCCAAAAGAACTCTTTGGCCTCATTAGTCATCCCTGTCAAGGCGTTGCTGAATAATCTCATGTGTTATAAACATCTTGGACTTAGGCTAAAATGCTATGCTGCACCTTACCACCCAAGTACGCTTGTAGTTTGGGAATTTTGTTCACTGACAATTGCCAGAAAACCTTTTTGATTCTGAAAATAGAGCTTATTTGAGCGTTTCTTCTATAACGTAACACAGCGCCATCGGAACCTTTTCTTGTGCGTGTGTATGGGTTGTAGCCTTTTTTTCCTGCCGCCAAAAGTAGGAGGAGTTTTGAGGCCAAAGCGCATGCTTCTAAAGTTCAGAGGGATGGCAATGTCAACCAAGAGTCCGCAGTTGAATACTTATTTACTTTGCAAAGATCGATCGATCGATCGAAAGAAATCAAAAGCCATAGGCTTAAAAATGGGGCACTGGCAAAGTAAACAAAATCCCATCACACACTTGAGCAGAAGAAGCCATTACTCTCAGGATTTAAATCTACGTGGGGAGACCCCAAAAGAACTCTTTGGCCTCATTAGTCATCCCTGTCAAGGCGTTGCTGAATAATCTCATGTGTTATAAACATCTTGGACTTAGGCTAAAATGCTATGCTGCACCTTACCACCCAAGTACGCTTGTAGTTTGGGAATTTTGTTCACTGACAATTGCCAGAAAACCTTTTTGATTCTGAAAATAGAGCTTATTTGAGCGTTTCTTCTATAACGTAACACAGCGCCATCGGAACCTTTTCTTGTGCGTGTGTATGGGTTGTAGCCTTTTTTTCCTGCCGCCAAAAGTAGGAGGAGTTTTGAGGCCAAAGCGCATGCTTCTAAAGTTCAGAGGGATGGCAATGTCAACCAAGAGTCCGCAGTTGAATACTTATTTACTTTGCAAAGATCGATCGATCGATCGAAAGAAATCAAAAGCCATAGGCTTAAAAATGGGGCACTGGCAAAGTAAACACAATCCCATCACACACTTGAGCAGAAGAAGCCATTACTCTCAGGATTTAAATCTACGTGGGGAGACCCCAAAAGAACTCTTTGGCCTCATTAGTCATCCCTGTCAAGGCGTTGCTGAATAATCTCATGTGTTATAAACATCTTGGACTTAGGCTAAAATGCTATGCTGCACCTTACCACCCAAGTACGCTTGTAGTTTGGGAATTTTGTTCACTGACAATTGCCAGAAAACCTTTTTGATTCTGAAAATAGAGCTTATTTGAGCGTTTCTTCTATAACGTAACACAGCGCCATCGGAACCTTTTCTTGTGCGTGTGTATGGGTTGTAGCCTTTTTTTCCTGCCGCCAAAAGTAGGAGGAGTTTTGAGGCCAAAGCGCATGCTTCTAAAGTTCAGAGGGATGGCAATGTCAACCAAGAGTCCGCAGTTGAATACTTATTTACTTTGCAAAGATCGATCGATCGATCGAAAGAAATCAAAAGCCATAGGCTTAAAAATGGGGCACTGGCAAAGTAAACAAAATCCCATCACACACTTGAGCAGAAGAAGCCATTACTCTCAGGATTTAAATCTACGTGGGGAGACCCCAAAAGAACTCTTTGGCCTCATTAGTCATCCCTGTCAAGGCGTTGCTGAATAATCTCATGTGTTATAAACATCTTGGACTTAGGCTAAAATGCTATGCTGCTCCTTACCACCCAAGTACGCTTGTAGTTTGGGAATTTTGTTCACTGACAATTGCCAGAAAACCTTTTTGATTCTGAAAATAGAGCTTATTTGAGCGTTTCTTCTATAACGTAACACAGCGCCATCGGAACCTTTTCTTGTGCGTGTGTATGGGTTGTAGCCTTTTTTTCCTGCCGCCAAAAGTAGGAGGAGTTTTGAGGCCAAAGCGCATGCTTCTAAAGTTCAGAGGGATGGCAATGTCAACCAAGAGTCCGCAGTTGAATACTTATTTACTTTGCAAAGATCGATCGATCGATCGAAAGAAATCAAAAGCCATAGGCTTAAAAATGGGGCACTGGCAAAGTAAACAAAATCCCATCACACACTTGAGCAGAAGAAGCCATTACTCTCAGGATTTAAATCTACGTGGGGAGACCCCAAAAGAACTCTTTGGCCTCATTAGTCATCCCTGTCAAGGCGTTGCTGAATAATCTCATGTGTTATAAACATCTTGGACTTAGGCTAAAATGCTATGCTGCACCTTACCACCCAAGTACGCTTGTAGTTTGGGAATTTTGTTCACTGACAATTGCCAGAAAACCTTTTTGATTCTGAAAATAGAGCTTATTTGAGCGTTTCTTCTATAACGTAACACAGCGCCATCGGACCGGACCACTCGGGCTGCCTCTGTGGCGCAACGGTAGCGCGTCTGACTCCAGATCAGAAAGTTGCGTGTTCAACTTCACGTCAGCGTCATGTACTTTGTTGATTCTTGTTATAGTGGGTGAACAGCATTCACTCATTCATGTTATGGGGCTGTTTCATACCTGTCACTCCGCAATCATGCGATCTGCCAAGAGGATTAGTTCAAATGCTCTAATACTCAACTGTTTGACAGTTTGGCCATTGCCCTCTGAGAGCTTTAGTTGTGAATGAAACTGCATATACACATGTATAACTCAAAAGTACAGCATGCGATGGCCGGGAATCGAACCCGGGTCAACTACTTGGAAGGCAGCTATGCTTACCACTATACCACCATCGCAAGGACACATGATTCCGCAGTGCCGTGTCGCAAATCGGCGCCTGTAATTGATATCTAAAGTTCCATGCACACGGAACATGGTTTGAAGATAATTACTATCATAGAAACGCCTTTTTTTGCACGGTTTCGCTGGTCGCATTTCTTGTCCAACTGAGCAACAGGTAGCGTGGCCGAGTGGTCTAAGGCGCTGGATTTAGGTTCCAGTCTCTTCGGAGGCGTGGGTTTAAATCCCACCGCTGCCAGTTCGCATGCCGAACGTCAAGAGCAGGGCTGTGTGATGTCTGTCGGCAGCGCTTCCGTTTGAGTTTAGCTTTCATAAAATACATATTCTAAATCTGGCCCTGGTCAAAAGCCAACCAGGGATTCTTTACTACCGCCAAATGGCCTGCCAGCAGGGGCCCGTACGGGAACAACATGAACCACGTTGTTGGCAGGATTCGAACCTGCGCGGGAAATTCCCAATGGAATTCTAGTCCAACAACTCATTAGCTGCTTACGGGAACCTTTTCTTGTGCGTGTGTATGGGTTTTAGCCTTTTTTTCCTGCCGCCAAAAGTAGGAGGAGTTTTGAGGCCAAAGCGCATGCTTCTGAAGTTCAGATGGATGGCAATGTCAATCAAGAGTCCGCAGTTGAATACTTATTTACTTTGCAAAGATCGATCGATCGATCGAAAGAAATCAAAAGCCATAGGCTTAAAAATGGGGCACTGGCAAAGTAAACAAAATCCCATCACACACTTGAGCAGAAGAAGCCATTACTCTCAGGATTTAAATCTACGTGGGGAGACCCCAAAAGAACTCTTTGGCCTCATTAGTCATCCCTGTCAAGGCGTTGCTGAATAATCTCATGTGTTATAAACATCTTGGACTTAGGCTAAAATGCTATGCTGCACCTTACCACCCAAGTACGCTTGTAGTTTGGGAATTTTGTTCACTGACAATTGCCAGAAAACCTTTTTGATTCTGAAAATAGAGCTTATTTGAGCGTTTCTTCTATAACGTAACACAGCGCCATCGGAACCTTTTCTTGTGCGTGTGTATGGGTTGTAGCCTTTTTTTCCTGCCGCCAAAAGTAGGAGGAGTTTTGAGGCCAAAGCGCATGCTTCTAAAGTTCAGAGGGATGGCAATGTCAACCAAGAGTCCGCAGTTGAATACTTATTTACTTTGCAAAGATCGATCGATCGATCGAAAGAAATCAAAAGCCATAGGCTTAAAAATGGGGCACTGGCAAAGTAAACAAAATCCCATCACACACTTGAGCAGAAGAAGCCATTACTCTCAGGATTTAAATCTACGTGGGGAGACCCCAAAAGAACTCTTTGGCCTCATTAGTCATCCCTGTCAAGGCGTTGCTGAATAATCTCATGTGTTATAAACATCTTGGACTTAGGCTAAAATGCTATGCTGCACCTTACCACCCAAGTACGCTTGTAGTTTGGGAATTTTGTTCACTGACAATTGCCAGAAAACCTTTTTGATTCTGAAAATAGAGCTTATTTGAGCGTTTCTTCTATAACGTAACACAGCGCCATCGGAACCTTTTCTTGTGCGTGTGTATGGGTTGTAGCCTTTTTTTCCTGCCGCCAAAAGTAGGAGGAGTTTTGAGGCCAAAGCGCATGCTTCTAAAGTTCAGAGGGATGGCAATGTCAACCAAGAGTCCGCAGTTGAATACTTATTTACTTTGCAAAGATCGATCGATCGATCGAAAGAAATCAAAAGCCATAGGCTTAAAAATGGGGCACTGGCAAAGTAAACAAAATCCCATCACACACTTGAGCAGAAGAAGCCATTACTCTCAGGATTTAAATCTACGTGGGGAGACCCCAAAAGAACTCTTTGGCCTCATTAGTCATCCCTGTCAAGGCGTTGCTGAATAATCTCATGTGTTATAAACATCTTGGACTTAGGCTAAAATGCTATGCTGCACCTTACCACCCAAGTACGCTTGTAGTTTGGGAATTTTGTTCACTGACAATTGCCAGAAAACCTTTTTGATTCTGAAAATAGAGCTTATTTGAGCGTTTCTTCTATAACGTAACACAGCGCCATCGGAACCTTTTCTTGTGCGTGTGTATGGGTTGTAGCCTTTTTTTCCTGCCGCCAAAAGTAGGAGGAGTTTTGAGGCCAAAGCGCATGCTTCTAAAGTTCAGAGGGATGGCAATGTCAACCAAGAGTCCGCAGTTGAATACTTATTTACTTTGCAAAGATCGATCGATCGATCGAAAGAAATCAAAAGCCATAGGCTTAAAAATGGGGCACTGGCAAAGTAAACAAAATCCCATCACACACTTGAGCAGAAGAAGCCATTACTCTCAGGATTTAAATCTACGTATGGAGACCCCAAAAGAACTCTTTGGCCTCATTAGTCATCCCTGTCAAGGCGTTGCTGAATAATCTCATGTGTTATAAACATCTTGGACTTAGGCTAAAATGCTATGCTGCACCTTACCACCCAAGTACGCTTGTAGTTTGGGAATTTTGTTCACTGACAATTGCCAGAAAACCTTTTTGATTCTGAAAATAGAGCTTATTTGAGCGTTTCTTCTATAACGTAACACAGCGCCATCGGAACCTTTTCTTGTGCGTGTGTATGGGTTGTAGCCTTTTTTTCCTGCCGCCAAAAGTAGGAGGAGTTTTGAGGCCAAAGCGCATGCTTCTAAAGTTCAGAGGGATGGCAATGTCAACCAAGAGTCCGCAGTTGAATACTTATTTACTTTGCAAAGATCGATCGATCGATCGAAAGAAATCAAAAGCCATAGGCTTAAAAATGGGGCACTGGCAAAGTAAACACAATCCCATCACACACTTGAGCAGAAGAAGCCATTACTCTCAGGATTTAAATCTACGTGGGGAGACCCCAAAAGAACTCTTTGGCCTCATTAGTCATCCCTGTCAAGGCGTTGCTGAATAATCTCATGTGTTATAAACATCTTGGACTTAGGCTAAAATGCTATGCTGCTCCTTACCACCCAAGTACGCTTGTAGTTTGGGAATTTTGTTCACTGACAATTGCCAGAAAACCTTTTTGATTCTGAAAATAGAGCTTATTTGAGCGTTTCTTCTATAACGTAACACAGCGCCATCGGAACCTTTTCTTGTGCGTGTGTATGGGTTGTAGCCTTTTTTTCCTGCCGCCAAAAGTAGGAGGAGTTTTGAGGCCAAAGCGCATGCTTCTAAAGTTCAGAGGGATGGCAATGTCAACCAAGAGTCCGCAGTTGAATACTTATTTACTTTGCAAAGATCGATCGATCGATCGAAAGAAATCAAAAGCCATAGGCTTAAAAATGGGGCACTGGCAAAGTAAACAAAATCCCATCACACACTTGAGCAGAAGAAGCCATTACTCTCAGGATTTAAATCTACGTGGGGAGACCCCAAAAGAACTCTTTGGCCTCATTAGTCATCCCTGTCAAGGCGTTGCTGAATAATCTCATGTGTTATAAACATCTTGGACTTAGGCTAAAATGCTATGCTGCACCTTACCACCCAAGTACGCTTGTAGTTTGGGAATTTTGTTCACTGACAATTGCCAGAAAACCTTTTTGATTCTGAAAATAGAGCTTATTTGAGCGTTTCTTCTATAACGTAACACAGCGCCATCGGAACCTTTTCTTGTGCGTGTGTATGGGTTGTAGCCTTTTTTTCCTGCCGCCAAAAGTAGGAGGAGTTTTGAGGCCAAAGCGCATGCTTCTAAAGTTCAGAGGGATGGCAATGTCAACCAAGAGTCCGCAGTTGAATACTTATTTACTTTGCAAAGATCGATCGATCGATCGAAAGAAATCAAAAGCCATAGGCTTAAAAATGGGGCACTGGCAAAGTAAACACAATCCCATCACACACTTGAGCAGAAGAAGCCATTACTCTCAGGATTTAAATCTACGTGGGGAGACCCCAAAAGAACTCTTTGGCCTCATTAGTCATCCCTGTCAAGGCGTTGCTGAATAATCTCATGTGTTATAAACATCTTGGACTTAGGCTAAAATGCTATGCTGCACCTTACCACCCAAGTACGCTTGTAGTTTGGGAATTTTGTTCACTGACAATTGCCAGAAAACCTTTTTGATTCTGAAAATAGAGCTTATTTGAGCGTTTCTTCTATAACGTAACACAGCGCCATCGGAACCTTTTCTTGTGCGTGTGTATGGGTTGTAGCCTTTTTTTCCTGCCGCCAAAAGTAGGAGGAGTTTTGAGGCCAAAGCGCATGCTTCTAAAGTTCAGAGGGATGGCAATGTCAACCAAGAGTCCGCAGTTGAATACTTATTTACTTTGCAAAGATCGATCGATCGATCGAAAGAAATCAAAAGCCATAGGCTTAAAAATGGGGCACTGGCAAAGTAAACAAAATCCCATCACACACTTGAGCAGAAGAAGCCATTACTCTCAGGATTTAAATCTACGTGGGGAGACCCCAAAAGAACTCTTTGGCCTCATTAGTCATCCCTGTCAAGGCGTTGCTGAATAATCTCATGTGTTATAAACATCTTGGACTTAGGCTAAAATGCTATGCTGCACCTTACCACCCAAGTACGCTTGTAGTTTGGGAATTTTGTTCACTGACAATTGCCAGAAAACCTTTTTGATTCTGAAAATAGAGCTTATTTGAGCGTTTCTTCCATAACGTAACACAGCGCCATCGGAACCTTTTCTTGTGCGTGTGTATGGGTTGTAGCCTTTTTTTCCTGCCGCCAAAAGTAGGAGGAGTTTTGAGGCCAAAGCGCATGCTTCTAAAGTTCAGAGGGATGGCAATGTCAACCAAGAGTCCGCAGTTGAATACTTATTTACTTTGCAAAGATCGATCGATCGATCGAAAGAAATCAAAAGCCATAGGCTTAAAAATGGGGCACTGGCAAAGTAAACACAATCCCATCACACACTTGAGCAGAAGAAGCCATTACTCTCAGGATTTAAATCTACGTGGGGAGACCCCAAAAGAACTCTTTGGCCTCATTAGTCATCCCTGTCAAGGCGTTGCTGAATAATCTCATGTGTTATAAACATCTTGGACTTAGGCTAAAATGCTATGCTGCACCTTACCACCCAAGTACGCTTGTAGTTTGGGAATTTTGTTCACTGACAATTGCCAGAAAACCTTTTTGATTCTGAAAATAGAGCTTATTTGAGCGTTTCTTCCATAACGTAACACAGCGCCATCGGAACCTTTTCTTGTGCGTGTGTATGGGTTGTAGCCTTTTTTTCCTGCCTCCAAAAGTAGGAGGAGTTTTGAGGCCAAAGCGCATGCTTCTAAAGTTCAGAGGGATGGCAATGTCAACCAAGAGTCCGCAGTTGAATACTTATTTACTTTGCAAAGATCGATCGATCGATCGAAAGAAATCAAAAGCCATAGGCTTAAAAATGGGGCACTGGCAAAGTAAACAAAATCCCATCACACACTTGAGCAGAAGAAGCCATTACTCTCAGGATTTAAATCTACGTGGGGAGACCCCAAAAGAACTCTTTGGCCTCATTAGTCATCCCTGTCAAGGCGTTGCTGAATAATCTCATGTGTTATAAACATCTTGGACTTAGGCTAAAATGCTATGCTGCTCCTTACCACCCAAGTACGCTTGTAGTTTGGGAATTTTGTTCACTGACAATTGCCAGAAAACCTTTTTGATTCTGAAAATAGAGCTTATTTGAGCGTTTCTTCTATAACGTAACACAGCGCCATCGGAACCTTTTCTTGTGCGTGTGTATGGGTTGTAGCCTTTTTTTCCTGCCGCCAAAAGTAGGAGGAGTTTTGAGGCCAAAGCGCATGCTTCTAAAGTTCAGAGGGATGGCAATGTCAACCAAGAGTCCGCAGTTGAATACTTATTTACTTTGCAAAGATCGATCGATCGATCGAAAGAAATCAAAAGCCATAGGCTTAAAAATGGGGCACTGGCAAAGTAAACAAAATCCCATCACACACTTGAGCAGAAGAAGCCATTACTCTCAGGATTTAAATCTACGTGGGGAGACCCCAAAAGAACTCTTTGGCCTCATTAGTCATCCCTGTCAAGGCGTTGCTGAATAATCTCATGTGTTATAAACATCTTGGACTTAGGCTAAAATGCTATGCTGCTCCTTACCACCCAAGTACGCTTGTAGTTTGGGAATTTTGTTCACTGACAATTGCCAGAAAACCTTTTTGATTCTGAAAATAGAGCTTATTTGAGCGTTTCTTCTATAACGTAACACAGCGCCATCGGAACCTTTTCTTGTGCGTGTGTATGGGTTGTAGCCTTTTTTTCCTGCCGCCAAAAGTAGGAGGAGTTTTGAGGCCAAAGCGCATGCTTCTAAAGTTCAGAGGGATGGCAATGTCAACCAAGAGTCCGCAGTTGAATACTTATTTACTTTGCAAAGATCGATCGATCGATCGAAAGAAATCAAAAGCCATAGGCTTAAAAATGGGGCACTGGCAAAGTAAACAAAATCCCATCACACACTTGAGCAGAAGAAGCCATTACTCTCAGGATTTAAATCTACGTGGGGAGACCCCAAAAGAACTCTTTGGCCTCATTAGTCATCCCTGTCAAGGCGTTGCTGAATAATCTCATGTGTTATAAACATCTTGGACTTAGGCTAAAATGCTATGCTGCACCTTACCACCCAAGTACGCTTGTAGTTTGGGAATTTTGTTCACTGACAATTGCCAGAAAACCTTTTTGATTCTGAAAATAGAGCTTATTTGAGCGTTTCTTCTATAACGTAACACAGCGCCATCGGAACCTTTTCTTGTGCGTGTGTATGGGTTGTAGCCTTTTTTTCCTGCCGCCAAAAGTAGGAGGAGTTTTGAGGCCAAAGCGCATGCTTCTAAAGTTCAGAGGGATGGCAATGTCAACCAAGAGTCCGCAGTTGAATACTTATTTACTTTGCAAAGATCGATCGATCGATCGAAAGAAATCAAAAGCCATAGGCTTAAAAATGGGGCACTGGCAAAGTAAACAAAATCCCATCACACACTTGAGCAGAAGAAGCCATTACTCTCAGGATTTAAATCTACGTGGGGAGACCCCAAAAGAACTCTTTGGCCTCATTAGTCATCCCTGTCAAGGCGTTGCTGAATAATCTCATGTGTTATAAACATCTTGGACTTAGGCTAAAATGCTATGCTGCACCTTACCACCCAAGTACGCTTGTAGTTTGGGAATTTTGTTCACTGACAATTGCCAGAAAACCTTTTTGATTCTGAAAATAGAGCTTATTTGAGCGTTTCTTCTATAACGTAACACAGCGCCATCGGAACCTTTTCTTGTGCGTGTGTATGGGTTGTAGCCTTTTTTTCCTGCCGCCAAAAGTAGGAGGAGTTTTGAGGCCAAAGCGCATGCTTCTAAAGTTCAGAGGGATGGCAATGTCAACCAAGAGTCCGCAGTTGAATACTTATTTACTTTGCAAAGATCGATCGATCGATCGAAAGAAATCAAAAGCCATAGGCTTAAAAATGGGGCACTGGCAAAGTAAACACAATCCCATCACACACTTGAGCAGAAGAAGCCATTACTCTCAGGATTTAAATCTACGTGGGGAGACCCCAAAAGAACTCTTTGGCCTCATTAGTCATCCCTGTCAAGGCGTTGCTGAATAATCTCATGTGTTATAAACATCTTGGACTTAGGCTAAAATGCTATGCTGCACCTTACCACCCAAGTACGCTTGTAGTTTGGGAATTTTGTTCACTGACAATTGCCAGAAAACCTTTTTGATTCTGAAAATAGAGCTTATTTGAGCGTTTCTTCTATAACGTAACACAGCGCCATCGGAACCTTTTCTTGTGCGTGTGTATGGGTTGTAGCCTTTTTTTCCTGCCGCCAAAAGTAGGAGGAGTTTTGAGGCCAAAGCGCATGCTTCTAAAGTTCAGAGGGATGGCAATGTCAACCAAGAGTCCGCAGTTGAATACTTATTTACTTTGCAAAGATCGATCGATCGATCGAAAGAAATCAAAAGCCATAGGCTTAAAAATGGGGCACTGGCAAAGTAAACAAAATCCCATCACACACTTGAGCAGAAGAAGCCATTACTCTCAGGATTTAAATCTACGTGGGGAGACCCCAAAAGAACTCTTTGGCCTCATTAGTCATCCCTGTCAAGGCGTTGCTGAATAATCTCATGTGTTATAAACATCTTGGACTTAGGCTAAAATGCTATGCTGCACCTTACCACCCAAGTACGCTTGTAGTTTGGGAATTTTGTTCACTGACAATTGCCAGAAAACCTTTTTGATTCTGAAAATAGAGCTTATTTGAGCGTTTCTTCTATAACGTAACACAGCGCCATCGGAACCTTTTCTTGTGCGTGTGTATGGGTTGTAGCCTTTTTTTCCTGCCGCCAAAAGTAGGAGGAGTTTTGAGGCCAAAGCGCATGCTTCTAAAGTTCAGAGGGATGGCAATGTCAACCAAGAGTCCGCAGTTGAATACTTATTTACTTTGCAAAGATCGATCGATCGATCGAAAGAAATCAAAAGCCATAGGCTTAAAAATGGGGCACTGGCAAAGTAAACAAAATCCCATCACACACTTGAGCAGAAGAAGCCATTACTCTCAGGATTTAAATCTACGTATGGAGACCCCAAAAGAACTCTTTGGCCTCATTAGTCATCCCTGTCAAGGCGTTGCTGAATAATCTCATGTGTTATAAACATCTTGGACTTAGGCTAAAATGCTATGCTGCACCTTACCACCCAAGTACGCTTGTAGTTTGGGAATTTTGTTCACTGACAATTGCCAGAAAACCTTTTTGATTCTGAAAATAGAGCTTATTTGAGCGTTTCTTCTATAACGTAACACAGCGCCATCGGAACCTTTTCTTGTGCGTGTGTATGGGTTGTAGCCTTTTTTTCCTGCCGCCAAAAGTAGGAGGAGTTTTGAGGCCAAAGCGCATGCTTCTAAAGTTCAGAGGGATGGCAATGTCAACCAAGAGTCCGCAGTTGAATACTTATTTACTTTGCAAAGATCGATCGATCGATCGAAAGAAATCAAAAGCCATAGGCTTAAAAATGGGGCACTGGCAAAGTAAACACAATCCCATCACACACTTGAGCAGAAGAAGCCATTACTCTCAGGATTTAAATCTACGTGGGGAGACCCCAAAAGAACTCTTTGGCCTCATTAGTCATCCCTGTCAAGGCGTTGCTGAATAATCTCATGTGTTATAAACATCTTGGACTTAGGCTAAAATGCTATGCTGCACCTTACCACCCAAGTACGCTTGTAGTTTGGGAATTTTGTTCACTGACAATTGCCAGAAAACCTTTTTGATTCTGAAAATAGATCTTATTTGAGCGTTTCTTCTATAACGTAACACAGCGCCATCGGAACCTTTTCTTGTGCGTGTGTATGGGTTGTAGCCTTTTTTTCCTGCCGCCAAAAGTAGGAGGAGTTTTGAGGCCAAAGCGCATGCTTCTAAAGTTCAGAGGGATGGCAATGTCAACCAAGAGTCCGCAGTTGAATACTTATTTACTTTGCAAAGATCGATCGATCGATCGAAAGAAATCAAAAGCCATAGGCTTAAAAATGGGGCACTGGCAAAGTAAACAAAATCCCATCACACACTTGAGCAGAAGAAGCCATTACTCTCAGGATTTAAATCTACGTGGGGAGACCCCAAAAGAACTCTTTGGCCTCATTAGTCATCCCTGTCAAGGCGTTGCTGAATAATCTCATGTGTTATAAACATCTTGGACTTAGGCTAAAATGCTATGCTGCACCTTACCACCCAAGTACGCTTGTAGTTTGGGAATTTTGTTCACTGACAATTGCCAGAAAACCTTTTTGATTCTGAAAATAGAGCTTATTTGAGCGTTTCTTCCATAACGTAACACAGCGCCATCGGAACCTTTTCTTGTGCGTGTGTATGGGTTGTAGCCTTTTTTTCCTGCCGCCAAAAGTAGGAGGAGTTTTGAGGCCAAAGCGCATGCTTCTAAAGTTCAGAGGGATGGCAATGTCAACCAAGAGTCCGCAGTTGAATACTTATTTACTTTGCAAAGATCGATCGATCGATCGAAAGAAATCAAAAGCCATAGGCTTAAAAATGGGGCACTGGCAAAGTAAACACAATCCCATCACACACTTGAGCAGAAGAAGCCATTACTCTCAGGATTTAAATCTACGTGGGGAGACCCCAAAAGAACTCTTTGGCCTCATTAGTCATCCCTGTCAAGGCGTTGCTGAATAATCTCATGTGTTATAAACATCTTGGACTTAGGCTAAAATGCTATGCTGCTCCTTACCACCCAAGTACGCTTGTAGTTTGGGAATTTTGTTCACTGACAATTGCCAGAAAACCTTTTTGATTCTGAAAATAGAGCTTATTTGAGCGTTTCTTCTATAACGTAACACAGCGCCATCGGAACCTTTTCTTGTGCGTGTGTATGGGTTGTAGCCTTTTTTTCCTGCCGCCAAAAGTAGGAGGAGTTTTGAGGCCAAAGCGCATGCTTCTAAAGTTCAGAGGGATGGCAATGTCAACCAAGAGTCCGCAGTTGAATACTTATTTACTTTGCAAAGATCGATCGATCGATCGAAAGAAATCAAAAGCCATAGGCTTAAAAATGGGGCACTGGCAAAGTAAACAAAATCCCATCACACACTTGAGCAGAAGAAGCCATTACTCTCAGGATTTAAATCTACGTGGGGAGACCCCAAAAGAACTCTTTGGCCTCATTAGTCATCCCTGTCAAGGCGTTGCTGAATAATCTCATGTGTTATAAACATCTTGGACTTAGGCTAAAATGCTATGCTGCTCCTTACCACCCAAGTACGCTTGTAGTTTGGGAATTTTGTTCACTGACAATTGCCAGAAAACCTTTTTGATTCTGAAAATAGAGCTTATTTAAGCGTTTCTTCTATAACGTAACACAGCGCCATCGGAACCTTTTCTTGTGCGTGTGTATGGGTTGTAGCCTTTTTTTCCTGCCGCCAAAAGTAGGAGGAGTTTTGAGGCCAAAGCGCATGCTTCTAAAGTTCAGAGGGATGGCAATGTCAACCAAGAGTCCGCAGTTGAATACTTATTTACTTTGCAAAGATCGATCGATCGATCGATCGAAAGAAATCAAAAGCCATAGGCTTAAAAATGGGGCACTGGCAAAGTAAACAAAATCCCATCACACACTTGAGCAGAAGAAGCCATTACTCTCAGGATTTAAATCTACGTGGGGAGACCCCAAAAGAACTCTTTGGCCTCATTAGTCATCCCTGTCAAGGCGTTGCTGAATAATCTCATGTGTTATAAACATCTTGGACTTAGGCTAAAATGCTATGCTGCTCCTTACCACCCAAGTACGCTTGTAGTTTGGGAATTTTGTTCACTGACAATTGCCAGAAAACCTTTTTGATTCTGAAAATAGAGCTTATTTGAGCGTTTCTTCTATAACGTAACACAGCGCCATCGGAACCTTTTCTTGTGCGTGTGTATGGGTTGTAGCCTTTTTTTCCTGCCGCCAAAAGTAGGAGGAGTTTTGAGGCCAAAGCGCATGCTTCTAAAGTTCAGAGGGATGGCAATGTCAACCAAGAGTCCGCAGTTGAATACTTATTTACTTTGCAAAGATCGATCGATCGATCG
This sequence comes from Eucyclogobius newberryi, assembly GCF_026437365.1. Taxonomy (NCBI): domain Eukaryota; kingdom Metazoa; phylum Chordata; class Actinopteri; order Gobiiformes; family Gobiidae; genus Eucyclogobius; species Eucyclogobius newberryi. The sequence continues at coordinate 11,709,295 of NW_027315735.1, forward strand.
AAAGAAATCAAAAGCCATAGGCTTAAAAATGGGGCACTGGCAAAGTAAACAAAATCCCATCACACACTTGAGCAGAAGAAGCCATTACTCTCAGGATTTAAATCTACGTGGGGAGACCCCAAAAGAACTCTTTGGCCTCATTAGTCATCCCTGTCAAGGCGTTGCTGAATAATCTCATGTGTTATAAACATCTTGGACTTAGGCTAAAATGCTATGCTGCTCCTTACCACCCAAGTACGCTTGTAGTTTGGGAATTTTGTTCACTGACAATTGCCAGAAAACCTTTTTGATTCTGAAAATAGAGCTTATTTGAGCGTTTCTTCTATAACGTAACACAGCGCCATCGGAACCTTTTCTTGTGCGTGTGTATGGGTTGTAGCCTTTTTTTCCTGCCGCCAAAAGTAGGAGGAGTTTTGAGGCCAAAGCGCATGCTTCTAAAGTTCAGAGGGATGGCAATGTCAACCAAGAGTCCGCAGTTGAATACTTATTTACTTTGCAAAGATCGATCGATCGATCGAAAGAAATCAAAAGCCATAGGCTTAAAAATGGGGCACTGGCAAAGTAAACAAAATCCCATCACACACTTGAGCAGAAGAAGCCATTACTCTCAGGATTTAAATCTACGTGGGGAGACCCCAAAAGAACTCTTTGGCCTCATTAGTCATCCCTGTCAAGGCGTTGCTGAATAATCTCATGTGTTATAAACATCTTGGACTTAGGCTAAAATGCTATGCTGCACCTTACCACCCAAGTACGCTTGTAGTTTGGGAATTTTGTTCACTGACAATTGCCAGAAAACCTTTTTGATTCTGAAAATAGAGCTTATTTGAGCGTTTCTTCTATAACGTAACACAGCGCCATCGGAACCTTTTCTTGTGCGTGTGTATGGGTTGTAGCCTTTTTTTCCTGCCGCCAAAAGTAGGAGGAGTTTTGAGGCCAAAGCGCATGCTTCTAAAGTTCAGAGGGATGGCAATGTCAACCAAGAGTCCGCAGTTGAATACTTATTTACTTTGCAAAGATCGATCGATCGATCGAAAGAAATCAAAAGCCATAGGCTTAAAAATGGGGCACTGGCAAAGTAAACAAAATCCCATCACACACTTGAGCAGAAGAAGCCATTACTCTCAGGATTTAAATCTACGTGGGGAGACCCCAAAAGAACTCTTTGGCCTCATTAGTCATCCCTGTCAAGGCGTTGCTGAATAATCTCATGTGTTATAAACATCTTGGACTTAGGCTAAAATGCTATGCTGCACCTTACCACCCAAGTACGCTTGTAGTTTGGGAATTTTGTTCACTGACAATTGCCAGAAAACCTTTTTGATTCTGAAAATAGAGCTTATTTGAGCGTTTCTTCTATAACGTAACACAGCGCCATCGGAACCTTTTCTTGTGCGTGTGTATGGGTTGTAGCCTTTTTTTCCTGCCGCCAAAAGTAGGAGGAGTTTTGAGGCCAAAGCGCATGCTTCTAAAGTTCAGAGGGATGGCAATGTCAACCAAGAGTCCGCAGTTGAATACTTATTTACTTTGCAAAGATCGATCGATCGATCGAAAGAAATCAAAAGCCATAGGCTTAAAAATGGGGCACTGGCAAAGTAAACACAATCCCATCACACACTTGAGCAGAAGAAGCCATTACTCTCAGGATTTAAATCTACGTGGGGAGACCCCAAAAGAACTCTTTGGCCTCATTAGTCATCCCTGTCAAGGCGTTGCTGAATAATCTCATGTGTTATAAACATCTTGGACTTAGGCTAAAATGCTATGCTGCACCTTACCACCCAAGTACGCTTGTAGTTTGGGAATTTTGTTCACTGACAATTGCCAGAAAACCTTTTTGATTCTGAAAATAGAGCTTATTTGAGCGTTTCTTCTATAACGTAACACAGCGCCATCGGAACCTTTTCTTGTGCGTGTGTATGGGTTGTAGCCTTTTTTTCCTGCCGCCAAAAGTAGGAGGAGTTTTGAGGCCAAAGCGCATGCTTCTAAAGTTCAGAGGGATGGCAATGTCAACCAAGAGTCCGCAGTTGAATACTTATTTACTTTGCAAAGATCGATCGATCGATCGAAAGAAATCAAAAGCCATAGGCTTAAAAATGGGGCACTGGCAAAGTAAACAAAATCCCATCACACACTTGAGCAGAAGAAGCCATTACTCTCAGGATTTAAATCTACGTGGGGAGACCCCAAAAGAACTCTTTGGCCTCATTAGTCATCCCTGTCAAGGCGTTGCTGAATAATCTCATGTGTTATAAACATCTTGGACTTAGGCTAAAATGCTATGCTGCACCTTACCACCCAAGTACGCTTGTAGTTTGGGAATTTTGTTCACTGACAATTGCCAGAAAACCTTTTTGATTCTGAAAATAGAGCTTATTTGAGCGTTTCTTCTATAACGTAACACAGCGCCATCGGAACCTTTTCTTGTGCGTGTGTATGGGTTGTAGCCTTTTTTTCCTGCCGCCAAAAGTAGGAGGAGTTTTGAGGCCAAAGCGCATGCTTCTAAAGTTCAGAGGGATGGCAATGTCAACCAAGAGTCCGCAGTTGAATACTTATTTACTTTGCAAAGATCGATCGATCGATCGAAAGAAATCAAAAGCCATAGGCTTAAAAATGGGGCACTGGCAAAGTAAACAAAATCCCATCACACACTTGAGCAGAAGAAGCCATTACTCTCAGGATTTAAATCTACGTATGGAGACCCCAAAAGAACTCTTTGGCCTCATTAGTCATCCCTGTCAAGGCGTTGCTGAATAATCTCATGTGTTATAAACATCTTGGACTTAGGCTAAAATGCTATGCTGCACCTTACCACCCAAGTACGCTTGTAGTTTGGGAATTTTGTTCACTGACAATTGCCAGAAAACCTTTTTGATTCTGAAAATAGAGCTTATTTGAGCGTTTCTTCTATAACGTAACACAGCGCCATCGGAACCTTTTCTTGTGCGTGTGTATGGGTTGTAGCCTTTTTTTCCTGCCGCCAAAAGTAGGAGGAGTTTTGAGGCCAAAGCGCATGCTTCTAAAGTTCAGAGGGATGGCAATGTCAACCAAGAGTCCGCAGTTGAATACTTATTTACTTTGCAAAGATCGATCGATCGATCGAAAGAAATCAAAAGCCATAGGCTTAAAAATGGGGCACTGGCAAAGTAAACACAATCCCATCACACACTTGAGCAGAAGAAGCCATTACTCTCAGGATTTAAATCTACGTGGGGAGACCCCAAAAGAACTCTTTGGCCTCATTAGTCATCCCTGTCAAGGCGTTGCTGAATAATCTCATGTGTTATAAACATCTTGGACTTAGGCTAAAATGCTATGCTGCACCTTACCACCCAAGTACGCTTGTAGTTTGGGAATTTTGTTCACTGACAATTGCCAGAAAACCTTTTTGATTCTGAAAATAGATCTTATTTGAGCGTTTCTTCTATAACGTAACACAGCGCCATCGGAACCTTTTCTTGTGCGTGTGTATGGGTTGTAGCCTTTTTTTCCTGCCGCCAAAAGTAGGAGGAGTTTTGAGGCCAAAGCGCATGCTTCTAAAGTTCAGAGGGATGGCAATGTCAACCAAGAGTCCGCAGTTGAATACTTATTTACTTTGCAAAGATCGATCGATCGATCGAAAGAAATCAAAAGCCATAGGCTTAAAAATGGGGCACTGGCAAAGTAAACAAAATCCCATCACACACTTGAGCAGAAGAAGCCATTACTCTCAGGATTTAAATCTACGTGGGGAGACCCCAAAAGAACTCTTTGGCCTCATTAGTCATCCCTGTCAAGGCGTTGCTGAATAATCTCATGTGTTATAAACATCTTGGACTTAGGCTAAAATGCTATGCTGCACCTTACCACCCAAGTACGCTTGTAGTTTGGGAATTTTGTTCACTGACAATTGCCAGAAAACCTTTTTGATTCTGAAAATAGAGCTTATTTGAGCGTTTCTTCCATAACGTAACACAGCGCCATCGGAACCTTTTCTTGTGCGTGTGTATGGGTTGTAGCCTTTTTTTCCTGCCGCCAAAAGTAGGAGGAGTTTTGAGGCCAAAGCGCATGCTTCTAAAGTTCAGAGGGATGGCAATGTCAACCAAGAGTCCGCAGTTGAATACTTATTTACTTTGCAAAGATCGATCGATCGATCGAAAGAAATCAAAAGCCATAGGCTTAAAAATGGGGCACTGGCAAAGTAAACACAATCCCATCACACACTTGAGCAGAAGAAGCCATTACTCTCAGGATTTAAATCTACGTGGGGAGACCCCAAAAGAACTCTTTGGCCTCATTAGTCATCCCTGTCAAGGCGTTGCTGAATAATCTCATGTGTTATAAACATCTTGGACTTAGGCTAAAATGCTATGCTGCTCCTTACCACCCAAGTACGCTTGTAGTTTGGGAATTTTGTTCACTGACAATTGCCAGAAAACCTTTTTGATTCTGAAAATAGAGCTTATTTGAGCGTTTCTTCTATAACGTAACACAGCGCCATCGGAACCTTTTCTTGTGCGTGTGTATGGGTTGTAGCCTTTTTTTCCTGCCGCCAAAAGTAGGAGGAGTTTTGAGGCCAAAGCGCATGCTTCTAAAGTTCAGAGGGATGGCAATGTCAACCAAGAGTCCGCAGTTGAATACTTATTTACTTTGCAAAGATCGATCGATCGATCGAAAGAAATCAAAAGCCATAGGCTTAAAAATGGGGCACTGGCAAAGTAAACAAAATCCCATCACACACTTGAGCAGAAGAAGCCATTACTCTCAGGATTTAAATCTACGTGGGGAGACCCCAAAAGAACTCTTTGGCCTCATTAGTCATCCCTGTCAAGGCGTTGCTGAATAATCTCATGTGTTATAAACATCTTGGACTTAGGCTAAAATGCTATGCTGCTCCTTACCACCCAAGTACGCTTGTAGTTTGGGAATTTTGTTCACTGACAATTGCCAGAAAACCTTTTTGATTCTGAAAATAGAGCTTATTTAAGCGTTTCTTCTATAACGTAACACAGCGCCATCGGAACCTTTTCTTGTGCGTGTGTATGGGTTGTAGCCTTTTTTTCCTGCCGCCAAAAGTAGGAGGAGTTTTGAGGCCAAAGCGCATGCTTCTAAAGTTCAGAGGGATGGCAATGTCAACCAAGAGTCCGCAGTTGAATACTTATTTACTTTGCAAAGATCGATCGATCGATCGAAAGAAATCAAAAGCCATAGGCTTAAAAATGGGGCACTGGCAAAGTAAACAAAATCCCATCACACACTTGAGCAGAAGAAGCCATTACTCTCAGGATTTAAATCTACGTGGGGAGACCCCAAAAGAACTCTTTGGCCTCATTAGTCATCCCTGTCAAGGCGTTGCTGAATAATCTCATGTGTTATAAACATCTTGGACTTAGGCTAAAATGCTATGCTGCACCTTACCACCCAAGTACGCTTGTAGTTTGGGAATTTTGTTCACTGACAATTGCCAGAAAACCTTTTTGATTCTGAAAATAGAGCTTATTTGAGCGTTTCTTCTATAACGTAACACAGCGCCATCGGAACCTTTTCTTGTGCGTGTGTATGGGTTGTAGCCTTTTTTTCCTGCCGCCAAAAGTAGGAGGAGTTTTGAGGCCAAAGCGCATGCTTCTAAAGTTCAGAGGGATGGCAATGTCAACCAAGAGTCCGCAGTTGAATACTTATTTACTTTGCAAAGATCGATCGATCGATCGAAAGAAATCAAAAGCCATAGGCTTAAAAATGGGGCACTGGCAAAGTAAACAAAATCCCATCACACACTTGAGCAGAAGAAGCCATTACTCTCAGGATTTAAATCTACGTGGGGAGACCCCAAAAGAACTCTTTGGCCTCATTAGTCATCCCTGTCAAGGCGTTGCTGAATAATCTCATGTGTTATAAACATCTTGGACTTAGGCTAAAATGCTATGCTGCACCTTACCACCCAAGTACGCTTGTAGTTTGGGAATTTTGTTCACTGACAATTGCCAGAAAACCTTTTTGATTCTGAAAATAGAGCTTATTTGAGCGTTTCTTCTATAACGTAACACAGCGCCATCGGAACCTTTTCTTGTGCGTGTGTATGGGTTGTAGCCTTTTTTTCCTGCCGCCAAAAGTAGGAGGAGTTTTGAGGCCAAAGCGCATGCTTCTAAAGTTCAGAGGGATGGCAATGTCAACCAAGAGTCCGCAGTTGAATACTTATTTACTTTGCAAAGATCGATCGATCGATCGAAAGAAATCAAAAGCCATAGGCTTAAAAATGGGGCACTGGCAAAGTAAACACAATCCCATCACACACTTGAGCAGAAGAAGCCATTACTCTCAGGATTTAAATCTACGTGGGGAGACCCCAAAAGAACTCTTTGGCCTCATTAGTCATCCCTGTCAAGGCGTTGCTGAATAATCTCATGTGTTATAAACATCTTGGACTTAGGCTAAAATGCTATGCTGCACCTTACCACCCAAGTACGCTTGTAGTTTGGGAATTTTGTTCACTGACAATTGCCAGAAAACCTTTTTGATTCTGAAAATAGATCTTATTTGAGCGTTTCTTCTATAACGTAACACAGCGCCATCGGAACCTTTTCTTGTGCGTGTGTATGGGTTGTAGCCTTTTTTTCCTGCCGCCAAAAGTAGGAGGAGTTTTGAGGCCAAAGCGCATGCTTCTAAAGTTCAGAGGGATGGCAATGTCAACCAAGAGTCCGCAGTTGAATACTTATTTACTTTGCAAAGATCGATCGATCGATCGAAAGAAATCAAAAGCCATAGGCTTAAAAATGGGGCACTGGCAAAGTAAACAAAATCCCATCACACACTTGAGCAGAAGAAGCCATTACTCTCAGGATTTAAATCTACGTGGGGAGACCCCAAAAGAACTCTTTGGCCTCATTAGTCATCCCTGTCAAGGCGTTGCTGAATAATCTCATGTGTTATAAACATCTTGGACTTAGGCTAAAATGCTATGCTGCACCTTACCACCCAAGTACGCTTGTAGTTTGGGAATTTTGTTCACTGACAATTGCCAGAAAACCTTTTTGATTCTGAAAATAGAGCTTATTTGAGCGTTTCTTCTATAACGTAACACAGCGCCATCGGAACCTTTTCTTGTGCGTGTGTATGGGTTGTAGCCTTTTTTTCCTGCCGCCAAAAGTAGGAGGAGTTTTGAGGCCAAAGCGCATGCTTCTAAAGTTCAGAGGGATGGCAATGTCAACCAAGAGTCCGCAGTTGAATACTTATTTACTTTGCAAAGATCGATCGATCGATCGAAAGAAATCAAAAGCCATAGGCTTAAAAATGGGGCACTGGCAAAGTAAACACAATCCCATCACACACTTGAGCAGAAGAAGCCATTACTCTCAGGATTTAAATCTACGTGGGGAGACCCCAAAAGAACTCTTTGGCCTCATTAGTCATCCCTGTCAAGGCGTTGCTGAATAATCTCATGTGTTATAAACATCTTGGACTTAGGCTAAAATGCTATGCTGCACCTTACCACCCAAGTACGCTTGTAGTTTGGGAATTTTGTTCACTGACAATTGCCAGAAAACCTTTTTGATTCTGAAAATAGAGCTTATTTGAGCGTTTCTTCTATAACGTAACACAGCGCCATCGGAACCTTTTCTTGTGCGTGTGTATGGGTTGTAGCCTTTTTTTCCTGCCGCCAAAAGTAGGAGGAGTTTTGAGGCCAAAGCGCATGCTTCTAAAGTTCAGAGGGATGGCAATGTCAACCAAGAGTCCGCAGTTGAATACTTATTTACTTTGCAAAGATCGATCGATCGATCGAAAGAAATCAAAAGCCATAGGCTTAAAAATGATGCACTGGCAAAGTAAACAAAATCCCATCACACACTTGAGCAGAAGAAGCCATTACTCTCAGGATTTAAATCTACGTGGGGAGACCCCAAAAGAACTCTTTGGCCTCATTAGTCATCCCTGTCAAGGCGTTGCTGAATAATCTCATGTGTTATAAACATCTTGGACTTAGGCTAAAATGCTATGCTGCACCTTACCACCCAAGTACGCTTGTAGTTTGGGAATTTTGTTCACTGACAATTGCCAGAAAACCTTTTTGATTCTGAAAATAGAGCTTATTTGAGCGTTTCTTCTATAACGTAACACAGCGCCATCGGAACCTTTTCTTGTGCGTGTGTATGGGTTGTAGCCTTTTTTTCCTGCCGCCAAAAGTAGGAGGAGTTTTGAGGCCAAAGCGCATGCTTCTAAAGTTCAGAGGGATGGCAATGTCAACCAAGAGTCCGCAGTTGAATACTTATTTACTTTGCAAAGATCGATCGATCGATCGAAAGAAATCAAAAGCCATAGGCTTAAAAATGGGGCACTGGCAAAGTAAACAAAATCCCATCACACACTTGAGCAGAAGAAGCCATTACTCTCAGGATTTAAATCTACGTGGGGAGACCCCAAAAGAACTCTTTGGCCTCATTAGTCATCCCTGTCAAGGCGTTGCTGAATAATCTCATGTGTTATAAACATCTTGGACTTAGGCTAAAATGCTATGCTGCACCTTACCACCCAAGTACGCTTGTAGTTTGGGAATTTTGTTCACTGACAATTGCCAGAAAACCTTTTTGATTCTGAAAATAGAGCTTATTTGAGCGTTTCTTCTATAACGTAACACAGCGCCATCGGAACCTTTTCTTGTGCGTGTGTATGGGTTGTAGCCTTTTTTTCCTGCCGCCAAAAGTAGGAGGAGTTTTGAGGCCAAAGCGCATGCTTCTAAAGTTCAGAGGGATGGCAATGTCAACCAAGAGTCCGCAGTTGAATACTTATTTACTTTGCAAAGATCGATCGATCGATCGAAAGAAATCAAAAGCCATAGGCTTAAAAATGGGGCACTGGCAAAGTAAACACAATCCCATCACACACTTGAGCAGAAGAAGCCATTACTCTCAGGATTTAAATCTACGTGGGGAGACCCCAAAAGAACTCTTTGGCCTCATTAGTCATCCCTGTCAAGGCGTTGCTGAATAATCTCATGTGTTATAAACATCTTGGACTTAGGCTAAAATGCTATGCTGCACCTTACCACCCAAGTACGCTTGTAGTTTGGGAATTTTGTTCACTGACAATTGCCAGAAAACCTTTTTGATTCTGAAAATAGAGCTTATTTGAGCGTTTCTTCTATAACGTAACACAGCGCCATCGGAACCTTTTCTTGTGCGTGTGTATGGGTTGTAGCCTTTTTTTCCTGCCGCCAAAAGTAGGAGGAGTTTTGAGGCCAAAGCGCATGCTTCTAAAGTTCAGAGGGATGGCAATGTCAACCAAGAGTCCGCAGTTGAATACTTATTTACTTTGCAACGATCGATCGATCGATCGAAAGAAATCAAAAGCCATAGGCTTAAAAATGGGGCACTGGCAAAGTAAACAAAATCCCATCACACACTTGAGCAGAAGAAGCCATTACTCTCAGGATTTAAATCTACGTGGGGAGACCCCAAAAGAACTCTTTGGCCTCATTAGTCATCCCTGTCAAGGCGTTGCTGAATAATCTCATGTGTTATAAACATCTTGGACTTAGGCTAAAATGCTATGCTGCACCTTACCACCCAAGTACGCTTGTAGTTTGGGAATTTTGTTCACTGACAATTGCCAGAAAACCTTTTTGATTCTGAAAATAGAGCTTATTTGAGCGTTTCTTCTATAACGTAACACAGCGCCATCGGAACCTTTTCTTGTGCGTGTGTATGGGTTGTAGCCTTTTTTTCCTGCCGCCAAAAGTAGGAGGAGTTTTGAGGCCAAAGCGCATGCTTCTAAAGTTCAGAGGGATGGCAATGTCAACCAAGAGTCCGCAGTTGAATACTTATTTACTTTGCAAAGATCGATCGATCGATCGAAAGAAATCAAAAGCCATAGGCTTAAAAATGGGGCACTGGCAAAGTAAACAAAATCCCATCACACACTTGAGCAGAAGAAGCCATTACTCTCAGGATTTAAATCTACGTGGGGAGACCCCAAAAGAACTCTTTGGCCTCATTAGTCATCCCTGTCAAGGCGTTGCTGAATAATCTCATGTGTTATAAACATCTTGGACTTAGGCTAAAATGCTATGCTGCACCTTACCACCCAAGTACGCTTGTAGTTTGGGAATTTTGTTCACTGACAATTGCCAGAAAACCTTTTTGATTCTGAAAATAGAGCTTATTTGAGCGTTTCTTCTATAACGTAACACAGCGCCATCGGAACCTTTTCTTGTGCGTGTGTATGGGTTGTAGCCTTTTTTTCCTGCCGCCAAAAGTAGGAGGAGTTTTGAGGCCAAAGCGCATGCTTCTAAAGTTCAGAGGGATGGCAATGTCAACCAAGAGTCCGCAGTTGAATACTTATTTACTTTGCAAAGATCGATCGATCGATCGAAAGAAATCAAAAGCCATAGGCTTAAAAATGGGGCACTGGCAAAGTAAACAAAATCCCATCACACACTTGAGCAGAAGAAGCCATTACTCTCAGGATTTAAATCTACGTGGGGAGACCCCAAAAGAACTCTTTGGCCTCATTAGTCATCCCTGTCAAGGCGTTGCTGAATAATCTCATGTGTTATAAACATCTTGGACTTAGGCTAAAATGCTATGCTGCACCTTACCACCCAAGTACGCTTGTAGTTTGGGAATTTTGTTCACTGACAATTGCCAGAAAACCTTTTTGATTCTGAAAATAGAGCTTATTTGAGCGTTTCTTCTATAACGTAACACAGCGCCATCGGAACCTTTTCTTGTGCGTGTGTATGGGTTGTAGCCTTTTTTTCCTGCCGCCAAAAGTAGGAGGAGTTTTGAGGCCAAAGCGCATGCTTCTAAAGTTCAGAGGGATGGCAATGTCAACCAAGAGTCCGCAGTTGAATACTTATTTACTTTGCAAAGATCGATCGATCGATCGAAAGAAATCAAAAGCCATAGGCTTAAAAATGGGGCACTGGCAAAGTAAACAAAATCCCATCACACACTTGAGCAGAAGAAGCCATTACTCTCAGGATTTAAATCTACGTGGGGAGACCCCAAAAGAACTCTTTGGCCTCATTAGTCATCCCTGTCAAGGCGTTGCTGAATAATCTCATGTGTTATAAACATCTTGGACTTAGGCTAAAATGCTATGCTGCACCTTACCACCCAAGTACGCTTGTAGTTTGGGAATTTTGTTCACTGACAATTGCCAGAAAACCTTTTTGATTCTGAAAATAGAGCTTATTTGAGCGTTTCTTCTATAACGTAACACAGCGCCATCGGAACCTTTTCTTGTGCGTGTGTATGGGTTGTAGCCTTTTTTTCCTGCCGCCAAAAGTAGGAGGAGTTTTGAGGCCAAAGCGCATGCTTCTAAAGTTCAGAGGGATGGCAATGTCAACCAAGAGTCCGCAGTTGAATACTTATTTACTTTGCAAAGATCGATCGATCGATCGAAAGAAATCAAAAGCCATAGGCTTAAAAATGGGGCACTGGCAAAGTAAACAAAATCCCATCACACACTTGAGCAGAAGAAGCCATTACTCTCAGGATTTAAATCTACGTGGGGAGACCCCAAAAGAACTCTTTGGCCTCATTAGTCATCCCTGTCAAGGCGTTGCTGAATAATCTCATGTGTTATAAACATCTTGGACTTAGGCTAAAATGCTATGCTGCACCTTACCACCCAAGTACGCTTGTAGTTTGGGAATTTTGTTCACTGACAATTGCCAGAAAACCTTTTTGATTCTGAAAATAGAGCTTATTTGAGCGTTTCTTCTATAACGTAACACAGCGCCATCGGAACCTTTTCTTGTGCGTGTGTATGGGTTGTAGCCTTTTTTTCCTGCCGCCAAAAGTAGGAGGAGTTTTGAGGCCAAAGCGCATGCTTCTAAAGTTCAGAGGGATGGCAATGTCAACCAAGAGTCCGCAGTTGAATACTTATTTACTTTGCAAAGATCGATCGATCGATCGAAAGAAATCAAAAGCCATAGGCTTAAAAATGGGGCACTGGCAAAGTAAACAAAATCCCATCACACACTTGAGCAGAAGAAGCCATTACTCTCAGGATTTAAATCTACGTGGGGAGACCCCAAAAGAACTCTTTGGCCTCATTAGTCATCCCTGTCAAGGCGTTGCTGAATAATCTCATGTGTTATAAACATCTTGGACTTAGGCTAAAATGCTATGCTGCTCCTTACCACCCAAGTACGCTTGTAGTTTGGGAATTTTGTTCACTGACAATTGCCAGAAAACCTTTTTGATTCTGAAAATAGAGCTTATTTGAGCGTTTCTTCTATAACGTAACACAGCGCCATCGGAACCTTTTCTTGTGCGTGTGTATGGGTTGTAGCCTTTTTTTCCTGCCGCCAAAAGTAGGAGGAGTTTTGAGGCCAAAGCGCATGCTTCTAAAGTTCAGAGGGATGGCAATGTCAATCAAGAGTCCGCAGTTGAATACTTATTTACTTTGCAAAGATCGATCGATCGATCGAAAGAAATCAAAAGCCATAGGCTTAAAAATGGGGCACTGGCAAAGTAAACAAAATCCCATCACACACTTGAGCAGAAGAAGCCATTACTCTCAGGATTTAAATCTACGTGGGGAGACCCCAAAAGAACTCTTTGGCCTCATTAGTCATCCCTGTCAAGGCGTTGCTGAATAATCTCATGTGTTATAAACATCTTGGACTTAGGCTAAAATGCTATGCTGCACCTTACCACCCAAGTACGCTTGTAGTTTGGGAATTTTGTTCACTGACAATTGCCAGAAAACCTTTTTGATTATGAAAATAGAGCTTATTTGAGCGTTTCTTCTATAACGTAACACAGCGCCATCGGAACCTTTTCTTGTGCGTGTGTATGGGTTGTAGCCTTTTTTTCCTGCCGCCAAAAGTAGGAGGAGTTTTGAGGCCAAAGCGCATGCTTCTAAAGTTCAGAGGGATGGCAATGTCAACCAAGAGTCCGCAGTTGAATACTTATTTACTTTGCAAAGATCGATCGATCGATCGAAAGAAATCAAAAGCCATAGGCTTAAAAATGGGGCACTGGCAAAGTAAACAAAATCCCATCACACACTTGAGCAGAAGAAGCCATTACTCTCAGGATTTAAATCTACGTGGGGAGACCCCAAAAGAACTCTTTGGCCTCATTAGTCATCCCTGTCAAGGCGTTGCTGAATAATCTCATGTGTTATAAACATCTTGGACTTAGGCTAAAATGCTATGCTGCTCCTTACCACCCAAGTACGCTTGTAGTTTGGGAATTTTGTTCACTGACAATTGCCAGAAAACCTTTTTGATTCTGAAAATAGAGCTTATTTGAGCGTTTCTTCTATAACGTAACACAGCGCCATCGGAACCTTTTCTTGTGCGTGTGTATGGGTTGTAGCCTTTTTTTCCTGCCGCCAAAAGTAGGAGGAGTTTTGAGGCCAAAGCGCATGCTTCTAAAGTTCAGAGGGATGGCAATGTCAACCAAGAGTCCGCAGTTGAATACTTATTTACTTTGCAAAGATCGATCGATCGATCGAAAGAAATCAAAAGCCATAGGCTTAAAAATGGGGCACTGGCAAAGTAAACAAAATCCCATCACACACTTGAGCAGAAGAAGCCATTACTCTCAGGATTTAAATCTACGTGGGGAGACCCCAAAAGAACTCTTTGGCCTCATTAGTCATCCCTGTCAAGGCGTTGCTGAATAATCTCATGTGTTATAAACATCTTGGACTTAGGCTAAAATGCTATGCTGCTCCTTACCACCCAAGTACGCTTGTAGTTTGGGAATTTTGTTCACTGACAATTGCCAGAAAACCTTTTTGATTCTGAAAATAGAGCTTATTTGAGCGTTTCTTCTATAACGTAACACAGCGCCATCGGAACCTTTTCTTGTGCGTGTGTATGGGTTGTAGCCTTTTTTTCCTGCCGCCAAAAGTAGGAGGAGTTTTGAGGCCAAAGCGCATGCTTCTAAAGTTCAGAGGGATGGCAATGTCAACCAAGAGTCCGCAGTTGAATACTTATTTACTTTGCAAAGATCGATCGATCGATCGAAAGAAATCAAAAGCCATAGGCTTAAAAATGGGGCACTGGCAAAGTAAACAAAATCCCATCACACACTTGAGCAGAAGAAGCCATTACTCTCAGGATTTAAATCTACGTGGGGAGACCCCAAAAGAACTCTTTGGCCTCATTAGTCATCCCTGTCAAGGCGTTGCTGAATAATCTCATGTGTTATAAACATCTTGGACTTAGGCTAAAATGCTATGCTGCTCCTTACCACCCAAGTACGCTTGTAGTTTGGGAATTTTGTTCACTGACAATTGCCAGAAAACCTTTTTGATTCTGAAAATAGAGCTTATTTGAGCGTTTCTTCTATAACGTAACACAGCGCCATCGGAACCTTTTCTTGTGCGTGTGTATGGGTTGTAGCCTTTTTTTCCTGCCGCCAAAAGTAGGAGGAGTTTTGAGGCCAAAGCGCATGCTTCTAAAGTTCAGAGGGATGGCAATGTCAACCAAGAGTCCGCAGTTGAATACTTATTTACTTTGCAAAGATCGATCGATCGATCGAAAGAAATCAAAAGCCATAGGCTTAAAAATGGGGCACTGGCAAAGTAAACAAAATCCCATCACACACTTGAGCAGAAGAAGCCATTACTCTCAGGATTTAAATCTACGTGGGGAGACCCCAAAAGAACTCTTTGGCCTCATTAGTCATCCCTGTCAAGGCGTTGCTGAATAATCTCATGTGTTATAAACATCTTGGACTTAGGCTAAAATGCTATGCTGCTCCTTACCACCCAAGTACGCTTGTAGTTTGGGAATTTTGTTCACTGACAATTGCCAGAAAACCTTTTTGATTCTGAAAATAGAGCTTATTTGAGCGTTTCTTCTATAACGTAACACAGCGCCATCGGAACCTTTTCTTGTGCGTGTGTATGGGTTGTAGCCTTTTTTTCCTGCCGCCAAAAGTAGGAGGAGTTTTGAGGCCAAAGCGCATGCTTCTAAAGTTCAGAGGGATGGCAATGTCAACCAAGAGTCCGCAGTTGAATACTTATTTACTTTGCAAAGATCGATCGATCGATCGAAAGAAATCAAAAGCCATAGGCTTAAAAATGGGGCACTGGCAAAGTAAACAAAATCCCATCACACACTTGAGCAGAAGAAGCCATTACTCTCAGGATTTAAATCTACGTGGGGAGACCCCAAAAGAACTCTTTGGCCTCATTAGTCATCCCTGTCAAGGCGTTGCTGAATAATCTCATGTGTTATAAACATCTTGGACTTAGGCTAAAATGCTATGCTGCACCTTACCACCCAAGTACGCTTGTAGTTTGGGAATTTTGTTCACTGACAATTGCCAGAAAACCTTTTTGATTCTGAAAATAGAGCTTATTTGAGCGTTTCTTCTATAACGTAACACAGCGCCATCGGAACCTTTTCTTGTGCGTGTGTATGGGTTGTAGCCTTTTTTTCCTGCCGCCAAAAGTAGGAGGAGTTTTGAGGCCAAAGCGCATGCTTCTAAAGTTCAGAGGGATGGCAATGTCAACCAAGAGTCCGCAGTTGAATACTTATTTACTTTGCAAAGATCGATCGATCGATCGAAAGAAATCAAAAGCCATAGGCTTAAAAATGGGGCACTGGCAAAGTAAACACAATCCCATCACACACTTGAGCAGAAGAAGCCATTACTCTCAGGATTTAAATCTACGTGGGGAGACCCCAAAAGAACTCTTTGGCCTCATTAGTCATCCCTGTCAAGGCGTTGCTGAATAATCTCATGTGTTATAAACATCTTGGACTTAGGCTAAAATGCTATGCTGCACCTTACCACCCAAGTACGCTTGTAGTTTGGGAATTTTGTTCACTGACAATTGCCAGAAAACCTTTTTGATTCTGAAAATAGAGCTTATTTGAGCGTTTCTTCTATAACGTAACACAGCGCCATCGGAACCTTTTCTTGTGCGTGTGTATGGGTTGTAGCCTTTTTTTCCTGCCGCCAAAAGTAGGAGGAGTTTTGAGGCCAAAGCGCATGCTTCTAAAGTTCAGAGGGATGGCAATGTCAACCAAGAGTCCGCAGTTGAATACTTATTTACTTTGCAAAGATCGATCGATCGATCGAAAGAAATCAAAAGCCATAGGCTTAAAAATGGGGCACTGGCAAAGTAAACAAAATCCCATCACACACTTGAGCAGAAGAAGCCATTACTCTCAGGATTTAAATCTACGTGGGGAGACCCCAAAAGAACTCTTTGGCCTCATTAGTCATCCCTGTCAAGGCGTTGCTGAATAATCTCATGTGTTATAAACATCTTGGACTTAGGCTAAAATGCTATGCTGCACCTTACCACCCAAGTACGCTTGTAGTTTGGGAATTTTGTTCACTGACAATTGCCAGAAAACCTTTTTGATTCTGAAAATAGAGCTTATTTGAGCGTTTCTTCCATAACGTAACACAGCGCCATCGGAACCTTTTCTTGTGCGTGTGTATGGGTTGTAGCCTTTTTTTCCTGCCGCCAAAAGTAGGAGGAGTTTTGAGGCCAAAGCGCATGCTTCTAAAGTTCAGAGGGATGGCAATGTCAACCAAGAGTCCGCAGTTGAATACTTATTTACTTTGCAAAGATCGATCGATCGATCGAAAGAAATCAAAAGCCATAGGCTTAAAAATGGGGCACTGGCAAAGTAAACAAAATCCCATCACACACTTGAGCAGAAGAAGCCATTACTCTCAGGATTTAAATCTACGTGGGGAGACCCCAAAAGAACTCTTTGGCCTCATTAGTCATCCCTGTCAAGGCGTTGCTGAATAATCTCATGTGTTATAAACATCTTGGACTTAGGCTAAAATGCTATGCTGCTCCTTACCACCCAAGTACGCTTGTAGTTTGGGAATTTTGTTCACTGACAATTGCCAGAAAACCTTTTTGATTCTGAAAATAGAGCTTATTTGAGCGTTTCTTCTATAACGTAACACAGCGCCATCGGAACCTTTTCTTGTGCGTGTGTATGGGTTGTAGCCTTTTTTTCCTGCCGCCAAAAGTAGGAGGAGTTTTGAGGCCAAAGCGCATGCTTCTAAAGTTCAGAGGGATGGCAATGTCAACCAAGAGTCCGCAGTTGAATACTTATTTACTTTGCAAAGATCGATCGATCGATCGAAAGAAATCAAAAGCCATAGGCTTAAAAATGGGGCACTGGCAAAGTAAACAAAATCCCATCACACACTTGAGCAGAAGAAGCCATTACTCTCAGGATTTAAATCTACGTGGGGAGACCCCAAAAGAACTCTTTGGCCTCATTAGTCATCCCTGTCAAGGCGTTGCTGAATAATCTCATGTGTTATAAACATCTTGGACTTAGGCTAAAATGCTATGCTGCTCCTTACCACCCAAGTACGCTTGTAGTTTGGGAATTTTGTTCACTGACAATTGCCAGAAAACCTTTTTGATTCTGAAAATAGAGCTTATTTGAGCGTTTCTTCTATAACGTAACACAGCGCCATCGGAACCTTTTCTTGTGCGTGTGTATGGGTTGTAGCCTTTTTTTCCTGCCGCCAAAAGTAGGAGGAGTTTTGAGGCCAAAGCGCATGCTTCTAAAGTTCAGAGGGATGGCAATGTCAACCAAGAGTCCGCAGTTGAATACTTATTTACTTTGCAAAGATCGATCGATCGATCGAAAGAAATCAAAAGCCATAGGCTTAAAAATGGGGCACTGGCAAAGTAAACAAAATCCCATCACACACTTGAGCAGAAGAAGCCATTACTCTCAGGATTTAAATCTACGTGGGGAGACCCCAAAAGAACTCTTTGGCCTCATTAGTCATCCCTGTCAAGGCGTTGCTGAATAATCTCATGTGTTATAAACATCTTGGACTTAGGCTAAAATGCTATGCTGCTCCTTACCACCCAAGTACGCTTGTAGTTTGGAAATTTTGTTCACTGACAATTGCCAGAAAACCTTTTTGATTCTGAAAATAGAGCTTATTTGAGCGTTTCTTCTATAACGTAACACAGCGCCATCGGAACCTTTTCTTGTGCGTGTGTATGGGTTGTAGCCTTTTTTTCCTGCCGCCAAAAGTAGGAGGAGTTTTGAGGCCAAAGCGCATGCTTCTAAAGTTCAGAGGGATGGCAATGTCAACCAAGAGTCCGCAGTTGAATACTTATTTACTTTGCAAAGATCGATCGATCGATCGAAAGAAATCAAAAGCCATAGGCTTAAAAATGGGGCACTGGCAAAGTAAACAAAATCCCATCACACACTTGAGCAGAAGAAGCCATTACTCTCAGGATTTAAATCTACGTGGGGAGACCCCAAAAGAACTCTTTGGCCTCATTAGTCATCCCTGTCAAGGCGTTGCTGAATAATCTCATGTGTTATAAACATCTTGGACTTAGGCTAAAATGCTATGCTGCTCCTTACCACCCAAGTACGCTTGTAGTTTGGGAATTTTGTTCACTGACAATTGCCAGAAAACCTTTTTGATTCTGAAAATAGAGCTTATTTGAGCGTTTCTTCTATAACGTAACACAGCGCCATCGGAACCTTTTCTTGTGCGTGTGTATGGGTTGTAGCCTTTTTTTCCTGCCGCCAAAAGTAGGAGGAGTTTTGAGGCCAAAGCGCATGCTTCTAAAGTTCAGAGGGATGGCAATGTCAACCAAGAGTCCGCAGTTGAATACTTATTTACTTTGCAAAGATCGATCGATCGATCGAAAGAAATCAAAAGCCATAGGCTTAAAAATGGGGCACTGGCAAAGTAAACAAAATCCCATCACACACTTGAGCAGAAGAAGCCATTACTCTCAGGATTTAAATCTACGTGGGGAGACCCCAAAAGAACTCTTTGGCCTCATTAGTCATCCCTGTCAAGGCGTTGCTGAATAATCTCATGTGTTATAAACATCTTGGACTTAGGCTAAAATGCTATGCTGCTCCTTACCACCCAAGTACGCTTGTAGTTTGGGAATTTTGTTCACTGACAATTGCCAGAAAACCTTTTTGATTCTGAAAATAGAGCTTATTTGAGCGTTTCTTCTATAACGTAACACAGCGCCATCGGAACCTTTTCTTGTGCGTGTGTATGGGTTGTAGCCTTTTTTTCCTGCCGCCAAAAGTAGGAGGAGTTTTGAGGCCAAAGCGCATGCTTCTAAAGTTCAGAGGGATGGCAATGTCAACCAAGAGTCCGCAGTTGAATACTTATTTACTTTGCAACGATCGATCGATCGATCGAAAGAAATCAAAAGCCATAGGCTTAAAAATGGGGCACTGGCAAAGTAAACAAAATCCCATCACACACTTGAGCAGAAGAAGCCATTACTCTCAGGATTTAAATCTACGTGGGGAGACCCCAAAATAACTCTTTGGCCTCATTAGTCATCCCTGTCAAGGCGTTGCTGAATAATCTCATGTGTTATAAACATCTTGGACTTAGGCTAAAATGCTATGCTGCACCTTACCACCCAAGTACGCTTGTAGTTTGGGAATTTTGTTCACTGACAATTGCCAGAAAACCTTTTTGATTCTGAAAATAGAGCTTATTTGAGCGTTTCTTCCATAACGTAACACAGCGCCATCGGAACCTTTTCTTGTGCGTGTGTATGGGTTGTAGCCTTTTTTTCCTGCCGCCAAAAGTAGGAGGAGTTTTGAGGCCAAAGCGCATGCTTCTAAAGTTCAGAGGGATGGCAATGTCAACCAAGAGTCCGCAGTTGAATACTTATTTACTTTGCAAAGATCGATCGATCGATCGAAAGAAATCAAAAGCCATAGGCTTAAAAATGGGGCACTGGCAAAGTAAACAAAATCCCATCACACACTTGAGCAGAAGAAGCCATTACTCTCAGGATTTAAATCTACGTGGGGAGACCCCAAAAGAACTCTTTGGCCTCATTAGTCATCCCTGTCAAGGCGTTGCTGAATAATCTCATGTGTTATAAACATCTTGGACTTAGGCTAAAATGCTATGCTGCTCCTTACCACCCAAGTACGCTTGTAGTTTGGGAATTTTGTTCACTGACAATTGCCAGAAAACCTTTTTGATTCTGAAAATAGAGCTTATTTGAGCGTTTCTTCTATAACGTAACACAGCGCCATCGGAACCTTTTCTTGTGCGTGTGTATGGGTTGTAGCCTTTTTTTCCTGCCGCCAAAAGTAGGAGGAGTTTTGAGGCCAAAGCGCATGCTTCTAAAGTTCAGAGGGATGGCAATGTCAACCAAGAGTCCGCAGTTGAATACTTATTTACTTTGCAAAGATCGATCGATCGATCGAAAGAAATCAAAAGCCATAGGCTTAAAAATGGGGCACTGGCAAAGTAAACAAAATCCCATCACACACTTGAGCAGAAGAAGCCATTACTCTCAGGATTTAAATCTACGTGGGGAGACCCCAAAAGAACTCTTTGGCCTCATTAGTCATCCCTGTCAAGGCGTTGCTGAATAATCTCATGTGTTATAAACATCTTGGACTTAGGCTAAAATGCTATGCTGCTCCTTACCACCCAAGTACGCTTGTAGTTTGGGAATTTTGTTCACTGACAATTGCCAGAAAACCTTTTTGATTCTGAAAATAGAGCTTATTTGAGCGTTTCTTCTATAACGTAACACAGCGCCATCGGAACCTTTTCTTGTGCGTGTGTATGGGTTGTAGCCTTTTTTTCCTGCCGCCAAAAGTAGGAGGAGTTTTGAGGCCAAAGCGCATGCTTCTAAAGTTCAGAGGGATGGCAATGTCAACCAAGAGTCCGCAGTTGAATACTTATTTACTTTGCAAAGATCGATCGATCGATCGAAAGAAATCAAAAGCCATAGGCTTAAAAATGGGGCACTGGCAAAGTAAACAAAATCCCATCACACACTTGAGCAGAAGAAGCCATTACTCTCAGGATTTAAATCTACGTGGGGAGACCCCAAAAGAACTCTTTGGCCTCATTAGTCATCCCTGTCAAGGCGTTGCTGAATAATCTCATGTGTTATAAACATCTTGGACTTAGGCTAAAATGCTATGCTGCTCCTTACCACCCAAGTACGCTTGTAGTTTGGGAATTTTGTTCACTGACAATTGCCAGAAAACCTTTTTGATTCTGAAAATAGAGCTTATTTGAGCGTTTCTTCTATAACGTAACACAGCGCCATCGGAACCTTTTCTTGTGCGTGTGTATGGGTTGTAGCCTTTTTTTCCTGCCGCCAAAAGTAGGAGGAGTTTTGAGGCCAAAGCGCATGCTTCTAAAGTTCAGAGGGATGGCAATGTCAACCAAGAGTCCGCAGTTGAATACTTATTTACTTTGCAAAGATCGATCGATCGATCGAAAGAAATCAAAAGCCATAGGCTTAAAAATGGGGCACTGGCAAAGTAAACAAAATCCCATCACACACTTGAGCAGAAGAAGCCATTACTCTCAGGATTTAAATCTACGTGGGGAGACCCCAAAAGAACTCTTTGGCCTCATTAGTCATCCCTGTCAAGGCGTTGCTGAATAATCTCATGTGTTATAAACATCTTGGACTTAGGCTAAAATGCTATGCTGCTCCTTACCACCCAAGTACGCTTGTAGTTTGGGAATTTTGTTCACTGACAATTGCCAGAAAACCTTTTTGATTCTGAAAATAGAGCTTATTTGAGCGTTTCTTCTATAACGTAACAAAGCGCCATCGGAACCTTTTCTTGTGCGTGTGTATGGGTTGTAGCCTTTTTTTCCAGCCGCCAAAAGTAGGAGGAGTTTTGAGGCCAAAGCGCATGCTTCTAAAGTTCAGAGGGATGGCAATGTCAACCAAGAGTCCGCAGTTGAATACTTATTTACTTTGCAAAGATCGATCGATCGATCGAAAGAAATCAAAAGCCATAGGCTTAAAAATGGGGCACTGGCAAAGTAAACAAAATCCCATCACACACTTGAGCAGAAGAAGCCATTACTCTCAGGATTTAAATCTACGTGGGGAGACCCCAAAAGAACTCTTTGGCCTCATTAGTCATCCCTGTCAAGGCGTTGCTGAATAATCTCATGTGTTATAAACATCTTGGACTTAGGCTAAAATGCTATGCTGCTCCTTACCACCCAAGTACGCTTGTAGTTTGGGAATTTTGTTCACTGACAATTGCCAGAAAACCTTTTTGATTCTGAAAATAGAGCTTATTTGAGCGTTTCTTCTATAACGTAACACAGCGCCATCGGAACCTTTTCTTGTGCGTGTGTATGGGTTGTAGCCTTTTTTTCCTGCCGCCAAAAGTAGGAGGAGTTTTGAGGCCAAAGCGCATGCTTCTAAAGTTCAGAGGGATGGCAATGTCAACCAAGAGTCCGCAGTTGAATACTTATTTACTTTGCAAAGATCGATCGATCGATCGAAAGAAATCAAAAGCCATAGGCTTAAAAATGGGGCACTGGCAAAGTAAACAAAATCCCATCACACACTTGAGCAGAAGAAGCCATTACTCTCAGGATTTAAATCTACGTGGGGAGACCCCAAAAGAACTCTTTGGCCTCATTAGTCATCCCTGTCAAGGCGTTGCTGAATAATCTCATGTGTTATAAACATCTTGGACTTAGGCTAAAATGCTATGCTGCTCCTTACCACCCAAGTACGCTTGTAGTTTGGGAATTTTGTTCACTGACAATTGCCAGAAAACCTTTTTGATTCTGAAAATAGAGCTTATTTGAGCGTTTCTTCTATAACGTAACATAGCGCCATCGGAACCTTTTCTTGTGCGTGTGTATGGGTTGTAGCCTTTTTTTCCTGCCGCCAAAAGTAGGAGGAGTTTTGAGGCCAAAGCGCATGCTTCTAAAGTTCAGAGGGATGGCAATGTCAACCAAGAGTCCGCAGTTGAATACTTATTTACTTTGCAAAGATCGATCGATCGATCGAAAGAAATCAAAAGCCATAGGCTTAAAAATGGGGCACTGGCAAAGTAAACAAAATCCCATCACACACTTGAGCAGAAGAAGCCATTACTCTCAGGATTTAAATCTACGTGGGGAGACCCCAAAAGAACTCTTTGGCCTCATTAGTCATCCCTGTCAAGGCGTTGCTGAATAATCTCATGTGTTATAAACATCTTGGACTTAGGCTAAAATGCTATGCTGCTCCTTACCACCCAAGTACGCTTGTAGTTTGGGAATTTTGTTCACTGACAATTGCCAGAAAACCTTTTTGATTCTGAAAATAGAGCTTATTTGAGCGTTTCTTCTATAACGTAACACAGCGCCATCGGAACCTTTTCTTGTGCGTGTGTATGGGTTGTAGCCTTTTTTTCCTGCCGCCAAAAGTAGGAGGAGTTTTGAGGCCAAAGCGCATGCTTCTAAAGTTCAGAGGGATGGCAATGTCAACCAAGAGTCCGCAGTTGAATACTTATTTACTTTGCAAAGATCGATCGATCGATCGAAAGAAATCAAAAGCCATAGGCTTAAAAATGGGGCACTGGCAAAGTAAACAAAATCCCATCACACACTTGAGCAGAAGAAGCCATTACTCTCAGGATTTAAATCTACGTGGGGAGACCCCAAAAGAACTCTTTGGCCTCATTAGTCATCCCTGTCAAGGCGTTGCTGAATAATCTCATGTGTTATAAACATCTTGGACTTAGGCTAAAATGCTATGCTGCTCCTTACCACCCAAGTACGCTTGTAGTTTGGGAATTTTGTTCACTGACAATTGCCAGAAAACCTTTTTGATTCTGAAAATAGAGCTTATTTGAGCGTTTCTTCTATAACGTAACACAGCGCCATCGGAACCTTTTCTTGTGCGTGTGTATGGGTTGTAGCCTTTTTTTCCTGCCGCCAAAAGTAGGAGGAGTTTTGAGGCCAAAGCGCATGCTTCTAAAGTTCAGAGGGATGGCAATGTCAACCAAGAGTCCGCAGTTGAATACTTATTTACTTTGCAAAGATCGATCGATCGATCGAAAGAAATCAAAAGCCATAGGCTTAAAAATGGGGCACTGGCAAAGTAAACAAAATCCCATCACACACTTGAGCAGAAGAAGCCATTACTCTCAGGATTTAAATCTACGTGGGGAGACCCCAAAAGAACTCTTTGGCCTCATTAGTCATCCCTGTCAAGGCGTTGCTGAATAATCTCATGTGTTATAAACATCTTGGACTTAGGCTAAAATGCTATGCTGCTCCTTACCACCCAAGTACGCTTGTAGTTTGGGAATTTTGTTCACTGACAATTGCCAGAAAACCTTTTTGATTCTGAAAATAGAGCTTATTTGAGCGTTTCTTCTATAACGTAACACAGCGCCATCGGAACCTTTTCTTGTGCGTGTGTATGGGTTGTAGCCTTTTTTTCCTGCTGCCAAAAGTAGGAGGAGTTTTGAGGCCAAAGCGCATGCTTCTAAAGTTCAGAGGGA
Organism: Eucyclogobius newberryi; assembly: GCF_026437365.1. NCBI lineage: Eukaryota > Metazoa > Chordata > Actinopteri > Gobiiformes > Gobiidae > Eucyclogobius > Eucyclogobius newberryi. The sequence goes on from NW_027315735.1 coordinate 11,733,527, forward strand.
TGGCAATGTCAACCAAGAGTCCGCAGTTGAATACTTATTTACTTTGCAAAGATCGATCGATCGATCGAAAGAAATCAAAAGCCATAGGCTTAAAAATGGGGCACTGGCAAAGTAAACAAAATCCCATCACACACTTGAGCAGAAGAAGCCATTACTCTCAGGATTTAAATCTACGTGGGGAGACCCCAAAAGAACTCTTTGGCCTCATTAGTCATCCCTGTCAAGGCGTTGCTGAATAATCTCATGTGTTATAAACATCTTGGACTTAGGCTAAAATGCTATGCTGCTCCTTACCACCCAAGTACGCTTGTAGTTTGGGAATTTTGTTCACTGACAATTGCCAGAAAACCTTTTTGATTCTGAAAATAGAGCTTATTTGAGCGTTTCTTCTATAACGTAACACAGCGCCATCGGAACCTTTTCTTGTGCGTGTGTATGGGTTGTAGCCTTTTTTTCCTGCCGCCAAAAGTAGGAGGAGTTTTGAGGCCAAAGCGCATGCTTCTAAAGTTCAGAGGGATGGCAATGTCAACCAAGAGTCCGCAGTTGAATACTTATTTACTTTGCAACGATCGATCGATCGATCGAAAGAAATCAAAAGCCATAGGCTTAAAAATGGGGCACTGGCAAAGTAAACAAAATCCCATCACACACTTGAGCAGAAGAAGCCATTACTCTCAGGATTTAAATCTACGTGGGGAGACCCCAAAAGAACTCTTTGGCCTCATTAGTCATCCCTGTCAAGGCGTTGCTGAATAATCTCATGTGTTATAAACATCTTGGACTTAGGCTAAAATGCTATGCTGCACCTTACCACCCAAGTACGCTTGTAGTTTGGGAATTTTGTTCACTGACAATTGCCAGAAAACCTTTTTGATTCTGAAAATAGAGCTTATTTGAGCGTTTCTTCTATAACGTAACACAGCGCCATCGGAACCTTTTCTTGTGCGTGTGTATGGGTTGTAGCCTTTTTTTCCTGCCGCCAAAAGTAGGAGGAGTTTTGAGGCCAAAGCGCATGCTTCTAAAGTTCAGAGGGATGGCAATGTCAACCAAGAGTCCGCAGTTGAATACTTATTTACTTTGCAAAGATCGATCGATCGATCGAAAGAAATCAAAAGCCATAGGCTTAAAAATGGGGCACTGGCAAAGTAAACAAAATCCCATCACACACTTGAGCAGAAGAAGCCATTACTCTCAGGATTTAAATCTACGTGGGGAGACCCCAAAAGAACTCTTTGGCCTCATTAGTCATCCCTGTCAAGGCGTTGCTGAATAATCTCATGTGTTATAAACATCTTGGACTTAGGCTAAAATGCTATGCTGCACCTTACCACCCAAGTACGCTTGTAGTTTGGGAATTTTGTTCACTGACAATTGCCAGAAAACCTTTTTGATTCTGAAAATAGAGCTTATTTGAGCGTTTCTTCTATAACGTAACACAGCGCCATCGGAACCTTTTCTTGTGCGTGTGTATGGGTTGTAGCCTTTTTTTCCTGCCGCCAAAAGTAGGAGGAGTTTTGAGGCCAAAGCGCATGCTTCTAAAGTTCAGAGGGATGGCAATGTCAACCAAGAGTCCGCAGTTGAATACTTATTTACTTTGCAAAGATCGATCGATCGATCGAAAGAAATCAAAAGCCATAGGCTTAAAAATGGGGCACTGGCAAAGTAAACAAAATCCCATCACACACTTGAGCAGAAGAAGCCATTACTCTCAGGATTTAAATCTACGTATGGAGACCCCAAAAGAACTCTTTGGCCTCATTAGTCATCCCTGTCAAGGCGTTGCTGAATAATCTCATGTGTTATAAACATCTTGGACTTAGGCTAAAATGCTATGCTGCTCCTTACCACCCAAGTACGCTTGTAGTTTGGGAATTTTGTTCACTGACAATTGCCAGAAAACCTTTTTGATTCTGAAAATAGAGCTTATTTGAGCGTTTCTTCTATAACGTAACACAGCGCCATCGGAACCTTTTCTTGTGCGTGTGTATGGGTTGTAGCCTTTTTTTCCTGCCGCCAAAAGTAGGAGGAGTTTTGAGGCCAAAGCGCATGCTTCTAAAGTTCAGAGGGATGGCAATGTCAACCAAGAGTCCGCAGTTGAATACTTATTTACTTTGCAAAGATCGATCGATCGATCGAAAGAAATCAAAAGCCATAGGCTTAAAAATGGGGCACTGGCAAAGTAAACAAAATCCCATCACACACTTGAGCAGAAGAAGCCATTACTCTCAGGATTTAAATCTACGTGGGGAGACCCCAAAAGAACTCTTTGGCCTCATTAGTCATCCCTGTCAAGGCGTTGCTGAATAATCTCATGTGTTATAAACATCTTGGACTTAGGCTAAAATGCTATGCTGCTCCTTACCACCCAAGTACGCTTGTAGTTTGGGAATTTTGTTCACTGACAATTGCCAGAAAACCTTTTTGATTCTGAAAATAGAGCTTATTTGAGCGTTTCTTCTATAACGTAACATAGCGCCATCGGAACCTTTTCTTGTGCGTGTGTATGGGTTGTAGCCTTTTTTTCCTGCCGCCAAAAGTAGGAGGAGTTTTGAGGCCAAAGCGCATGCTTCTAAAGTTCAGAGGGATGGCAATGTCAACCAAGAGTCCGCAGTTGAATACTTATTTACTTTGCAAAGATCGATCGATCGATCGAAAGAAATCAAAAGCCATAGGCTTAAAAATGGGGCACTGGCAAAGTAAACAAAATCCCATCACACACTTGAGCAGAAGAAGCCATTACTCTCAGGATTTAAATCTACGTGGGGAGACCCCAAAAGAACTCTTTGGCCTCATTAGTCATCCCTGTCAAGGCGTTGCTGAATAATCTCATGTGTTATAAACATCTTGGACTTAGGCTAAAATGCTATGCTGCTCCTTACCACCCAAGTACGCTTGTAGTTTGGGAATTTTGTTCACTGACAATTGCCAGAAAACCTTTTTGATTCTGAAAATAGAGCTTATTTGAGCGTTTCTTCTATAACGTAACACAGCGCCATCGGAACCTTTTCTTGTGCGTGTGTATGGGTTGTAGCCTTTTTTTCCTGCCGCCAAAAGTAGGAGGAGTTTTGAGGCCAAAGCGCATGCTTCTAAAGTTCAGAGGGATGGCAATGTCAACCAAGAGTCCGCAGTTGAATACTTATTTACTTTGCAAAGATCGATCGATCGATCGATCGAAAGAAATCAAAAGCCATAGGCTTAAAAATGGGGCACTGGCAAAGTAAACAAAATCCCATCACACACTTGAGCAGAAGAAGCCATTACTCTCAGGATTTAAATCTACGTGGGGAGACCCCAAAAGAACTCTTTGGCCTCATTAGTCATCCCTGTCAAGGCGTTGCTGAATAATCTCATGTGTTATAAACATCTTGGACTTAGGCTAAAATGCTATGCTGCTCCTTACCACCCAAGTACGCTTGTAGTTTGGGAATTTTGTTCACTGACAATTGCCAGAAAACCTTTTTGATTCTGAAAATAGAGCTTATTTGAGCGTTTCTTCTATAACGTAACACAGCGCCATCGGAACCTTTTCTTGTGCGTGTGTATGGGTTGTAGCCTTTTTTTCCTGCCGCCAAAAGTAGGAGGAGTTTTGAGGCCAAAGCGCATGCTTCTAAAGTTCAGAGGGATGGCAATGTCAACCAAGAGTCCGCAGTTGAATACTTATTTACTTTGCAAAGATCGATCGATCGATCGAAAGAAATCAAAAGCCATAGGCTTAAAAATGGGGCACTGGCAAAGTAAACAAAATCCCATCACACACTTGAGCAGAAGAAGCCATTACTCTCAGGATTTAAATCTACGTGGGGAGACCCCAAAAGAACTCTTTGGCCTCATTAGTCATCCCTGTCAAGGCGTTGCTGAATAATCTCATGTGTTATAAACATCTTGGACTTAGGCTAAAATGCTATGCTGCTCCTTACCACCCAAGTACGCTTGTAGTTTGGGAATTTTGTTCACTGACAATTGCCAGAAAACCTTTTTGATTCTGAAAATAGAGCTTATTTGAGCGTTTCTTCTATAACGTAACACAGCGCCATCGGAACCTTTTCTTGTGCGTGTGTATGGGTTGTAGCCTTTTTTTCCTGCTGCCAAAAGTAGGAGGAGTTTTGAGGCCAAAGCGCATGCTTCTAAAGTTCAGAGGGATGGCAATGTCAACCAAGAGTCCGCAGTTGAATACTTATTTACTTTGCAAAGATCGATCGATCGATCGAAAGAAATCAAAAGCCATAGGCTTAAAAATGGGGCACTGGCAAAGTAAACAAAATCCCATCACACACTTGAGCAGAAGAAGCCATTACTCTCAGGATTTAAATCTACGTGGGGAGACCCCAAAAGAACTCTTTGGCCTCATTAGTCATCCCTGTCAAGGCGTTGCTGAATAATCTCATGTGTTATAAACATCTTGGACTTAGGCTAAAATGCTATGCTGCTCCTTACCACCCAAGTACGCTTGTAGTTTGGGAATTTTGTTCACTGACAATTGCCAGAAAACCTTTTTGATTCTGAAAATAGAGCTTATTTGAGCGTTTCTTCTATAACGTAACACAGCGCCATCGGAACCTTTTCTTGTGCGTGTGTATGGGTTGTAGCCTTTTTTTCCTGCCGCCAAAAGTAGGAGGAGTTTTGAGGCCAAAGCGCATGCTTCTAAAGTTCAGAGGGATGGCAATGTCAACCAAGAGTCCGCAGTTGAATACTTATTTACTTTGCAACGATCGATCGATCGATCGAAAGAAATCAAAAGCCATAGGCTTAAAAATGGGGCACTGGCAAAGTAAACAAAATCCCATCACACACTTGAGCAGAAGAAGCCATTACTCTCAGGATTTAAATCTACGTGGGGAGACCCCAAAAGAACTCTTTGGCCTCATTAGTCATCCCTGTCAAGGCGTTGCTGAATAATCTCATGTGTTATAAACATCTTGGACTTAGGCTAAAATGCTATGCTGCACCTTACCACCCAAGTACGCTTGTAGTTTGGGAATTTTGTTCACTGACAATTACCAGAAAACCTTTTTGATTCTGAAAATAGAGCTTATTTGAGCGTTTCTTCTATAACGTAACACAGCGCCATCGGAACCTTTTCTTGTGCGTGTGTATGGGTTGTAGCCTTTTTTTCCTGCCGCCAAAAGTAGGAGGAGTTTTGAGGCCAAAGCGCATGCTTCTAAAGTTCAGAGGGATGGCAATGTCAACCAAGAGTCCGCAGTTGAATACTTATTTACTTTGCAAAGATCGATCGATCGATCGAAAGAAATCAAAAGCCATAGGCTTAAAAATGGGGCACTGGCAAAGTAAACAAAATCCCATCACACACTTGAGCAGAAGAAGCCATTACTCTCAGGATTTAAATCTACGTGGGGAGACCCCAAAAGAACTCTTTGGCCTCATTAGTCATCCCTGTCAAGGCGTTGCTGAATAATCTCATGTGTTATAAACATCTTGGACTTAGGCTAAAATGCTATGCTGCACCTTACCACCCAAGTACGCTTGTAGTTTGGGAATTTTGTTCACTGACAATTGCCAGAAAACCTTTTTGATTCTGAAAATAGAGCTTATTTGAGCGTTTCTTCTATAACGTAACACAGCGCCATCGGAACCTTTTCTTGTGCGTGTGTATGGGTTGTAGCCTTTTTTTCCTGCCGCCAAAAGTAGGAGGAGTTTTGAGGCCAAAGCGCATGCTTCTAAAGTTCAGAGGGATGGCAATGTCAACCAAGAGTCCGCAGTTGAATACTTATTTACTTTGCAAAGATCGATCGATCGATCGAAAGAAATCAAAAGCCATAGGCTTAAAAATGGGGCACTGGCAAAGTAAACAAAATCCCATCACACACTTGAGCAGAAGAAGCCATTACTCTCAGGATTTAAATCTACGTATGGAGACCCCAAAAGAACTCTTTGGCCTCATTAGTCATCCCTGTCAAGGCGTTGCTGAATAATCTCATGTGTTATAAACATCTTGGACTTAGGCTAAAATGCTATGCTGCTCCTTACCACCCAAGTACGCTTGTAGTTTGGGAATTTTGTTCACTGACAATTGCCAGAAAACCTTTTTGATTCTGAAAATAGAGCTTATTTGAGCGTTTCTTCTATAACGTAACACAGCGCCATCGGAACCTTTTCTTGTGCGTGTGTATGGGTTGTAGCCTTTTTTTCCTGCCCCCAAAAGTAGGAGGAGTTTTGAGGCCAAAGCGCATGCTTCTAAAGTTCAGAGGGATGGCAATGTCAACCAAGAGTCCGCAGTTGAATACTTATTTACTTTGCAAAGATCGATCGATCGATCGAAAGAAATCAAAAGCCATAGGCTTAAAAATGGGGCACTGGCAAAGTAAACAAAATCCCATCACACACTTGAGCAGAAGAAGCCATTACTCTCAGGATTTAAATCTACGTGGGGAGACCCCAAAAGAACTCTTTGGCCTCATTAGTCATCCCTGTCAAGGCGTTGCTGAATAATCTCATGTGTTATAAACATCTTGGACTTAGGCTAAAATGCTATGCTGCTCCTTACCACCCAAGTACGCTTGTAGTTTGGGAATTTTGTTCACTGACAATTGCCAGAAAACCTTTTTGATTCTGAAAATAGAGCTTATTTGAGCGTTTCTTCTATAACGTAACACAGCGCCATCGGAACCTTTTCTTGTGCGTGTGTATGGGTTGTAGCCTTTTTTTCCTGCCGCCAAAAGTAGGAGGAGTTTTGAGGCCAAAGCGCATGCTTCTAAAGTTCAGAGGGATGGCAATGTCAACCAAGAGTCCGCAGTTGAATACTTATTTACTTTGCAAAGATCGATCGATCGATCGAAAGAAATCAAAAGCCATAGGCTTAAAAATGGGGCACTGGCAAAGTAAACAAAATCCCATCACACACTTGAGCAGAAGAAGCCATTACTCTCAGGATTTAAATCTACGTGGGGAGACCCCAAAAGAACTCTTTGGCCTCATTAGTCATCCCTGTCAAGGCGTTGCTGAATAATCTCATGTGTTATAAACATCTTGGACTTAGGCTAAAATGCTATGCTGCTCCTTACCACCCAAGTACGCTTGTAGTTTGGGAATTTTGTTCACTGACAATTGCCAGAAAACCTTTTTGATTCTGAAAATAGAGCTTATTTGAGCGTTTCTTCTATAACGTAACACAGCGCCATCGGAACCTTTTCTTGTGCGTGTGTATGGGTTGTAGCCTTTTTTTCCTGCCGCCAAAAGTAGGAGGAGTTTTGAGGCCAAAGCGCATGCTTCTAAAGTTCAGAGGGATGGCAATGTCAACCAAGAGTCCGCAGTTGAATACTTATTTACTTTGCAAAGATCGATCGATCGATCGAAAGAAATCAAAAGCCATAGGCTTAAAAATGGGGCACTGGCAAAGTAAACAAAATCCCATCACACACTTGAGCAGAAGAAGCCATTACTCTCAGGATTTAAATCTACGTGGGGAGACCCCAAAAGAACTCTTTGGCCTCATTAGTCATCCCTGTCAAGGCGTTGCTGAATAATCTCATGTGTTATAAACATCTTGGACTTAGGCTAAAATGCTATGCTGCTCCTTACCACCCAAGTACGCTTGTAGTTTGGGAATTTTGTTCACTGACAATTGCCAGAAAACCTTTTTGATTCTGAAAATAGAGCTTATTTGAGCGTTTCTTCTATAACGTAACACAGCGCCATCGGAACCTTTTCTTGTGCGTGTGTATGGGTTGTAGCCTTTTTTTCCTGCCGCCAAAAGTAGGAGGAGTTTTGAGGCCAAAGCGCATGCTTCTAAAGTTCAGAGGGATGGCAATGTCAACCAAGAGTCCGCAGTTGAATACTTATTTACTTTGCAAAGATCGATCGATCGATCGAAAGAAATCAAAAGCCATAGGCTTAAAAATGGGGCACTGGCAAAGTAAACAAAATCCCATCACACACTTGAGCAGAAGAAGCCATTACTCTCAGGATTTAAATCTACGTGGGGAGACCCCAAAAGAACTCTTTGGCCTCATTAGTCATCCCTGTCAAGGCGTTGCTGAATAATCTCATGTGTTATAAACATCTTGGACTTAGGCTAAAATGCTATGCTGCTCCTTACCACCCAAGTACGCTTGTAGTTTGGGAATTTTGTTCACTGACAATTGCCAGAAAACCTTTTTGATTCTGAAAATAGAGCTTATTTGAGCGTTTCTTCTATAACGTAACACAGCGCCATCGGAACCTTTTCTTGTGCGTGTGTATGGGTTGTAGCCTTTTTTTCCTGCCGCCAAAAGTAGGAGGAGTTTTGAGGCCAAAGCGCATGCTTCTAAAGTTCAGAGGGATGGCAATGTCAACCAAGAGTCCGCAGTTGAATACTTATTTACTTTGCAAAGATCGATCGATCGATCGAAAGAAATCAAAAGCCATAGGCTTAAAAATGGGGCACTGGCAAAGTAAACAAAATCCCATCACACACTTGAGCAGAAGAAGCCATTACTCTCAGGATTTAAATCTACGTGGGGAGACCCCAAAAGAACTCTTTGGCCTCATTAGTCATCCCTGTCAAGGCGTTGCTGAATAATCTCATGTGTTATAAACATCTTGGACTTAGGCTAAAATGCTATGCTGCTCCTTACCACCCAAGTACGCTTGTAGTTTGGGAATTTTGTTCACTGACAATTGCCAGAAAACCTTTTTGATTCTGAAAATAGAGCTTATTTGAGCGTTTCTTCTATAACGTAACACAGCGCCATCGGAACCTTTTCTTGTGCGTGTGTATGGGTTGTAGCCTTTTTTTCCTGCCGCCAAAAGTAGGAGGAGTTTTGAGGCCAAAGCGCATGCTTCTAAAGTTCAGAGGGATGGCAATGTCAACCAAGAGTCCGCAGTTGAATACTTATTTACTTTGCAACGATCGATCGATCGATCGAAAGAAATCAAAAGCCATAGGCTTAAAAATGGGGCACTGGCAAAGTAAACAAAATCCCATCACACACTTGAGCAGAAGAAGCCATTACTCTCAGGATTTAAATCTACGTGGGGAGACCCCAAAAGAACTCTTTGGCCTCATTAGTCATCCCTGTCAAGGCGTTGCTGAATAATCTCATGTGTTATAAACATCTTGGACTTAGGCTAAAATGCTATGCTGCACCTTACCACCCAAGTACGCTTGTAGTTTGGGAATTTTGTTCACTGACAATTGCCAGAAAACCTTTTTGATTCTGAAAATAGAGCTTATTTGAGCGTTTCTTCTATAACGTAACACAGCGCCATCGGAACCTTTTCTTGTGCGTGTGTATGGGTTGTAGCCTTTTTTTCCTGCCGCCAAAAGTAGGAGGAGTTTTGAGGCCAAAGCGCATGCTTCTAAAGTTCAGAGGGATGGCAATGTCAACCAAGAGTCCGCAGTTGAATACTTATTTACTTTGCAAAGATCGATCGATCGATCGAAAGAAATCAAAAGCCATAGGCTTAAAAATGGGGCACTGGCAAAGTAAACAAAATCCCATCACACACTTGAGCAGAAGAAGCCATTACTCTCAGGATTTAAATCTACGTGGGGAGACCCCAAAAGAACTCTTTGGCCTCATTAGTCATCCCTGTCAAGGCGTTGCTGAATAATCTCATGTGTTATAAACATCTTGGACTTAGGCTAAAATGCTATGCTGCTGCTTACCACCCAAGTACGCTTGTAGTTTGGGAATTTTGTTCACTGACAATTGCCAGAAAACCTTTTTGATTCTGAAAATAGAGCTTATTTGAGCGTTTCTTCTATAACGTAACACAGCGCCATCGGAACCTTTTCTTGTGCGTGTGTATGGGTTGTAGCCTTTTTTTCCTGCCGCCAAAAGTAGGAGGAGTTTTGAGGCCAAAGCGCATGCTTCTAAAGTTCAGAGGGATGGCAATGTCAACCAAGAGTCCGCAGTTGAATACTTATTTACTTTGCAAAGATCGATCGATCGATCGAAAGAAATCAAAAGCCATAGGCTTAAAAATGGGGCACTGGCAAAGTAAACAAAATCCCATCACACACTTGAGCAGAAGAAGCCATTACTCTAAGGATTTAAATCTACGTGGGGAGACCCCAAAAGAACTCTTTGGCCTCATTAGTCATCCCTGTCAAGGCGTTGCTGAATAATCTCATGTGTTATAAACATCTTGGACTTAGGCTAAAATGCTATGCTGCTCCTTACCACCCAAGTACGCTTGTAGTTTGGGAATTTTGTTCACTGACAATTGCCAGAAAACCTTTTTGATTCTGAAAATAGAGCTTATTTGAGCGTTTCTTCTATAACGTAACACAGCGCCATCGGAACCTTTTCTTGTGCGTGTGTATGGGTTGTAGCCTTTTTTTCCTGCCGCCAAAAGTAGGAGGAGTTTTGAGGCCAAAGCGCATGCTTCTAAAGTTCAGAGGGATGGCAATGTCAACCAAGAGTCCGCAGTTGAATACTTATTTACTTTGCAAAGATCGATCGATCGAAAGAAATCAAAAGCCATAGGCTTAAAAATGGGGCACTGGCAAAGTAAACAAAATCCCATCACACACTTGAGCAGAAGAAGCCATTACTCTCAGGATTTAAATCTACGTGGGGATACCCCAAAAGAACTCTTTGGCCTCATTAGTCATCCCTGTCAAGGCGTTGCTGAATAATCTCATGTGTTATAAACATCTTGGACTTAGGCTAAAATGCTATGCTGCTCCTTACCACCCAAGTACGCTTGTAGTTTGGGAATTTTGTTCACTGACAATTGCCAGAAAACCTTTTTGATTCTGAAAATAGAGCTTATTTGAGCGTTTCTTCTATAACGTAACACAGCGCCATCGGAACCTTTTCTTGTGCGTGTGTATGGGTTGTAGCCTTTTTTTCCTGCTGCCAAAAGTAGGAGGAGTTTTGAGGCCAAAGCGCATGCTTCTAAAGTTCAGAGGGATGGCAATGTCAACCAAGAGTCCGCAGTTGAATACTTATTTACTTTGCAAAGATCGATCGATCGATCGAAAGAAATCAAAAGCCATAGGCTTAAAAATGGGGCACTGGCAAAGTAAACAAAATCCCATCACACACTTGAGCAGAAGAAGCCATTACTCTCAGGATTTAAATCTACGTGGGGAGACCCCAAAAGAACTCTTTGGCCTCATTAGTCATCCCTGTCAAGGCGTTGCTGAATAATCTCATGTGTTATAAACATCTTGGACTTAGGCTAAAATGCTATGCTGCTCCTTACCACCCAAGTACGCTTGTAGTTTGGGAATTTTGTTCACTGACAATTGCCAGAAAACCTTTTTGATTCTGAAAATAGAGCTTATTTGAGCGTTTCTTCTATAACGTAACACAGCGCCATCGGAACCTTTTCTTGTGCGTGTGTATGGGTTGTAGCCTTTTTTTCCTGCCGCCAAAAGTAGGAGGAGTTTTGAGGCCAAAGCGCATGCTTCTAAAGTTCAGAGGGATGGCAATGTCAACCAAGAGTCCGCAGTTGAATACTTATTTACTTTGCAACGATCGATCGATCGATCGAAAGAAATCAAAAGCCATAGGCTTAAAAATGGGGCACTGGCAAAGTAAACAAAATCCCATCACACACTTGAGCAGAAGAAGCCATTACTCTCAGGATTTAAATCTACGTGGGGAGACCCCAAAAGAACTCTTTGGCCTCATTAGTCATCCCTGTCAAGGCGTTGCTGAATAATCTCATGTGTTATAAACATCTTGGACTTAGGCTAAAATGCTATGCTGCACCTTACCACCCAAGTACGCTTGTAGTTTGGGAATTTTGTTCACTGACAATTGCCAGAAAACCTTTTTGATTCTGAAAATAGAGCTTATTTGAGCGTTTCTTCTATAACGTAACACAGCGCCATCGGAACCTTTTCTTGTGCGTGTGTATGGGTTGTAGCCTTTTTTTCCTGCCGCCAAAAGTAGGAGGAGTTTTGAGGCCAAAGCGCATGCTTCTAAAGTTCAGAGGGATGGCAATGTCAACCAAGAGTCCGCAGTTGAATACTTATTTACTTTGCAAAGATCGATCGATCGATCGAAAGAAATCAAAAGCCATAGGCTTAAAAATGGGGCACTGGCAAAGTAAACAAAATCCCATCACACACTTGAGCAGAAGAAGCCATTACTCTCAGGATTTAAATCTACGTGGGGAGACCCCAAAAGAACTCTTTGGCCTCATTAGTCATCCCTGTCAAGGCGTTGCTGAATAATCTCATGTGTTATAAACATCTTGGACTTAGGCTAAAATGCTATGCTGCACCTTACCACCCAAGTACGCTTGTAGTTTGGGAATTTTGTTCACTGACAATTGCCAGAAAACCTTTTTGATTCTGAAAATAGAGCTTATTTGAGCGTTTCTTCTATAACGTAACACAGCGCCATCGGAACCTTTTCTTGTGCGTGTGTATGGGTTGTAGCCTTTTTTTCCTGCCGCCAAAAGTAGGAGGAGTTTTGAGGCCAAAGCGCATGCTTCTAAAGTTCAGAGGGATGGCAATGTCAACCAAGAGTCCGCAGTTGAATACTTATTTACTTTGCAAAGATCGATCGATCGATCGAAAGAAATCAAAAGCCATAGGCTTAAAAATGGGGCACTGGCAAAGTAAACAAAATCCCATCACACACTTGAGCAGAAGAAGCCATTACTCTCAGGATTTAAATCTACGTATGGAGACCCCAAAAGAACTCTTTGGCCTCATTAGTCATCCCTGTCAAGGCGTTGCTGAATAATCTCATGTGTTATAAACATCTTGGACTTAGGCTAAAATGCTATGCTGCTCCTTACCACCCAAGTACGCTTGTAGTTTGGGAATTTTGTTCACTGACAATTGCCAGAAAACCTTTTTGATTCTGAAAATAGAGCTTATTTGAGCGTTTCTTCTATAACGTAACACAGCGCCATCGGAACCTTTTCTTGTGCGTGTGTATGGGTTGTAGCCTTTTTTTCCTGCCGCCAAAAGTAGGAGGAGTTTTGAGGCCAAAGCGCATGCTTCTAAAGTTCAGAGGGATGGCAATGTCAACCAAGAGTCCGCAGTTGAATACTTATTTACTTTGCAAAGATCGATCGATCGAAAGAAATCAAAAGCCATAGGCTTAAAAATGGGGCACTGGCAAAGTAAACAAAATCCCATCACACACTTGAGCAGAAGAAGCCATTACTCTCAGGATTTAAATCTACGTGGGGAGACCCCAAAAGAACTCTTTGGCCTCATTAGTCATCCCTGTCAAGGCGTTGCTGAATAATCTCATGTGTTATAAACATCTTGGACTTAGGCTAAAATGCTATGCTGCTCCTTACCACCCAAGTACGCTTGTAGTTTGGGAATTTTGTTCACTGACAATTGCCAGAAAACCTTTTTGATTCTGAAAATAGAGCTTATTTGAGCGTTTCTTCTATAACGTAACACAGCGCCATCGGAACCTTTTCTTGTGCGTGTGTATGGGTTGTAGCCTTTTTTTCCTGCCGCCAAAAGTAGGAGGAGTTTTGAGGCCAAAGCGCATGCTTCTAAAGTTCAGAGGGATGGCAATGTCAACCAAGAGTCCGCAGTTGAATACTTATTTACTTTGCAAAGATCGATCGATCGATCGAAAGAAATCAAAAGCCATAGGCTTAAAAATGGGGCACTGGCAAAGTAAACAAAATCCCATCACACACTTGAGCAGAAGAAGCCATTACTCTCAGGATTTAAATCTACGTGGGGAGACCCCAAAAGAACTCTTTGGCCTCATTAGTCATCCCTGTCAAGGCGTTGCTGAATAATCTCATGTGTTATAAACATCTTGGACTTAGGCTAAAATGCTATGCTGCTCCTTACCACCCAAGTACGCTTGTAGTTTGGGAATTTTGTTCACTGACAATTGCCAGAAAACCTTTTTGATTCTGAAAATAGAGCTTATTTGAGCGTTTCTTCTATAACGTAACAAAGCGCCATCGGAACCTTTTCTTGTGCGTGTGTATGGGTTGTAGCCTTTTTTTCCTGCCGCCAAAAGTAGGAGGAGTTTTGAGGCCAAAGCGCATGCTTCTAAAGTTCAGAGGGATGGCAATGTCAACCAAGAGTCCGCAGTTGAATACTTATTTACTTTGCAAAGATCGATCGATCGATCGAAAGAAATCAAAAGCCATAGGCTTAAAAATGGGGCACTGGCAAAGTAAACAAAATCCCATCACACACTTGAGCAGAAGAAGCCATTACTCTCAGGATTTAAATCTACGTGGGGAGACCCCAAAAGAACTCTTTGGCCTCATTAGTCATCCCTGTCAAGGCGTTGCTGAATAATCTCATGTGTTATAAACATCTTGGACTTAGGCTAAAATGCTATGCTGCTCCTTACCACCCAAGTACGCTTGTAGTTTGGGAATTTTGTTCACTGACAATTGCCAGAAAACCTTTTTGATTCTGAAAATAGAGCTTATTTGAGCGTTTCTTCTATAACGTAACACAGCGCCATCGGAACCTTTTCTTGTGCGTGTGTATGGGTTGTAGCCTTTTTTTCCTGCCGCCAAAAGTAGGAGGAGTTTTGAGGCCAAAGCGCATGCTTCTAAAGTTCAGAGGGATGGCAATGTCAACCAAGAGTCCGCAGTTGAATACTTATTTACTTTGCAACGATCGATCGATCGATCGAAAGAAATCAAAAGCCATAGGCTTAAAAATGGGGCACTGGCAAAGTAAACAAAATCCCATCACACACTTGAGCAGAAGAAGCCATTACTCTCAGGATTTAAATCTACGTGGGGAGACCCCAAAAGAACTCTTTGGCCTCATTAGTCATCCCTGTCAAGGCGTTGCTGAATAATCTCATGTGTTATAAACATCTTGGACTTAGGCTAAAATGCTATGCTGCACCTTACCACCCAAGTACGCTTGTAGTTTGGGAATTTTGTTCACTGACAATTGCCAGAAAACCTTTTTGATTCTGAAAATAGAGCTTATTTGAGCGTTTCTTCTATAACGTAACACAGCGCCATCGGAACCTTTTCTTGTGCGTGTGTATGGGTTGTAGCCTTTTTTTCCTGCCGCCAAAAGTAGGAGGAGTTTTGAGGCCAAAGCGCATGCTTCTAAAGTTCAGAGGGATGGCAATGTCAACCAAGAGTCCGCAGTTGAATACTTATTTACTTTGCAAAGATCGATCGATCGATCGAAAGAAATCAAAAGCCATAGGCTTAAAAATGGGGCACTGGCAAAGTAAACAAAATCCCATCACACACTTGAGCAGAAGAAGCCATTACTCTCAGGATTTAAATCTACGTGGGGAGACCCCAAAAGAACTCTTTGGCCTCATTAGTCATCCCTGTCAAGGCGTTGCTGAATAATCTCATGTGTTATAAACATCTTGGACTTAGGCTAAAATGCTATGCTGCACCTTACCACCCAAGTACGCTTGTAGTTTGGGAATTTTGTTCACTGACAATTGCCAGAAAACCTTTTTGATTCTGAAAATAGAGCTTATTTGAGCGTTTCTTCTATAACGTAACACAGCGCCATCGGAACCTTTTCTTGTGCGTGTGTATGGGTTGTAGCCTTTTTTTCCTGCCGCCAAAAGTAGGAGGAGTTTTGAGGCCAAAGCGCATGCTTCTAAAGTTCAGAGGGATGGCAATGTCAACCAAGAGTCCGCAGTTGAATACTTATTTACCTTGCAAAGATCGATCGATCGATCGAAAGAAATCAAAAGCCATAGGCTTAAAAATGGGGCACTGGCAAAGTAAACAAAATCCCATCACACACTTGAGCAGAAGAAGCCATTACTCTCAGGATTTAAATCTACGTGGGGAGACCCCAAAAGAACTCTTTGGCCTCATTAGTCATCCCTGTCAAGGCGTTGCTGAATAATCTCATGTGTTATAAACATCTTGGACTTAGGCTAAAATGCTATGCTGCACCTTACCACCCAAGTACGCTTGTAGTTTGGGAATTTTGTTCACTGACAATTGCCAGAAAACCTTTTTGATTCTGAAAATAGAGCTTATTTGAGCGTTTCTTCTATAACGTAACACAGCGCCATCGGACCGGACCACTCGGGCTGCCTCTGTGGCGCAACGGTAGCGCGTCTGACTCCAGATCAGAAAGTTGCGTGTTCAACTTCACGTCAGCGTCATGTACTTTGTTGATTCTTGTTATAGTGGGTGAACAGCATTCACTCATTCATGTTATGGGGCTGTTTCATACCTGTCACTCCGCAATCATGCGATCTGCCAAGAGGATTAGTTCAAATGCTCTAATACTCAACTGTTTGACAGTTTGGCCATTGCCCTCTGAGAGCTTTAGTTGTGAATGAAACTGCATATACACATGTATAACTCAAAAGTACAGCATGCGATGGCCGGGAATCGAACCCGGGTCAACTGCTTGGAAGGCAGCTATGCTTACCACTATACCAACATCGCAAGGACACATGCTTTCGTAGTGCCGTGTCGCAAATCGGCGCCTGTAATTGATATCTAAAGTTCCATGCACACGGAACATGGTTTGAAGATAATTACTATCATAGAAACGCCTTTTTTTGCACGGTTTCGCTGGTCGCATTTCTTGTCCAACTGAGCATCAGGTAGCGTGGCCGAGTGGTCTAAGGCGCTGGATTTAGGTTCCAGTCTCTTCGGAGGCGTGGGTTTAAATCCCACCGCTGCCAGTTCGCATGCCGAACGTCAAGAGCAGGGCTGTGTGATGTCTGTCGGCAGCGCTTCCGTTTGAGTTTAGCTTTCATAAAATACATATTCTAAATCTGGCCCTGGTCAAAAGCCAACCAGGGATTCTTTACTTCCGCCAAATGGCCTGCCAGCAGGGGCCCGTACGGGAACAACATGAACCACGTTGTTGGCAGGATTCGAACCTGCGCGGGAAATTCCCAATGGAATTCTAGTCCAACAACTCATTAGCTGCTTACGGGAACCTTTTCTTGTGCGTGTGTATGGGTTTTAGCCTTTTTTTCCTGCCGCCAAAAGTAGGAGGAGTTTTGAGGCCAAAGCGCATGCTTCTGAAGTTCAGAGGGATGGCAATGTCAATCAAGAGTCCGCAGTTGAATACTTATTTACTTTGCAAAGATCGATCGATCGATCGAAAGAAATCAAAAGCCATAGGCTTAAAAATGGGGCACTGGCAAAGTAAACAAAATCCCATCACACACTTGAGCAGAAGAAGCCATTACTCTCAGGATTTAAATCTACGTGGGGAGACCCCAAAAGAACTCTTTGGCCTCATTAGTCATCCCTGTCAAGGCGTTGCTGAATAATCTCATGTGTTATAAACATCTTGGACTTAGGCTAAAATGCTATGCTGCACCTTACCACCCAAGTACGCTTGTAGTTTGGGAATTTTGTTCACTGACAATTGCCAGAAAACCTTTTTGATTCTGAAAATAGAGCTTATTTGAGCGTTTCTTCTATAACGTAACACAGCGCCATCGGACCGGACCACTCGGGCTGCCTCTGTGGCGCAACGGTAGCGCGTCTGACTCCAGATCAGAAAGTTGCGTGTTCAACTTCACGTCAGCGTCATGTACTTTGTTGATTCTTGTTATAGTGGGTGAACAGCATTCACTCATTCATGTTATGGGGCTGTTTCATACCTGTCACTCCGCAATCATGCGATCTGCCAAGAGGATTAGTTCAAATGCTCTAATACTCAACTGTTTGACAGTTTGGCCATTGCCCTCTGAGAGCTTTAGTTGTGAATGAAACTGCATATACACATGTATAACTCAAAAGTACAGCATGCGATGGCCGGGAATCGAACCCGGGTCAACTGCTTGGAAGGCAGCTATGCTTACCACTATACCAACATCGCAAGGACACATGCTTTCGTAGTGCCGTGTCGCAAATCGGCGCCTGTAATTGATATCTAAAGTTCCATGCACACGGAACATGGTTTGAAGATAATTACTATCATAGAAACGCCTTTTTTTGCACGGTTTCGCTGGTCGCATTTCTTGTCCAACTGAGCAACAGGTAGCGTGGCCGAGTGGTCTAAGGCGCTGGATTTAGGTTCCAGTCTCTTCGGAGGCGTGGGTTTAAATCCCACCGCTGCCAGTTCGCATGCCGAACGTCAAGAGCAGGGCTGTGTGATGTCTGTCGGCAGCGCTTCCGTTTGAGTTTAGCTTTCATAAAATACATATTCTAAATCTGGCCCTGGTCAAAAGCCAACCAGGGATTCTTTACTTCCGCCAAATGGCCTGCCAGCAGGGGCCCGTACGGGAACAACATGAACCACGTTGTTGGCAGGATTCGAACCTGCGCGGGAAATTCCCAATGGAATTCTAGTCCAACAACTCATTAGCTGCTTACGGGAACCTTTTCTTGTGCGTGTGTATGGGTTTTAGCCTTTTTTTCCTGCCGCCAAAAGTAGGAGGAGTTTTGAGGCCAAAGCGCATGCTTCTGAAGTTCAGAGGGATGGCAATGTCAATCAAGAGTCCGCAGTTGAATACTTATTTACTTTGCAAAGATCGATCGATCGATCGATCGATCGAAAGAAATCAAAAGCCATAGGCTTAAAAATGGGGCACTGGCAAAGTAAACAAAATCCCATCACACACTTGAGCAGAAGAAGCCATTACTCTCAGGATTTAAATCTACGTGGGGAGACCCCAAAAGAACTCTTTGGCCTCATTAGTCATCCCTGTCAAGGCGTTGCTGAATAATCTCATGTGTTATAAACATCTTGGACTTAGGCTAAAATGCTATGCTGCACCTTACCACCCAAGTACGCTTGTAGTTTGGGAATTTTGTTCACTGACAATTGCCAGAAAACCTTTTTGATTCTGAAAATAGAGCTTATTTGAGCGTTTCTTCTATAACGTAACACAGCGCCATCGGAACCTTTTCTTGTGCGTGTGTATGGGTTGTAGCCTTTTTTTCCTGCCGCCAAAAGTAGGAGGAGTTTTGAGGCCAAAGCGCATGCTTCTAAAGTTCAGAGGGATGGCAATGTCAACCAAGAGTCCGCAGTTGAATACTTATTTACTTTGCAAAGATCGATCGATCGATCGAAAGAAATCAAAAGCCATAGGCTTAAAAATGGGGCACTGGCAAAGTAAACAAAATCCCATCACACACTTGAGCAGAAGAAGCCATTACTCTCAGGATTTAAATCTACGTGGGGAGACCCCAAAAGAACTCTTTGGCCTCATTAGTCATCCCTGTCAAGGCGTTGCTGAATAATCTCATGTGTTATAAACATCTTGGACTTAGGCTAAAATGCTATGCTGCTCCTTACCACCCAAGTACGCTTGTAGTTTGGGAATTTTGTTCACTGACAATTGCCAGAAAACCTTTTTGATTCTGAAAATAGAGCTTATTTGAGCGTTTCTTCTATAACGTAACACAGCGCCATCGGAACCTTTTCTTGTGCGTGTGTATGGGTTGTAGCCTTTTTTTCCTGCCGCCAAAAGTAGGAGGAGTTTTGAGGCCAAAGCGCATGCTTCTAAAGTTCAGAGGGATGGCAATGTCAACCAAGAGTCCGCAGTTGAATACTTATTTACTTTGCAACGATCGATCGATCGATCGAAAGAAATCAAAAGCCATAGGCTTAAAAATGGGGCACTGGCAAAGTAAACAAAATCCCATCACACACTTGAGCAGAAGAAGCCATTACTCTCAGGATTTAAATCTACGTGGGGAGACCCCAAAAGAACTCTTTGGCCTCATTAGTCATCCCTGTCAAGGCGTTGCTGAATAATCTCATGTGTTATAAACATCTTGGACTTAGGCTAAAATGCTATGCTGCACCTTACCACCCAAGTACGCTTGTAGTTTGGGAATTTTTTTCACTGACAATTGCCAGAAAACCTTTTTGATTCTGAAAATAGAGCTTATTTGAGCGTTTCTTCTATAACGTAACACAGCGCCATCGGAACCTTTTCTTGTGCGTGTGTATGGGTTGTAGCCTTTTTTTCCTGCCGCCAAAAGTAGGAGGAGTTTTGAGGCCAAAGCGCATGCTTCTAAAGTTCAGAGGGATGGCAATGTCAACCAAGAGTCCGCAGTTGAATACTTATTTACTTTGCAACGATCGATCGATCGAAAGAAATCAAAAGCCATAGGCTTAAAAATGGGGCACTGGCAAAGTAAACAAAATCCCATCACACACTTGAGCAGAAGAAGCCATTACTCTCAGGATTTAAATCTACGTGGGGAGACCCCAAAAGAACTCTTTGGCCTCATTAGTCATCCCTGTCAAGGCGTTGCTGAATAATCTCATGTGTTATAAACATCTTGGACTTAGGCTAAAATGCTATGCTGCACCTTACCACCCAAGTACGCTTGTAGTTTGGGAATTTTGTTCACTGACAATTGCCAGAAAACCTTTTTGATTCTGAAAATAGAGCTTATTTGAGCGTTTCTTCTATAACGTAACACAGCGCCATCGGAACCTTTTCTTGTGCGTGTGTATGGGTTGTAGCCTTTTTTTCCTGCCGCCAAAAGTAGGAGGAGTTTTGAGGCCAAAGCGCATGCTTCTAAAGTTCAGAGGGATGGCAATGTCAACCAAGAGTCCGCAGTTGAATACTTATTTACTTTGCAAAGATCGATCGATCGATCGAAAGAAATCAAAAGCCATAGGCTTAAAAATGGGGCACTGGCAAAGTAAACAAAATCCCATCACACACTTGAGCAGAAGAAGCCATTACTCTCAGGATTTAAATCTACGTGGGGAGACCCCAAAAGAACTCTTTGGCCTCATTAGTCATCCCTGTCAAGGCGTTGCTGAATAATCTCATGTGTTATAAACATCTTGGACTTAGGCTAAAATGCTATGCTGCACCTTACCACCCAAGTACGCTTGTAGTTTGGGAATTTTGTTCACTGACAATTGCCAGAAAACCTTTTTGATTCTGAAAATAGAGCTTATTTGAGCGTTTCTTCTATAACGTAACACAGCGCCATCGGACCGGACCACTCGGGCTGCCTCTGTGGCGCAACGGTAGCGCGTCTGACTCCAGATCAGAAAGTTGCGTGTTCAACTTCACGTCAGCGTCATGTACTTTGTTGATTCTTGTTATAGTGGGTGAACAGCATTCACTCATTCATGTTATGGGGCTGTTTCATACCTGTCACTCCGCAATCATGCGATCTGCCAAGAGGATTAGTTCAAATGCTCTAATACTCAACTGTTTGACAGTTTGGCCATTGCCCTCTGAGAGCTTTAGTTGTGAATGAAACTGCATATACACATGTATAACTCAAAAGTACAGCATGCGATGGCCGGGAATCGAACCGGGTCAACTGCTTGGAAGGCAGCTATGCTTACCACTATACCACCATCGCAAGGACACATGCTTTCGCAGTGCCGTGTCGCAAATCGGCGCCTGTAATTGATATCTAAAGTTCCATGCACACGGAACATGGTTTGAAGATAATTACTATCATAGAAACGCCTTTTTTTGCACGGTTTCGCTGGTCGCATTTCTTGTCCAACTGAGCAACAGGTAGCGTGGCCGAGTGGTCTAAGGCGCTGGATTTAGGTTCCAGTCTCTTCGGAGGCGTGGGTTTAAATCCCACCGCTGCCAGTTCGCATGCCGAACGTCAAGAGCAGGGCTGTGTGATGTCTGTCGGCAGCGCTTCCGTTTGAGTTTAGCTTTCATAAAATACATATTCTAAATCTGGCCCTGGTCAAAAGCCAACCAGGGATTCTTTACTTCCGCCAAATGGCCTGCCAGCAGGGGCCCGTACGGGAACAACATGAACCACGTTGTTGGCAGGATTCGAACCTGCGCGGGAAATTCCCAATGGAATTCTAGTCCAACAACTCATTAGCTGCTTACGGGAACCTTTTCTTGTGCGTGTGTATGGGTTGTAGCCTTTTTTTCCTGCCGCCAAAAGTAGGAGGAGTTTTGAGGCCAAAGCGCATGCTTCTAAAGTTCAGAGGGATGGCAATGTCAACCAAGAGTCCGCAGTTGAATACTTATTTACTTTGCAAAGATCGATCGATCGATCGATCGAAAGAAATCAAAAGCCATAGGCTTAAAAATGGGGCACTGGCAAAGTAAACAAAATCCCATCACACACTTGAGCAGAAGAAGCCATTACTCTCAGGATTTAAATCTACGTGGGGAGACCCCAAAAGAACTCTTTGGCCTCATTAGTCATCCCTGTCAAGGCGTTGCTGAATAATCTCATGTGTTATAAACATCTTGGACTTAGGCTAAAATGCTATGCTGCACCTTACCACCCAAGTACGCTTGTAGTTTGGGAATTTTGTTCACTGACAATTGCCAGAAAACCTTTTTGATTCTGAAAATAGAGCTTATTTGAGCGTTTCTTCTATAACGTAACACAGCGCCATCGGAACCTTTTCTTGTGCGTGTGTATGGGTTGTAGCCTTTTTTTCCTGCCGCCAAAAGTAGGAGGAGTTTTGAGGCCAAAGCGCATGCTTCTAAAGTTCAGAGGGATGGCAATGTCAACCAAGAGTCCGCAGTTGAATACTTATTTACTTTGCAAAGATCGATCGATCGATCGAAAGAAATCAAAAGCCATAGGCTTAAAAATGGGGCACTGGCAAAGTAAACAAAATCCCATCACACACTTGAGCAGAAGAAGCCATTACTCTCAGGATTTAAATCTACGTGGGGAGACCCCAAAAGAACTCTTTGGCCTCATTAGTCATCCCTGTCAAGGCGTTGCTGAATAATCTCATGTGTTATAAACATCTTGGACTTAGGCTAAAATGCTATGCTGCACCTTACCACCCAAGTACGCTTGTAGTTTGGGAATTTTGTTCACTGACAATTGCCAGAAAACCTTTTTGATTCTGAAAATAGAGCTTATTTGAGCGTTTCTTCTATAACGTAACACAGCGCCATCGGACCGGACCACTCGGGCTGCCTCTGTGGCGCAACGGTAGCGCGTCTGACTCCAGATCAGAAAGTTGCGTGTTCAACTTCACGTCAGCGTCATGTACTTTGTTGATTCTTGTTATAGTGGGTGAACAGCATTCACTCATTCATGTTATGGGGCTGTTTCATACCTGTCACTCCGCAATCATGCGATCTGCCAAGAGGATTAGTTCAAATGCTCTAATACTCAACTGTTTGCCAGTTTGGCCATTGCCCTCTGAGAGCTTTAGTTGTGAATGAAACTGCATATACACATGTATAACTCAAAAGTACAGCATGCGATGGCCGGGAATCGAACCCGGGTCAACTGCTCGGAAGGCAGCTATGCTTACCACTATATCACCATCGCAAGGACACGTGCTTTCGCAGTGCCGTGTCGCAAATGGGCGCCTGTAATTGATATCTAAAGTTCCATGCACACGGAACATGGTTTGAAGATAATTACTATCATAGAAACGCCTTTTTTTGCACGGTTTCGCTGGTCGCATTTCTTGTCCAACTGAGCAACAGGTAGCGTGGCCGAGTGGTCTAAGGCACTGGATTTAGGTTCCAATCTCTTCGGAGGCGTGGGTTTAAATCCCACCGCTGCCAGTTCGCATGCCGAACGTCAAGAGCAGGGCTGTGTGATGTCTGTCGGCAGCGCTTCCGTTTGAGTTTAGCTTTCATAAAATACATATTCTAAATCTGGCCCTGGTCAAAAGCCAACCAGGGATTCTTTACTTCCGCCAAATGGCCTGCCAGCAGGGGCCCGTACGGGAACAACATGAACCACGTTGTTGGCAGGATTCGAACCTGCGCGGGAAATTCCCAATGGAATTCTAGTCCAACAACTCATTAGCTGCTTACGGGAACCTTTTCTTGTGCGTGTGTATGGGTTTTAGCCTTTTTTTCCTGCCGCCAAAAGTAGGAGGAGTTTTGAGGCCAAAGCGCATGCTTCTGAAGTTCAGAGGGATGGCAATGTCAATCAAGAGTCCGCAGTTGAATACTTATTTACTTTGCAAAGATCGATCGATCGATCGATCGAAAGAAATCAAAAGCCATAGGCTTAAAAATGGGGCACTGGCAAAGTAAACAAAATCCCATCACACACTTGAGCAGAAGAAGCCATTACTCTCAGGATTTAAATCTACGTGGGGAGACCCCAAAAGAACTCTTTGGCCTCATTAGTCATCCCTGTCAAGGCGTTGCTGAATAATCTCATGTGTTATAAACATCTTGGACTTAGGCTAAAATGCTATGCTGCACCTTACCACCCAAGTACGCTTGTAGTTTGGGAATTTTGTTCACTGACAATTGCCAGAAAACCTTTTTGATTCTGAAAATAGAGCTTATTTGAGCGTTTCTTCTATAACGTAACACAGCGCCATCGGAACCTTTTCTTGTGCGTGTGTATGGGTTGTAGCCTTTTTTTCCTGCCGCCAAAAGTAGGAGGAGTTTTGAGGCCAAAGCGCATGCTTCTGAAGTTCAGAGGGATGGCAATGTCAATCAAGAGTCCGCAGTTGAATACTTATTTACTTTGCAAAGATCGATCGATCGATCGATCGAAAGAAATCAAAAGCCATAGGCTTAAAAATGGGGCACTGGCAAAGTAAACAAAATCCCATCACACACTTGAGCAGAAGAAGCCATTACTCTCAGGATTTAAATCTACGTGGGGAGACCCCAAAAGAACTCTTTGGCCTCATTAGTCATCCCTGTCAAGGCGTTGCTGAATAATCTCATGTGTTATAAACATCTTGGACTTAGGCTAAAATGCTATGCTGCACCTTACCACCCAAGTACGCTTGTAGTTTGGGAATTTTGTTCACTGACAATTGCCAGAAAACCTTTTTGATTCTGAAAATAGAGCTTATTTGAGCGTTTCTTCTATAACGTAACACAGCGCCATCGGAACCTTTTCTTGTGCGTGTGTATGGGTTGTAGCCTTTTTTTCCTGCTGCCAAAAGTAGGAGGAGTTTTGAGGCCAAAGCGCATGCTTCTAAAGTTCAGAGGGATGGCAATGTCAACCAAGAGTCCGCAGTTGAATACTTATTTACTTTGCAAAGATCGATCGATCGATCGAAAGAAATCAAAAGCCATAGGCTTAAAAATGGGGCACTGGCAAAGTAAACAAAATCCCATCACACACTTGAGCAGAAGAAGCCATTACTCTCAGGATTTAAATCTACGTGGGGAGACCCCAAAAGAACTCTTTGGCCTCATTAGTCATCCCTGTCAAGGCGTTGCTGAATAATCTCATGTGTTATAAACATCTTGGACTTAGGCTAAAATGCTATGCTGCTCCTTACCACCCAAGTACGCTTGTAGTTTGGGAATTTTGTTCACTGACAATTGCCAGAAAACCTTTTTGATTCTGAAAATAGAGCTTATTTGAGCGTTTCTTCTATAACGTAACACAGCGCCATCGGAACCTTTTCTTGTGCGTGTGTATGGGTTGTAGCCTTTTTTTCCTGCCGCCAAAAGTAGGAGGAGTTTTGAGGCCAAAGCGCATGCTTCTAAAGTTCAGAGGGATGGCAATGTCAACCAAGAGTCCGCAGTTGAATACTTATTTACTTTGCAACGATCGATCGATCGAAAGAAATCAAAAGCCATAGGCTTAAAAATGGGGCACTGGCAAAGTAAACAAAATCCCATCACACACTTGAGCAGAAGAAGCCATTACTCTCAGGATTTAAATCTACGTGGGGAGACCCCAAAAGAACTCTTTGGCCTCATTAGTCATCCCTGTCAAGGCGTTGCTGAATAATCTCATGTGTTATAAACATCTTGGACTTAGGCTAAAATGCTATGCTGCACCTTACCACCCAAGTACGCTTGTAGTTTGGGAATTTTGTTCACTGACAATTGCCAGAAAACCTTTTTGATTCTGAAAATAGAGCTTATTTGAGCGTTTCTTCTATAACGTAACACAGCGCCATCGGAACCTTTTCTTGTGCGTGTGTATGGGTTGTAGCCTTTTTTTCCTGCCGCCAAAAGTAGGAGGAGTTTTGAGGCCAAAGCGCATGCTTCTAAAGTTCAGAGGGATGGCAATGTCAACCAAGAGTCCGCAGTTGAATACTTATTTACTTTGCAAAGATCGATCGATCGATCGAAAGAAATCAAAAGCCATAGGCTTAAAAATGGGGCACTGGCAAAGTAAACAAAATCCCATCACACACTTGAGCAGAAGAAGCCATTACTCTCAGGATTTAAATCTACGTGGGGAGACCCCAAAAGAACTCTTTGGCCTCATTAGTCATCCCTGTCAAGGCGTTGCTGAATAATCTCATGTGTTATAAACATCTTGGACTTAGGCTAAAATGCTATGCTGCACCTTACCACCCAAGTACGCTTGTAGTTTGGGAATTTTGTTCACTGACAATTGCCAGAAAACCTTTTTGATTCTGAAAATAGAGCTTATTTGAGCGTTTCTTCTATAACGTAACACAGCGCCATCGGACCGGACCACTCGGGCTGCCTCTGTGGCGCAACGGTAGCGCGTCTGACTCCAGATCAGAAAGTTGCGTGTTCAACTTCACGTCAGCGTCATGTACTTTGTTGATTCTTGTTATAGTGGGTGAACAGCATTCACTCATTCATGTTATGGGGCTGTTTCATACCTGTCACTCCGCAATCATGCGATCTGCCAAGAGGATTAGTTCAAATGCTCTAATACTCAACTGTTTGACAGTTTGGCCATTGCCCTCTGAGAGCTTTAGTTGTGAATGAAACTGCATATACACATGTATAACTCAAAAGTACAGCATGCGATGGCCGGGAATCGAACCGGGTCAACTGCTTGGAAGGCAGCTATGCTTACCACTATACCACCATCGCAAGGACACATGCTTTCGCAGTGCCGTGTCGCAAATCGGCGCCTGTAATTGATATCTAAAGTTCCATGCACACGGAACATGGTTTGAAGATAATTACTATCATAGAAACGCCTTTTTTTGCACGGTTTCGCTGGTCGCATTTCTTGTCCAACTGAGCAACAGGTAGCGTGGCCGAGTGGTCTAAGGCGCTGGATTTAGGTTCCAGTCTCTTCGGAGGCGTGGGTTTAAATCCCACCGCTGCCAGTTCGCATGCCGAACGTCAAGAGCAGGGCTGTGTGATGTCTGTCGGCAGCGCTTCCGTTTGAGTTTAGCTTTCATAAAATACATATTCTAAATCTGGCCCTGGTCAAAAGCCAACCAGGGATTCTTTACTTCCGCCAAATGGCCTGCCAGCAGGGGCCCGTACGGGAACAACATGAACCACGTTGTTGGCAGGATTCGAACCTGCGCGGGAAATTCCCAATGGAATTCTAGTCCAACAACTCATTAGCTGCTTACGGGAACCTTTTCTTGTGCGTGTGTATGGGTTGTAGCCTTTTTTTCCTGCCGCCAAAAGTAGGAGGAGTTTTGAGGCCAAAGCGCATGCTTCTAAAGTTCAGAGGGATGGCAATGTCAACCAAGAGTCCGCAGTTGAATACTTATTTACTTTGCAAAGATCGATCGATCGATCGATCGAAAGAAATCAAAAGCCATAGGCTTAAAAATGGGGCACTGGCAAAGTAAACAAAATCCCATCACACACTTGAGCAGAAGAAGCCATTACTCTCAGGATTTAAATCTACGTGGGGAGACCCCAAAAGAACTCTTTGGCCTCATTAGTCATCCCTGTCAAGGCGTTGCTGAATAATCTCATGTGTTATAAACATCTTGGACTTAGGCTAAAATGCTATGCTGCACCTTACCACCCAAGTACGCTTGTAGTTTGGGAATTTTGTTCACTGACAATTGCCAGAAAACCTTTTTGATTCTGAAAATAGAGCTTATTTGAGCGTTTCTTCTATAACGTAACACAGCGCCATCGGAACCTTTTCTTGTGCGTGTGTATGGGTTGTAGCCTTTTTTTCCTGCCGCCAAAAGTAGGAGGAGTTTTGAGGCCAAAGCGCATGCTTCTAAAGTTCAGAGGGATGGCAATGTCAACCAAGAGTCCGCAGTTGAATACTTATTTACTTTGCAAAGATCGATCGATCGATCGAAAGAAATCAAAAGCCATAGGCTTAAAAATGGGACACTGGCAAAGTAAACAAAATCCCATCACACACTTGAGCAGAAGAAGCCATTACTCTCAGGATTTAAATCTACGTGGGGAGACCCCAAAAGAACTCTTTGGCCTCATTAGTCATCCCTGTCAAGGCGTTGCTGAATAATCTCATGTGTTATAAACATCTTGGACTTAGGCTAAAATGCTATGCTGCACCTTACCACCCAAGTACGCTTGTAGTTTGGGAATTTTGTTCACTGACAATTGCCAGAAAACCTTTTTGATTCTGAAAATAGAGCTTATTTGAGCGTTTCTTCTATAACGTAACACAGCGCCATCGGACCGGACCACTCGGGCTGCCTCTGTGGCGCAACGGTAGCGCGTCTGACTCCAGATCAGAAAGTTGCGTGTTCAACTTCACGTCAGCGTCATGTACTTTGTTGATTCTTGTTATAGTGGGTGAACAGCATTCACTCATTCATGTTATGGGGCTGTTTCATACCTGTCACTCCGCAATCATGCGATCTGCCAAGAGGATTAGTTCAAATGCTCTAATACTCAACTGTTTGCCAGTTTGGCCATTGCCCTCTGAGAGCTTTAGTTGTGAATGAAACTGCATATACACATGTATAACTCAAAAGTACAGCATGCGATGGCCGGGAATCGAACCCGGGTCAACTGCTCGGAAGGCAGCTATGCTTACCACTATATCACCATCGCAAGGACACGTGCTTTCGCAGTGCCGTGTCGCAAATGGGCGCCTGTAATTGATATCTAAAGTTCCATGCACACGGAACATGGTTTGAAGATAATTACTATCATAGAAACGCCTTTTTTTGCACGGTTTCGCTGGTCGCATTTCTTGTCCAACTGAGCAACAGGTAGCGTGGCCGAGTGGTCTAAGGCACTGGATTTAGGTTCCAATCTCTTCGGAGGCGTGGGTTTAAATCCCACCGCTGCCAGTTCGCATGCCGAACGTCAAGAGCAGGGCTGTGTGATGTCTGTCGGCAGCGCTTCCGTTTGAGTTTAGCTTTCATAAAATACATATTCTAAATCTGGCCCTGGTCAAAAGCCAACCAGGGATTCTTTACTTCCGCCAAATGGCCTGCCAGCAGGGGCCCGTACGGGAACAACATGAACCACGTTGTTGGCAGGATTCGAACCTGCGCGGGAAATTCCCAATGGAATTCTAGTCCAACAACTCATTAGCTGCTTACGGGAACCTTTTCTTGTGCGTGTGTATGGGTTTTAGCCTTTTTTTCCTGCCGCCAAAAGTAGGAGGAGTTTTGAGGCCAAAGCGCATGCTTCTGAAGTTCAGAGGGATGGCAATGTCAATCAAGAGTCCGCAGTTGAATACTTATTTACTTTGCAAAGATCGATCGATCGATCGATCGAAAGAAATCAAAAGCCATAGGCTTAAAAATGGGGCACTGGCAAAGTAAACAAAATCCCATCACACACTTGAGCAGAAGAAGCCATTACTCTCAGGATTTAAATCTACGTGGGGAGACCCCAAAAGAACTCTTTGGCCTCATTAGTCATCCCTGTCAAGGCGTTGCTGAATAATCTCATGTGTTATAAACATCTTGGACTTAGGCTAAAATGCTATGCTGCACCTTACCACCCAAGTACGCTTGTAGTTTGGGAATTTTGTTCACTGACAATTGCCAGAAAACCTTTTTGATTCTGAAAATAGAGCTTATTTGAGCGTTTCTTCTATAACGTAACACAGCGCCATCGGAACCTTTTCTTGTGCGTGTGTATGGGTTGTAGCCTTTTTTTCCTGCCGCCAAAAGTAGGAGGAGTTTTGAGGCCAAAGCGCATGCTTCTGAAGTTCAGAGGGATGGCAATGTCAATCAAGAGTCCGCAGTTGAATACTTATTTACTTTGCAAAGATCGATCGATCGATCGATCGAAAGAAATCAAAAGCCATAGGCTTAAAAATGGGGCACTGGCAAAGTAAACAAAATCCCATCACACACTTGAGCAGAAGAAGCCATTACTCTCAGGATTTAAATCTACGTGGGGAGACCCCAAAAGAACTCTTTGGCCTCATTAGTCATCCCTGTCAAGGCGTTGCTGAATAATCTCATGTGTTATAAACATCTTGGACTTAGGCTAAAATGCTATGCTGCACCTTACCACCCAAGTACGCTTGTAGTTTGGGAATTTTGTTCACTGACAATTGCCAGAAAACCTTTTTGATTCTGAAAATAGAGCTTATTTGAGCGTTTCTTCTATAACGTAACACAGCGCCATCGGACCGGACCACTCGGGCTGCCTCTGTGGCGCAACGGTAGCGCGTCTGACTCCAGATCAGAAAGTTGCGTGTTCAACTTCACGTCAGCGTCATGTACTTTGTTGATTCCTGTTATAGTGGGTGAACAGCATTCACTCATTCATGTTATGGGGCTGTTTCATACCTGTCACTCCGCAATCATGCGATCTGCCAAGAGGATTAGTTCAAATGCTCTAATACTCAACTGTTTGACAGTTTGGCCATTGCCCTCTGAGAGCTTTAGTTGTGAATGAAACTGCATATACACATGTATAACTCAAAAGTACAGCATGCGATGGCCGGGAATCGAACCCTGGTCAACTGCTTGGAAGGCAGCTATGCTTACCACTATACCACCATCGCAAGGACACATGCTTTCGCAGTGCCGTGTCGCAAATCGGCGCCTGTAATTGATATCTAAAGTTCCATGCACACGGAACATGGTTTGAAGATAATTACTATCATAGAAACGCCTTTTTTTTGCACGGTTTCGCTGGTCGCATTTCTTGTCCAACTGAGCAACAGGTAGCGTGGCCGAGTGGTCTAAGGCGCTGGATTTAGGTTCCAGTCTCTTCGGAGGCGTGGGTTTAAATCCCACCGCTGCCAGTTCGCATGCCGAACGTCAAGAGCAGGGCTGTGTGATGTCTGTCGGCAGCGCTTCCGTTTGAGTTTAGCTTTCATAAAATACATATTCTAAATCTGGCCCTGGTCAAAAGCCAACCAGGGATTCTTTACTTCCGCCAAATGGCCTGCCAGCAGGGGCCCGTACGGGAACAACATGAACCACGTTGTTGGCAGGATTCGAACCTGCGCGGGAAATTCCCAATGGATTTCTAGTCAAACAACTCATTAGCTGCTTACGGGAACCTTTTCTTGTGCGTGTGTATGGGTTTTAGCCTTTTTTTCCTGCCGCCAAAAGTAGGAGGAGTTTTGAGGCCAAAGCGCATGCTTCTGAAGTTCAGAGGGATGGCAATGTCAATCAAGAGTCCGCAGTTGAATACTTATTTACTTTGCAAAGATCGATCGATCGAAAGAAATCAAAAGCCATAGGCTTAAAAATGGGGCACTGGCAAAGTAAACAAAATCCCATCACACACTTGAGCAGAAGAAGCCATTACTCTCAGGATTTAAATCTACGTGGGGAGACCCCAAAAGAACTCTTTGGCCTCATTAGTCATCCCTGTCAAGGCGTTGCTGAATAATCTCATGTGTTATAAACATCTTGGACTTAGGCTAAAATGCTATGCTGCACCTTACCACCCAAGTACGCTTGTAGTTTGGGAATTTTGTTCACTGACAATTGCCAGAAAACCTTTTTGATTCTGAAAATAGAGCTTATTTGAGCGTTTCTTCTATAACGTAACACAGCGCCATCGGAACCTTTTCTTGTGCGTGTGTATGGGTTGTAGCCTTTTTTTCCTGCCGCCAAAAGTAGGAGGAGTTTTGAGGCCAAAGCGCATGCTTCTAAAGTTCAGAGGGATGGCAATGTCAACCAAGAGTCCGCAGTTGAATACTTATTTACTTTGCAAAGATCGATCGATCGATCGAAAGAAATCAAAAGCCATAGGCTTAAAAATGGGGCACTGGCAAAGTAAACAAAATCCCATCACACACTTGAGCAGAAGAAGCCATTACTCTCAGGATTTAAATCTACGTGGGGAGACCCCAAAAGAACTCTTTGGCCTCATTAGTCATCCCTGTCAAGGCGTTGCTGAATAATCTCATGTGTTATAAACATCTTGGACTTAGGCTAAAATGCTATGCT
Organism: Eucyclogobius newberryi; assembly: GCF_026437365.1. Lineage (NCBI taxonomy): Eukaryota > Metazoa > Chordata > Actinopteri > Gobiiformes > Gobiidae > Eucyclogobius > Eucyclogobius newberryi. The sequence continues at coordinate 11,765,313 of NW_027315735.1, forward strand.
GCTCCTTACCACCCAAGTACGCTTGTAGTTTGGGAATTTTGTTCACTGACAATTGCCAGAAAACCTTTTTGATTCTGAAAATAGAGCTTATTTGAGCGTTTCTTCTATAACGTAACACAGCGCCATCGGAACCTTTTCTTGTGCGTGTGTATGGGTTGTAGCCTTTTTTTCCTGCCGCCAAAAGTAGGAGGAGTTTTGAGGCCAAAGCGCATGCTTCTAAAGTTCAGAGGGATGGCAATGTCAACCAAGAGTCCGCAGTTGAATACTTATTTACTTTGCAACGATCGATCGATCGATCGAAAGAAATCAAAAGCCATAGGCTTAAAAATGGGGCACTGGCAAAGTAAACAAAATCCCATCACACACTTGAGCAGAAGAAGCCATTACTCTCAGGATTTAAATCTACGTGGGGAGACCCCAAAAGAACTCTTTGGCCTCATTAGTCATCCCTGTCAAGGCGTTGCTGAATAATCTCATGTGTTATAAACATCTTGGACTTAGGCTAAAATGCTATGCTGCACCTTACCACCCAAGTACGCTTGTAGTTTGGGAATTTTGTTCACTGACAATTGCCAGAAAACCTTTTTGATTCTGAAAATAGAGCTTATTTGAGCGTTTCTTCTATAACGTAACACAGCGCCATCGGAACCTTTTCTTGTGCGTGTGTATGGGTTGTAGCCTTTTTTTCCTGCCGCCAAAAGTAGGAGGAGTTTTGAGGCCAAAGCGCATGCTTCTAAAGTTCAGAGGGATGGCAATGTCAACCAAGAGTCCGCAGTTGAATACTTATTTACTTTGCAAAGATCGATCGATCGATCGAAAGAAATCAAAAGCCATAGGCTTAAAAATGGGGCACTGGCAAAGTAAACAAAATCCCATCACACACTTGAGCAGAAGAAGCCATTACTCTCAGGATTTAAATCTACGTGGGGAGACCCCAAAAGAACTCTTTGGCCTCATTAGTCATCCCTGTCAAGGCGTTGCTGAATAATCTCATGTGTTATAAACATCTTGGACTTAGGCTAAAATGCTATGCTGCACCTTACCACCCAAGTACGCTTGTAGTTTGGGAATTTTGTTCACTGACAATTGCCAGAAAACCTTTTTGATTCTGAAAATAGAGCTTATTTGAGCGTTTCTTCTATAACGTAACACAGCGCCATCGGAACCTTTTCTTGTGCGTGTGTATGGGTTGTAGCCTTTTTTTCCTGCCGCCAAAAGTAGGAGGAGTTTTGAGGCCAAAGCGCATGCTTCTAAAGTTCAGAGGGATGGCAATGTCAACCAAGAGTCCGCAGTTGAATACTTATTTACTTTGCAAAGATCGATCGATCGATCGAAAGAAATCAAAAGCCATAGGCTTAAAAATGGGGCACTGGCAAAGTAAACAAAATCCCATCACACACTTGAGCAGAAGAAGCCATTACTCTCAGGATTTAAATCTACGTGGGGAGACCCCAAAAGAACTCTTTGGCCTCATTAGTCATCCCTGGTAAGGCGTTGCTGAATAATCTCATGTGTTATAAACATCTTGGACTTAGGCTAAAATGCTATGCTGCTCCTTACCACCCAAGTACGCTTGTAGTTTGGGAATTTTGTTCACTGACAATTGCCAGAAAACCTTTTTGATTCTGAAAATAGAGCTTATTTGAGCGTTTCTTCTATAACGTAACACAGCGCCATCGGAACCTTTTCTTGTGCGTGTGTATGGGTTGTAGCCTTTTTTTCCTGCCGCCAAAAGTAGGAGGAGTTTTGAGGCCAAAGCGCATGCTTCTAAAGTTTAGAGGGATGGCAATGTCAACCAAGAGTCCGCAGTTGAATACTTATTTACTTTGCAAAGATCGATCGATCGATCGAAAGAAATCAAAAGCCATAGGCTTAAAAATGGGGCACTGGCAAAGTAAACAAAATCCCATCACACACTTGAGCAGAAGAAGCCATTACTCTCAGGATTTAAATCTACGTGGGGAGACCCCAAAAGAACTCTTTGGCCTCATTAGTCATCCCTGTCAAGGCGTTGCTGAATAATCTCATGTGTTATAAACATCTTGGACTTAGGCTAAAATGCTATGCTGCACCTTACCACCCAAGTACGCTTGTAGTTTGGGAATTTTGTTCACTGACAATTGCCAGAAAACCTTTTTGATTCTGAAAATAGAGCTTATTTGAGCGTTTCTTCTATAACGTAACACAGCGCCATCGGACCGGACCACTCGGGCTGCCTCTGTGGCGCAACGGTAGCGCGTCTGACTCCAGATCAGAAAGTTGCGTGTTCAACTTCACGTCAGCGTCATGTACTTTGTTGATTCTTGTTATAGTGGGTGAACAGCATTCACTCATTCATGTTATGGGGCTGTTTCATACCTGTCACTCCGCAATCATGCGATCTGCCAAGAGGATTAGTTCAAATGCTCTAATACTCAACTGTTTGACAGTTTGGCCATTGCCCTCTGAGAGCTTTAGTTGTGAATGAAACTGCATATACACATGTATAACTCAAAAGTACAGCATGCGATGGCCGGGAATCGAACCCGGGTCAACTGCTTGGAAGGCAGCTATGCTTACCACTATACCACCATCGCAAGGACACATGCTTTCGCAGTGCCGTGTCGCAAATCGGCGCCTGTAATTGATATCTAAAGTTCCATGCACACGGAACATGGTTTGAAGATAATTACTATCATAGAAACGCCTTTTTTTGCACGGTTTCGCTGGTCGCATTTCTTGTCCAACTGAGCAACAGGTAGCGTGGCCGAGTGGTCTAAGGCGCTGGATTTAGGTTCCAGTCTCTTCGGAGGCGTGGGTTTAAATCCCACCGCTGCCAGTTCGCATGCCGAACGTCAAGAGCAGGGCTGTGTGATGTCTGTCGGCAGCGCTTCCGTTTGAGTTTAGCTTTCATAAAATACATATTCTAAATCTGGCCCTGGTCAAAAGCCAACCAGGGATTCTTTACTTCCGCCAAATGGCCTGCCAGCAGGGGCCCGTACGGGAACAACATGAACCACGTTGTTGGCAGGATTCGAACCTGCGCGGGAAATTCCCAATGGAATTCTAGTCCAACAACTCATTAGCTGCTTACGGGAACCTTTTCTTGTGCGTGTGTATGGGTTGTAGCCTTTTTTTCCTGCCGCCAAAAGTAGGAGGAGTTTTGAGGCCAAAGCGCATGCTTCTAAAGTTCAGAGGGATGGCAATGTCAACCAAGAGTCCGCAGTTGAATACTTATTTACTTTGCAAAGATCGATCGATCGATCGAAAGAAATCAAAAGCCATAGGCTTAAAAATGGGGCACTGGCAAAGTAAACAAAATCCCATCACACACTTGAGCAGAAGAAGCCATTACTCTCAGGATTTAAATCTACGTGGGGAGACCCCAAAAGAACTCTTTGGCCTCATTAGTCATCCCTGTCAAGGCGTTGCTGAATAATCTCATGTGTTATAAACATCTTGGACTTAGGCTAAAATGCTATGCTGCACCTTACCACCCAAGTACGCTTGTAGTTTGGGAATTTTGTTCACTGACAATTGCCAGAAAACCTTTTTGATTCTGAAAATAGAGCTTATTTGAGCGTTTCTTCTATAACGTAACACAGCGCCATCGGAACCTTTTCTTGTGCGTGTGTATGGGTTGTAGCCTTTTTTTCCTGCCGCCAAAAGTAGGAGGAGTTTTGAGGCCAAAGCGCATGCTTCTAAAGTTCAGAGGGATGGCAATGTCAACCAAGAGTCCGCAGTTGAATACTTATTTACTTTGCAAAGATCGATCGATCGATCGAAAGAAATCAAAAGCCATAGGCTTAAAAATGGGGCACTGGCAAAGTAAACAAAATCCCATCACACACTTGAGCAGAAGAAGCCATTACTCTCAGGATTTAAATCTACGTGGGGAGACCCCAAAAGAACTCTTTGGCCTCATTAGTCATCCCTGGTAAGGCGTTGCTGAATAATCTCATGTGTTATAAACATCTTGGACTTAGGCTAAAATGCTATGCTGCTCCTTACCACCCAAGTACGCTTGTAGTTTGGGAATTTTGTTCACTGACAATTGCCAGAAAACCTTTTTGATTCTGAAAATAGAGCTTATTTGAGCGTTTCTTCTATAACGTAACACAGCGCCATCGGAACCTTTTCTTGTGCGTGTGTATGGGTTGTAGCCTTTTTTTCCTGCCGCCAAAAGTAGGAGGAGTTTTGAGGCCAAAGCGCATGCTTCTAAAGTTTAGAGGGATGGCAATGTCAACCAAGAGTCCGCAGTTGAATACTTATTTACTTTGCAAAGATCGATCGATCGATCGAAAGAAATCAAAAGCCATAGGCTTAAAAATGGGGCACTGGCAAAGTAAACAAAATCCCATCACACACTTGAGCAGAAGAAGCCATTACTCTCAGGATTTAAATCTACGTGGGGAGACCCCAAAAGAACTCTTTGGCCTCATTAGTCATCCCTGTCAAGGCGTTGCTGAATAATCTCATGTGTTATAAACATCTTGGACTTAGGCTAAAATGCTATGCTGCACCTTACCACCCAAGTACGCTTGTAGTTTGGGAATTTTGTTCACTGACAATTGCCAGAAAACCTTTTTGATTCTGAAAATAGAGCTTATTTGAGCGTTTCTTCTATAACGTAACACAGCGCCATCGGACCGGACCACTCGGGCTGCCTCTGTGGCGCAACGGTAGCGCGTCTGACTCCAGATCAGAAAGTTGCGTGTTCAACTTCACGTCAGCGTCATGTACTTTGTTGATTCTTGTTATAGTGGGTGAACAGCATTCACTCATTCATGTTATGGGGCTGTTTCATACCTGTCACTCCGCAATCATGCGATCTGCCAAGAGGATTAGTTCAAATGCTCTAATACTCAACTGTTTGACAGTTTGGCCATTGCCCTCTGAGAGCTTTAGTTGTGAATGAAACTGCATATACACATGTATAACTCAAAAGTACAGCATGCGATGGCCGGGAATCGAACCCGGGTCAACTGCTTGGAAGGCAGCTATGCTTACCACTATACCACCATCGCAAGGACACATGCTTTCGCAGTGCCGTGTCGCAAATCGGCGCCTGTAATTGATATCTAAAGTTCCATGCACACGGAACATGGTTTGAAGATAATTACTATCATAGAAACGCCTTTTTTTGCACGGTTTCGCTGGTCGCATTTCTTGTCCAACTGAGCAACAGGTAGCGTGGCCGAGTGGTCTAAGGCGCTGGATTTAGGTTCCAGTCTCTTCGGAGGCGTGGGTTTAAATCCCACCGCTGCCAGTTCGCATGCCGAACGTCAAGAGCAGGGCTGTGTGATGTCTGTCGGCAGCGCTTCCGTTTGAGTTTAGCTTTCATAAAATACATATTCTAAATCTGGCCCTGGTCAAAAGCCAACCAGGGATTCTTTACTTCCGCCAAATGGCCTGCCAGCAGGGGCCCGTACGGGAACAACATGAACCACGTTGTTGGCAGGATTCGAACCTGCGCGGGAAATTCCCAATGGAATTCTAGTCCAACAACTCATTAGCTGCTTACGGGAACCTTTTCTTGTGCGTGTGTATGGGTTTTAGCCTTTTTTTCCTGCCGCCAAAAGTAGGAGGAGTTTTGAGGCCAAAGCGCATGCTTCTGAAGTTCAGAGGGATGGCAATGTCAATCAAGAGTCCGCAGTTGAATACTTATTTACTTTGCAAAGATCGATCGATCGATCGAAAGAAATCAAAAGCCATAGGCTTAAAAATGGGGCACTGGCAAAGTAAACAAAATCCCATCACACACTTGAGCAGAAGAAGCCATTACTCTCAGGATTTAAATCTACGTGGGGAGACCCCAAAAGAACTCTTTGGCCTCATTAGTCATCCCTGTCAAGGCGTTGCTGAATAATCTCATGTGTTATAAACATCTTGGACTTAGGCTAAAATGCTATGCTGCACCTTACCACCCAAGTACGCTTGTAGTTTGGGAATTTTGTTCACTGACAATTGCCAGAAAACCTTTTTGATTCTGAAAATAGAGCTTATTTGAGCGTTTCTTCTATAACGTAACACAGCGCCATCGGACCGGACCACTCGGGCTGCCTCTGTGGCGCAACGGTAGCGCGTCTGACTCCAGATCAGAAAGTTGCGTGTTCAACTTCACGTCAGCGTCATGTACTTTGTTGATTCTTGTTATAGTGGGTGAACAGCATTCACTCATTCATGTTATGGGGCTGTTTCATACCTGTCACTCCGCAATCATGCGATCTGCCAAGAGGATTAGTTCAAATGCTCTAATACTCAACTGTTTGACAGTTTGGCCATTGCCCTCTGAGAGCTTTAGTTGTGAATGAAACTGCATATACACATGTATAACTCAAAAGTACAGCATGCGATGGCCGGGAATCGAACCCGGGTCAACTGCTTGGAAGGCAGCTATGCTTACCACTATACCACCATCGCAAGGACACATGCTTTCGTAGTGCCGTGTCGCAAATCGGCGCCTGTAATTGATATCTAAAGTTCCATGCACACGGAACATGGTTTGAAGATAATTACTATCATAGAAACGCCTTTTTTTGCACGGTTTCGCTGGTCGCATTTCTTGTCCAACTGAGCAACAGGTAGCGTGGCCGAGTGGTCTAAGGCGCTGGATTTAGGTTCCAGTCTCTTCGGAGGCGTGGGTTTAAATCCCACCGCTGCCAGTTCGCATGCCGAACGTCAAGAGCAGGGCTGTGTGATGTCTGTCGGCAGCGCTTCCGTTTGAGTTCAGCTTTCATAAAATACATATTCTAAATCTGGCCCTGGTCAAAAGCCAACCAGGGATTCTTTACTTCCGCCAAATGGCCTGCCAGCAGGGGCCCGTACGGGAACAACATGAACCACGTTGTTGGCAGGATTCGAACCTGCGCGGGAAATTCCTAATGGAATTCTAGTCCAACAACTCATTAGCTGCTTACGGGAACCTTTTCTTGTGCGTGTGTATGGGTTTTAGCCTTTTTTTCCTGCCGCCAAAAGTAGGAGGAGTTTTGAGGCCAAAGCGCATGCTTCTGAAGTTCAGAGGGATGGCAATGTCAATCAAGAGTCCGCAGTTGAATACTTATTTACTTTGCAAAGATCGATCGATCGATCGATCGAAAGAAATCAAAAGCCATAGGCTTAAAAATGGGGCACTGGCAAAGTAAACAAAATCCCATCACACACTTGAGCAGAAGAAGCCATTACTCTCAGGATTTAAATCTACGTGGGGAGACCCCAAAAGAACTCTTTGGCCTCATTAGTCATCCCTGTCAAGGCGTTGCTGAATAATCTCATGTGTTATAAACATCTTGGACTTAGGCTAAAATGCTATGCTGCACCTTACCACCCAAGTACGCTTGTAGTTTGGGAATTTTGTTCACTGACAATTGCCAGAAAACCTTTTTGATTCTGAAAATAGAGCTTATTTGAGCGTTTCTTCTATAACGTAACACAGCGCCATCGGAACCTTTTCTTGTGCGTGTGTATGGGTTGTAGCCTTTTTTTCCTGCCGCCAAAAGTAGGAGGAGTTTTGAGGCCAAAGCGCATGCTTCTAAAGTTCAGAGGGATGGCAATGTCAACCAAGAGTCCGCAGTTGAATACTTATTTACTTTGCAAAGATCGATCGATCGATCGAAAGAAATCAAAAGCCATAGGCTTAAAAATGGGGCACTGGCAAAGTAAACAAAATCCCATCACACACTTGAGCAGAAGAAGCCATTACTCTCAGGATTTAAATCTACGTGGGGAGACCCCAAAAGAACTCTTTGGCCTCATTAGTCATCCCTGTCAAGGCGTTGCTGAATAATCTCATGTGTTATAAACATCTTGGACTTAGGCTAAAATGCTATGCTGCACCTTACCACCCAAGTACGCTTGTAGTTTGGGAATTTTGTTCACTGACAATTGCCAGAAAACCTTTTTGATTCTGAAAATAGAGCTTATTTGAGCGTTTCTTCTATAACGTAACACAGCGCCATCGGAACCTTTTCTTGTGCGTGTGTATGGGTTGTAGCCTTTTTTTCCTGCCGCCAAAAGTAGGAGGAGTTTTGAGGCCAAAGCGCATGCTTCTAAAGTTCAGAGGGATGGCAATGTCAACCAAGAGTCCGCAGTTGAATACTTATTTACTTTGCAAAGATCGATCGATCGATCGAAAGAAATCAAAAGCCATAGGCTTAAAAATGGGGCACTGGCAAAGTAAACAAAATCCCATCACACACTTGAGCAGAAGAAGCCATTACTCTCAGGATTTAAATCTACGTGGGGAGACCCCAAAAGAACTCTTTGGCCTCATTAGTCATCCCTGTCAAGGCGTTGCTGAATAATCTCATGTGTTATAAACATCTTGGACTTAGGCTAAAATGCTATGCTGCTCCTTACCACCCAAGTACGCTTGTAGTTTGGGATTTTTGTTCACTGACAATTGCCAGAAAACCTTTTTGATTCTGAAAATAGAGCTTATTTGAGCGTTTCTTCTATAACGTAACACAGCGCCATCGGAACCTTTTCTTGTGCGTGTGTATGGGTTGTAGCCTTTTTTTCCTGCCGCCAAAAGTAGGAGGAGTTTTGAGGCCAAAGCGCATGCTTCTAAAGTTCAGAGGGATGGCAATGTCAACCAAGAGTCCGCAGTTGAATACTTATTTACTTTGCAACGATCGATCGATCGATCGAAAGAAATCAAAAGCCATAGGCTTAAAAATGGGGCACTGGCAAAGTAAACAAAATCCCATCACACACTTGAGCAGAAGAAGCCATTACTCTCAGGATTTAAATCTACGTGGGGAGACCCCAAAAGAACTCTTTGGCCTCATTAGTCATCCCTGTCAAGGCGTTGCTGAATAATCTCATGTGTTATAAACATCTTGGACTTAGGCTAAAATGCTATGCTGCACCTTACCACCCAAGTACGCTTGTAGTTTGGGAATTTTGTTCACTGACAATTGCCAGAAAACCTTTTTGATTCTGAAAATAGAGCTTATTTGAGCGTTTCTTCTATAACGTAACACAGCGCCATCGGAACCTTTTCTTGTGCGTGTGTATGGGTTGTAGCCTTTTTTTCCTGCCGCCAAAAGTAGGAGGAGTTTTGAGGCCAAAGCGCATGCTTCTAAAGTTCAGAGGGATGGCAATGTCAACCAAGAGTCCGCAGTTGAATACTTATTTACTTTGCAACGATCGATCGATCGAAAGAAATCAAAAGCCATAGGCTTAAAAATGGGGCACTGGCAAAGTAAACAAAATCCCATCACACACTTGAGCAGAAGAAGCCATTACTCTCAGGATTTAAATCTACGTGGGGAGACCCCAAAAGAACTCTTTGGCCTCATTAGTCATCCCTGTCAAGGCGTTGCTGAATAATCTCATGTGTTATAAACATCTTGGACTTAGGCTAAAATGCTATGCTGCACCTTACCACCCAAGTACGCTTGTAGTTTGGGAATTTTGTTCACTGACAATTGCCAGAAAACCTTTTTGATTCTGAAAATAGAGCTTATTTGAGCGTTTCTTCTATAACGTAACACAGCGCCATCGGAACCTTTTCTTGTGCGTGTGTATGGGTTGTAGCCTTTTTTTCCTGCCGCCAAAAGTAGGAGGAGTTTTGAGGCCAAAGCGCATGCTTCTAAAGTTCAGAGGGATGGCAATGTCAACCAAGAGTCCGCAGTTGAATACTTATTTACTTTGCAAAGATCGATCGATCGATCGAAAGAAATCAAAAGCCATAGGCTTAAAAATGGGGCACTGGCAAAGTAAACAAAATCCCATCACACACTTGAGCAGAAGAAGCCATTACTCTCAGGATTTAAATCTACGTGGGGAGACCCCAAAAGAACTCTTTGGCCTCATTAGTCATCCCTGTCAAGGCGTTGCTGAATAATCTCATGTGTTATAAACATCTTGGACTTAGGCTAAAATGCTATGCTGCACCTTACCACCCAAGTACGCTTGTAGTTTGGGAATTTTGTTCACTGACAATTGCCAGAAAACCTTTTTGATTCTGAAAATAGAGCTTATTTGAGCGTTTCTTCTATAACGTAACACAGCGCCATCGGACCGGACCACTCGGGCTGCCTCTGTGGCGCAACGGTAGCGCGCCTGACTCCAGATCAGAAAGTTGCGTGTTCAACTTCACGTCAGCGTCATGTACTTTGTTGATTCTTGTTATAGTGGGTGAACAGCATTCACTCATTCATGTTATGGGGCTGTTTCATACCTGTCACTCCGCAATCATGCGATCTGCCAAGAGGATTAGTTCAAATGCTCTAATACTCAACTGTTTGACAGTTTGGCCATTGCCCTCTGAGAGCTTTAGTTGTGAATGAAACTGCATATACACATGTATAACTCAAAAGTACAGCATGCGATGGCCGGGAATCGAACCGGGTCAACTGCTTGGAAGGCAGCTATGCTTACCACTATACCACCATCGCAAGGACACATGCTTTCGCAGTGCCGTGTCGCAAATCGGCGCCTGTAATTGATATCTAAAGTTCCATGCACACGGAACATGGTTTGAAGATAATTACTATCATAGAAACGCCTTTTTTTGCACGGTTTCGCTGGTCGCATTTCTTGTCCAACTGAGCAACAGGTAGCGTGGCCGAGTGGTCTAAGGCGCTGGATTTAGGTTCCAGTCTCTTCGGAGGCGTGGGTTTAAATCCCACCGCTGCCAGTTCGCATGCCGAACGTCAAGAGCAGGGCTGTGTGATGTCTGTCGGCAGCGCTTCCGTTTGAGTTTAGCTTTCATAAAAATACATATTCTAAATCTGGCCCTGGTCAAAAGCCAACCAGGGATTCTTTACTTCCGCCAAATGGCCTGCCAGCAGGGGCCCGTACGGGAACAACATGAACCACGTTGTTGGCAGGATTCGAACCTGCGCGGGAAATTCCCAATGGAATTCTAGTCCAACAACTCATTAGCTGCTTACGGGAACCTTTTCTTGTGCGTGTGTATGGGTTTTAGCCTTTTTTTCCTGCCGCCAAAAGTAGGAGGAGTTTTGAGGCCAAAGCGCATGCTTCTGAAGTTCAGAGGGATGGCAATGTCAATCAAGAGTCCGCAGTTGAATACTTATTTACTTTGCAAAGATCGATCGATCGATCGATCGAAAGAAATCAAAAGCCATAGGCTTAAAAATGGGGCACTGGCAAAGTAAACAAAATCCCATCACACACTTGAGCAGAAGAAGCCATTACTCTCAGGATTTAAATCTACGTGGGGAGACCCCAAAAGAACTCTTTGGCCTCATTAGTCATCCCTGTCAAGGCGTTGCTGAATAATCTCATGTGTTATAAACATCTTGGACTTAGGCTAAAATGCTATGCTGCACCTTACCACCCAAGTACGCTTGTAGTTTGGGAATTTTGTTCACTGACAATTGCCAGAAAACCTTTTTGATTCTGAAAATAGAGCTTATTTGAGCGTTTCTTCTATAACGTAACACAGCGCCATCGGAACCTTTTCTTGTGCGTGTGTATGGGTTGTAGCCTTTTTTTCCTGCCGCCAAAAGTAGGAGGAGTTTTGAGGCCAAAGCGCATGCTTCTAAAGTTCAGAGGGATGGCAATGTCAACCAAGAGTCCGCAGTTGAATACTTATTTACTTTGCAAAGATCGATCGATCGATCGAAAGAAATCAAAAGCCATAGGCTTAAAAATGGGGCACTGGCAAAGTAAACAAAATCCCATCACACACTTGAGCAGAAGAAGCCATTACTCTCAGGATTTAAATCTACGTGGGGAGACCCCAAAAGAACTCTTTGGCCTCATTAGTCATCCCTGTCAAGGCGTTGCTGAATAATCTCATGTGTTATAAACATCTTGGACTTAGGCTAAAATGCTATGCTGCACCTTACCACCCAAGTACGCTTGTAGTTTGGGAATTTTGTTCACTGACAATTGCCAGAAAACCTTTTTGATTCTGAAAATAGAGCTTATTTGAGCGTTTCTTCTATAACGTAACACAGCGCCATCGGACCGGACCACTCGGGCTGCCTCTGTGGCGCAACGGTAGCGCGTCTGACTCCAGATCAGAAAGTTGCGTGTTCAACTTCACGTCAGCGTCATGTACTTTGTTGATTCTTGTTATAGTGGGTGAACAGCATTCACTCATTCATGTTATGGGGCTGTTTCATACCTGTCACTCCGCAATCATGCGATCTGCCAAGAGGATTAGTTCAAATGCTCTAATACTCAACTGTTTGACAGTTTGGCCATTGCCCTCTGAGAGCTTTAGTTGTGAATGAAACTGCATATACACATGTATAACTCAAAAGTACAGCATGCGATGGCCGGGAATCGAACCCGGGTCAACTGCTCGGAAGGCAGCTATGCTTACCACTATATCACCATCGCAAGGACACGTGCTTTCGCAGTGCCGTGTCGCAAATGGGCGCCTGTAATTGATATCTAAAGTTCCATGCACACGGAACATGGTTTGAAGATAATTACTATCATAGAAACGCCTTTTTTTGCACGGTTTCGCTGGTCGCATTTCTTGTCCAACTGAGCAACAGGTAGCGTGGCCGAGTGGTCTAAGGCGCTGGATTTAGGTTCCAATCTCTTCGGAGGCGTGGGTTTAAATCCCACCGCTGCCAGTTCGCATGCCGAACGTCAAGAGCAGGGCTGTGTGATGTCTGTCGGCAGCGCTTCCGTTTGAGTTTAGCTTTCATAAAATACATATTCTAAATCTGGCCCTGGTCAAAAGCCAACCAGGGATTCTTTACTTCCGCCAAATGGCCTGCCAGCAGGGGCCCGTACGGGAACAACATGAACCACGTTGTTGGCAGGATTCGAACCTGCGCGGGAAATTCCCAATGGAATTCTAGTCCAACAACTCATTAGCTGCTTACGGGAACCTTTTCTTGTGCGTGTGTATGGGTTTTAGCCTTTTTTTCCTGCCGCCAAAAGTAGGAGGAGTTTTGAGGCCAAAGCGCATGCTTCTGAAGTTCAGAGGGATGGCAATGTCAATCAAGAGTCCGCAGTTGAATACTTATTTACTTTGCAAAGATCGATCGATCGATCGATCGAAAGAAATCAAAAGCCATAGGCTTAAAAATGGGGCACTGGCAAAGTAAACAAAATCCCATCACACACTTGAGCAGAAGAAGCCATTACTCTCAGGATTTAAATCTACGTGGGGAGACCCCAAAAGAACTCTTTGGCCTCATTAGTCATCCCTGTCAAGGCGTTGCTGAATAATCTCATGTGTTATAAACATCTTGGACTTAGGCTAAAATGCTATGCTGCACCTTACCACCCAAGTACGCTTGTAGTTTGGGAATTTTGTTCACTGACAATTGCCAGAAAACCTTTTTGATTCTGAAAATAGAGCTTATTTGAGCGTTTCTTCTATAACGTAACACAGCGCCATCGGAACCTTTTCTTGTGCGTGTGTATGGGTTGTAGCCTTTTTTTCCTGCCGCCAAAAGTAGGAGGAGTTTTGAGGCCAAAGCGCATGCTTCTGAAGTTCAGAGGGATGGCAATGTCAATCAAGAGTCCGCAGTTGAATACTTATTTACTTTGCAAAGATCGATCGATCGATCGATCGAAAGAAATCAAAAGCCATAGGCTTAAAAATGGGGCACTGGCAAAGTAAACAAAATCCCATCACACACTTGAGCAGAAGAAGCCATTACTCTCAGGATTTAAATCTACGTGGGGAGACCCCAAAAGAACTCTTTGGCCTCATTAGTCATCCCTGTCAAGGCGTTGCTGAATAATCTCATGTGTTATAAACATCTTGGACTTAGGCTAAAATGCTATGCTGCACCTTACCACCCAAGTACGCTTGTAGTTTGGGAATTTTGTTCACTGACAATTGCCAGAAAACCTTTTTGATTCTGAAAATAGAGCTTATTTGAGCGTTTCTTCTATAACGTAACACAGCGCCATCGGAACCTTTTCTTGTGCGTGTGTATGGGTTGTAGCCTTTTTTTCCTGCCGCCAAAAGTAGGAGGAGTTTTGAGGCCAAAGCGCATGCTTCTAAAGTTCAGAGGGATGGCAATGTCAACCAAGAGTCCGCAGTTGAATACTTATTTACTTTGCAAAGATCGATCGATCGATCGAAAGAAATCAAAAGCCATAGGCTTAAAAATGGGGCACTGGCAAAGTAAACAAAATCCCATCACACACTTGAGCAGAAGAAGCCATTACTCTCAGGATTTAAATCTACGTGGGGAGACCCCAAAAGAACTCTTTGGCCTCATTAGTCATCCCTGTCAAGGCGTTGCTGAATGATCTCATGTGTTATAAACATCTTGGACTTAGGCTAAAATGCTATGCTGCACCTTACCACCCAAGTACGCTTGTAGTTTGGGAATTTTGTTCACTGACAATTGCCAGAAAACCTTTTTGATTCTGAAAATAGAGCTTATTTGAGCGTTTCTTCTATAACGTAACACAGCGCCATCGGAACCTTTTCTTGTGCGTGTGTATGGGTTGTAGCCTTTTTTTCCTGCCGCCAAAAGTAGGAGGAGTTTTGAGGCCAAAGCGCATGCTTCTAAAGTTCAGAGGGATGGCAATGTCAACCAAGAGTCCGCAGTTGAATACTTATTTACTTTGCAAAGATCGATCGATCGATCGAAAGAAATCAAAAGCCATAGGCTTAAAAATGGGGCACTGGCAAAGTAAACAAAATCCCATCACACACTTGAGCAGAAGAAGCCATTACTCTCAGGATTTAAATCTACGTGGGGAGACCCCAAAAGAACTCTTTGGCCTCATTAGTCATCCCTGTCAAGGCGTTGCTGAATAATCTCATGTGTTATAAACATCTTGGACTTAGGCTAAAATGCTATGCTGCACCTTACCACCCAAGTACGCTTGTAGTTTGGGAATTTTGTTCACTGACAATTGCCAGAAAACCTTTTTGATTCTGAAAATAGAGCTTATTTGAGCGTTTCTTCTATAACGTAACACAGCGCCATCGGAACCTTTTCTTGTGCGTGTGTATGGGTTGTAGCCTTTTTTTCCTGCCGCCAAAAGTAGGAGGAGTTTTGAGGCCAAAGCGCATGCTTCTAAAGTTCAGAGGGATGGCAATGTCAACCAAGAGTCCGCAGTTGAATACTTATTTACTTTGCAAAGATCGATCGATCGATCGAAAGAAATCAAAAGCCATAGGCTTAAAAATGGGGCACTGGCAAAGTAAACAAAATCCCATCACACACTTGAGCAGAAGAAGCCATTACTCTCAGGATTTAAATCTACGTGGGGAGACCCCAAAAGAACTCTTTGGCCTCATTAGTCATCCCTGTCAAGGCGTTGCTGAATAATCTCATGTGTTATAAACATCTTGGACTTAGGCTAAAATGCTATGCTGCACCTTACCACCCAAGTACGCTTGTAGTTTGGGAATTTTGTTCACTGACAATTGCCAGAAAACCTTTTTGATTCTGAAAATAGAGCTTATTTGAGCGTTTCTTCTATAACGTAACACAGCGCCATCGGACCGGACCACTCGGGCTGCCTCTGTGGCGCAACGGTAGCGCGTCTGACTGCAGATCAGAAAGTTGCGTGTTCAACTTCACGTCAGCGTCATGTACTTTGTTGATTCTTGTTATAGTGGGTGAACAGCATTCACTCATTCATGTTATGGGGCTGTTTCATACCTGTCACTCCGCAATCATGCGATCTGCCAAGAGGATTAGTTCAAATGCTCTAATACTCAACTGTTTGACAGTTTGGCCATTGCCCTCTGAGAGCTTTAGTTGTGAATGAAACTGCATATACACATGTATAACTCAAAAGTACAGCATGCGATGGCCGGGAATCGAACCTGGGTCAACTGCTTGGAAGGCAGCTATGCTTACCACTATACCACCATCGCAAGGACACATGCTTTCGCAGTGCCGTGTCGCAAATCGGCGCCTGTAATTGATATCTAAAGTTCCATGCACACGGAACATGGTTTGAAGATAATTACTATCATAGAAACGCCTTTTTTTGCACGGTTTCGCTGGTCGCATTTCTTGTCCAACTGAGCAACAGGTAGCGTGGCCGAGTGGTCTAAGGCGCTGGATTTAGGTTCCAGTCTCTTCGGAGGCGTGGGTTTAAATCCCACCGCTGCCAGTTCGCATGCCGAACGTCAAGAGCAGGGCTGTGTGATGTCTGTCGGCAGCGCTTCCGTTTGAGTTTAGCTTTCATAAAATACATATTCTAAATCTGGCCCTGGTCAAAAGCCAACCAGGGATTCTTTACTTCCGCCAAATGGCCTGCCAGCAGGGGCCCGTACGGGAACAACATGAACCACGTTGTTGGCAGGATTCGAACCTGCGCGGGAAATTCCCAATGGATTTCTAGTCCAACAACTCATTAGCTGCTTACGGGAACCTTTTCTTGTGCGTGTGTATGGGTTTTAGCCTTTTTTTCCTGCCGCCAAAAGTAGGAGGAGTTTTGAGGCCAAAGCGCATGCTTCTGAAGTTCAGAGGGATGGCAATGTCAATCAAGAGTCCGCAGTTGAATACTTATTTACTTTGCAAAGATCGATCGATCGAAAGAAATCAAAAGCCATAGGCTTAAAAATGGGGCACTGGCAAAGTAAACAAAATCCCATCACACACTTGAGCAGAAGAAGCCATTACTCTCAGGATTTAAATCTACGTGGGGAGACCCCAAAAGAACTCTTTGGCCTCATTAGTCATCCCTGTCAAGGCGTTGCTGAATAATCTCATGTGTTATAAACATCTTGGACTTAGGCTAAAATGCTATGCTGCACCTTACCACCCAAGTACGCTTGTAGTTTGGGAATTTTGTTCACTGACAATTGCCAGAAAACCTTTTTGATTCTGAAAATAGAGCTTATTTGAGCGTTTCTTCTATAACGTAACACAGCGCCATCGGAACCTTTTCTTGTGCGTGTGTATGGGTTGTAGCCTTTTTTTCCTGCCGCCAAAAGTAGGAGGAGTTTTGAGGCCAAAGCGCATGCTTCTAAAGTTCAGAGGGATGGCAATGTCAACCAAGAGTCCGCAGTTGAATACTTATTTACTTTGCAAAGATCGATCGATCGATCGAAAGAAATCAAAAGCCATAGGCTTAAAAATGGGGCACTGGCAAAGTAAACAAAATCCCATCACACACTTGAGCAGAAGAAGCCATTACTCTCAGGATTTAAATCTACGTGGGGAGACCCCAAAAGAACTCTTTGGCCTCATTAGTCATCCCTGTCAAGGCGTTGCTGAATAATCTCATGTGTTATAAACATCTTGGACTTAGGCTAAAATGCTATGCTGCACCTTACCACCCAAGTACGCTTGTAGTTTGGGAATTTTGTTCACTGACAATTGCCAGAAAACCTTTTTGATTCTGAAAATAGAGCTTATTTGAGCGTTTCTTCTATAACGTAACACAGCGCCATCGGACCGGACCACTCGGGCTGCCTCTGTGGCGCAACGGTAGCGCGTCTGACTGCAGATCAGAAAGTTGCGTGTTCAACTTCACGTCAGCGTCATGTACTTTGTTGATTCTTGTTATAGTGGGTGAACAGCATTCACTCATTCATGTTATGGGGCTGTTTCATACCTGTCACTCCGCAATCATGCGATCTGCCAAGAGGATTAATTCAAATGCTCTAATACTCAACTGTTTGACAGTTTGGCCATTGCCCTCTGAGAGCTTTAGTTGTGAATGAAACTGCATATACACATGTATAACTCAAAAGTACAGCATGCGATGGCCGGGAATCGAACCTGGGTCAACTGCTTGGAAGGCAGCTATGCTTACCACTATACCACCATCGCAAGGACACATGCTTTCGCAGTGCCGTGTCGCAAATCGGCGCCTGTAATTGATATCTAAAGTTCCATGCACACGGAACATGGTTTGAAGATAATTACTATCATAGAAACGCCTTTTTTTGCACGGTTTCGCTGGTCGCATTTCTTGTCCAACTGAGCAACAGGTAGCGTGGCCGAGTGGTCTAAGGCGCTGGATTTAGGTTCCAGTCTCTTCGGAGGCGTGGGTTTAAATCCCACCGCTGCCAGTTCGCATGCCGAACGTCAAGAGCAGGGCTGTGTGATGTCTGTCGGCAGCGCTTCCGTTTGAGTTTAGCTTTCATAAAATACATATTCTAAATCTGGCCCTGGTCAAAAGCCAACCAGGGATTCTTTACTTCCGCCAAATGGCCTGCCAGCAGGGGCCCGTACGGGAACAACATGAACCACGTTGTTGGCAGGATTCGAACCTGCGCGGGAAATTCCCAATGGATTTCTAGTCCAACAACTCATTAGCTGCTTACGGGAACCTTTTCTTGTGCGTGTGTATGGGTTTTAGCCTTTTTTTCCTGCCGCCAAAAGTAGGAGGAGTTTTGAGGCCAAAGCGCATGCTTCTGAAGTTCAGAGGGATGGCAATGTCAATCAAGAGTCCGCAGTTGAATACTTATTTACTTTGCAAAGATCGATCGATCGAAAGAAATCAAAAGCCATAGGCTTAAAAATGGGGCACTGGCAAAGTAAACAAAATCCCATCACACACTTGAGCAGAAGAAGCCATTACTCTCAGGATTTAAATCTACGTGGGGAGACCCCAAAAGAACTCTTTGGCCTCATTAGTCATCCCTGTCAAGGCGTTGCTGAATAATCTCATGTGTTATAAACATCTTGGACTTAGGCTAAAATGCTATGCTGCACCTTACCACCCAAGTACGCTTGTAGTTTGGGAATTTTGTTCACTGACAATTGCCAGAAAACCTTTTTGATTCTGAAAATAGAGCTTATTTGAGCGTTTCTTCTATAACGTAACACAGCGCCATCGGAACCTTTTCTTGTGCGTGTGTATGGGTTGTAGCCTTTTTTTCCTGCCGCCAAAAGTAGGAGGAGTTTTGAGGCCAAAGCGCATGCTTCTAAAGTTCAGAGGGATGGCAATGTCAACCAAGAGTCCGCAGTTGAATACTTATTTACTTTGCAAAGATCGATCGATCGATCGAAAGAAATCAAAAGCCATAGGCTTAAAAATGGGGCACTGGCAAAGTAAACAAAATCCCATCACACACTTGAGCAGAAGAAGCCATTACTCTCAGGATTTAAATCTACGTGGGGAGACCCCAAAAGAACTCTTTGGCCTCATTAGTCATCCCTGTCAAGGCGTTGCTGAATAATCTCATGTGTTATAAACATCTTGGACTTAGGCTAAAATGCTATGCTGCTCCTTACCACCCAAGTACGCTTGTAGTTTGGGAATTTTGTTCACTGACAATTGCCAGAAAACCTTTTTGATTCTGAAAATAGAGCTTATTTGAGCGTTTCTTCTATAACGTAACACAGCGCCATCGGAACCTTTTCTTGTGCGTGTGTATGGGTTGTAGCCTTTTTTTCCTGCCGCCAAAAGTAGGAGGAGTTTTGAGGCCAAAGCGCATGCTTCTAAAGTTCAGAGGGATGGCAATGTCAACCAAGAGTCCGCAGTTGTATACTTATTTACTTTGCAAAGATCGATCGATCGATCGAAAGAAATCAAAAGCCATAGGCTTAAAAATGGGGCACTGGCAAAGTAAACAAAATCCCATCACACACTTGAGCAGAAGAAGCCATTACTCTCAGGATTTAAATCTACGTGGGGAGACCCCAAAAGAACTCTTTGGCCTCATTAGTCATCCCTGTCAAGGCGTTGCTGAATAATCTCATGTGTTATAAACATCTTGGACTTAGGCTAAAATGCTATGCTGCACCTTACCACCCAAGTACGCTTGTAGTTTGGGAATTTTGTTCACTGACAATTGCCAGAAAACCTTTTTGATTCTGAAAATAGAGCTTATTTGAGCGTTTCTTCTATAACGTAACACAGCGCCATCGGAACCTTTTCTTGTGCGTGTGTATGGGTTGTAGCCTTTTTTTCCTGCCGCCAAAAGTAGGAGGAGTTTTGAGGCCAAAGCGCATGCTTCTAAAGTTCAGAGGGATGGCAATGTCAACCAAGAGTCCGCAGTTGAATACTTATTTACTTTGCAAAGATCGATCGATCGATCGAAAGAAATCAAAAGCCATAGGCTTAAAAATGGGGCACTGGCAAAGTAAACAAAATCCCATCACACACTTGAGCAGAAGAAGCCATTACTCTCAGGATTTAAATCTACGTGGGGAGACCCCAAAAGAACTCTTTGGCCTCATTAGTCATCCCTGTCAAGGCGTTGCTGAATAATCTCATGTGTTATAAACATCTTGGACTTAGGCTAAAATGCTATGCTGCACCTTACCACCCAAGTACGCTTGTAGTTTGGGAATTTTGTTCACTGACAATTGCCAGAAAACCTTTTTGATTCTGAAAATAGAGCTTATTTGAGCGTTTCTTCTATAACGTAACACAGCGCCATCGGAACCTTTTCTTGTGCGTGTGTATGGGTTGTAGCCTTTTTTTCCTGCCGCCAAAAGTAGGAGGAGTTTTGAGGCCAAAGCGCATGCTTCTAAAGTTCAGAGGGATGGCAATGTCAACCAAGAGTCCGCAGTTGAATACTTATTTACTTTGCAAAGATCGATCGATCGATCGAAAGAAATCAAAAGCCATAGGCTTAAAAATGGGGCACTGGCAAAGTAAACAAAATCCCATCACACACTTGAGCAGAAGAAGCCATTACTCTCAGGATTTAAATCTACGTGGGGAGACCCCAAAAGAACTCTTTGGCCTCATTAGTCATCCCTGTCAAGGCGTTGCTGAATAATCTCATGTGTTATAAACATCTTGGACTTAGGCTAAAATGCTATGCTGCACCTTACCACCCAAGTACGCTTGTAGTTTGGGAATTTTGTTCACTGACAATTGCCAGAAAACCTTTTTGATTCTGAAAATAGAGCTTATTTGAGCGTTTCTTCTATAACGTAACACAGCGCCATCGGACCGGACCACTCGGGCTGCCTCTGTGGCGCAACGGTAGCGCGTCTGACTGCAGATCAGAAAGTTGCGTGTTCAACTTCACGTCAGCGTCATGTACTTTGTTGATTCTTGTTATAGTGGGTGAACAGCATTCACTCATTCATGTTATGGGGCTGTTTCATACCTGTCACTCCGCAATCATGCGATCTGCCAAGAGGATTAGTTCAAATGCTCTAATACTCAACTGTTTGACAGTTTGGCCATTGCCCTCTGAGAGCTTTAGTTGTGAATGAAACTGCATATACACATGTATAACTCAAAAGTACAGCATGCGATGGCCGGGAATCGAACCTGGGTCAACAGCTTGGAAGGCAGCTATGCTTACCACTATACCACCATCGCAAGGACACATGCTTTCGCAGTGCCGTGTCGCAAATCGGCGCCTGTAATTGATATCTAAAGTTCCATGCACACGGAACATGGTTTGAAGATAATTACTATCATAGAAACGCCTTTTTTTGCACGGTTTCGCTGGTCGCATTTCTTGTCCAACTGAGCAACAGGTAGCGTGGCCGAGTGGTCTAAGGCGCTGGATTTAGGTTCCAGTCTCTTCGGAGGCGTGGGTTTAAATCCCACCGCTGCCAGTTCGCATGCCGAACGTCAAGAGCAGGGCTGTGTGATGTCTGTCGGCAGCGCTTCCGTTTGAGTTTAGCTTTCATAAAATACATATTCTAAATCTGGCCCTGGTCAAAAGCCAACCAGGGATTCTTTACTTCCGCCAAATGGCCTGCCAGCAGGGGCCCGTACGGGAACAACATGAACCACGTTGTTGGCAGGATTCGAACCTGCGCGGGAAATTCCCAATGGATTTCTAGTCCAACAACTCATTAGCTGCTTACGGGAACCTTTTCTTGTGCGTGTGTATGGGTTTTAGCCTTTTTTTCCTGCCGCCAAAAGTAGGAGGAGTTTTGAGGCCAAAGCGCATGCTTCTGAAGTTCAGAGGGATGGCAATGTCAATCAAGAGTCCGCAGTTGAATACTTATTTACTTTGCAAAGATCGATCGATCGAAAGAAATCAAAAGCCATAGGCTTAAAAATGGGGCACTGGCAAAGTAAACAAAATCCCATCACACACTTGAGCAGAAGAAGCCATTACTCTCAGGATTTAAATCTACGTGGGGAGACCCCAAAAGAACTCTTTGGCCTCATTAGTCATCCCTGTCAAGGCGTTGCTGAATAATCTCATGTGTTATAAACATCTTGGACTTAGGCTAAAATGCTATGCTGCACCTTACCACCCAAGTACGCTTGTAGTTTGGGAATTTTGTTCACTGACAATTGCCAGAAAACCTTTTTGATTCTGAAAATAGAGCTTATTTGAGCGTTTCTTCTATAACGTAACACAGCGCCATCGGAACCTTTTCTTGTGCGTGTGTATGGGTTGTAGCCTTTTTTTCCTGCCGCCAAAAGTAGGAGGAGTTTTGAGGCCAAAGCGCATGCTTCTAAAGTTCAGAGGGATGGCAATGTCAACCAAGAGTCCGCAGTTGAATACTTATTTACTTTGCAAAGATCGATCGATCGATTGAAAGAAATCAAAAGCCATAGGCTTAAAAATGGGGCACTGGCAAAGTAAACAAAATCCCATCACACACTTGAGCAGAAGAAGCCATTACTCTCAGGATTTAAATCTACGTGGGGAGACCCCAAAAGAACTCTTTGGCCTCATTAGTCATCCCTGTCAAGGCGTTGCTGAATAATCTCATGTGTTATAAACATCTTGGACTTAGGCTAAAATGCTATGCTGCTCCTTACCACCCAAGTACGCTTGTAGTTTGGGAATTTTGTTCACTGACAATTGCCAGAAAACCTTTTTGATTCTGAAAATAGAGCTTATTTGAGCGTTTCTTCTATAACGTAACACAGCGCCATCGGAACCTTTTCTTGTGCGTGTGTATGGGTTGTAGCCTTTTTTTCCTGCCGCCAAAAGTAGGAGGAGTTTTGAGGCCAAAGCGCATGCTTCTAAAGTTCAGAGGGATGGCAATGTCAACCAAGAGTCCGCAGTTGAATACTTATTTACTTTGCAAAGATCGATCGATCGATCGAAAGAAATCAAAAGCCATAGGCTTAAAAATGGGGCACTGGCAAAGTAAACAAAATCCCATCACACACTTGAGCAGAAGAAGCCATTACTCTCAGGATTTAAATCTACGTGGGGAGACCCCAAAAGAACTCTTTGGCCTCATTAGTCATCCCTGTCAAGGCGTTGCTGAATAATCTCATGTGTTATAAACATCTTGGACTTAGGCTAAAATGCTATGCTGCACCTTACCACCCAAGTACGCTTGTAGTTTGGGAATTTTGTTCACTGACAATTGCCAGAAAACCTTTTTGATTCTGAAAATAGAGCTTATTTGAGCGTTTCTTCTATAACGTAACACAGCGCCATCGGAACCTTTTCTTGTGCGTGTGTATGGGTTGTAGCCTTTTTTTCCTGCCGCCAAAAGTAGGAGGAGTTTTGAGGCCAAAGCGCATGCTTCTAAAGTTCAGAGGGATGGCAATGTCAACCAAGAGTCCGCAGTTGAATACTTATTTACTTTGCAAAGATCGATCGATCGATCGAAAGAAATCAAAAGCCATAGGCTTAAAAATGGGGCACTGGCAAAGTAAACAAAATCCCATCACACACTTGAGCAGAAGAAGCCATTACTCTCAGGATTTAAATCTACGTGGGGAGACCCCAAAAGAACTCTTTGGCCTCATTAGTCATCCCTGTCAAGGCGTTGCTGAATAATCTCATGTGTTATAAACATCTTGGACTTAGGCTAAAATGCTATGCTGCACCTTACCACCCAAGTACGCTTGTAGTTTGGGAATTTTGTTCACTGACAATTGCCAGAAAACCTTTTTGATTCTGAAAATAGAGCTTATTTGAGCGTTTCTTCTATAACGTAACACAGCGCCATCGGAACCTTTTCTTGTGCGTGTGTATGGGTTGTAGCCTTTTTTTCCTGCCGCCAAAAGTAGGAGGAGTTTTGAGGCCAAAGCGCATGCTTCTAAAGTTCAGAGGGATGGCAATGTCAACCAAGAGTCCGCAGTTGAATACTTATTTACTTTGCAAAGATCGATCGATCGATCGAAAGAAATCAAAAGCCATAGGCTTAAAAATGGGGCACTGGCAAAGTAAACAAAATCCCATCACACACTTGAGCAGAAGAAGCCATTACTCTCAGGATTTAAATCTACGTGGGGAGACCCCAAAAGAACTCTTTGGCCTCATTAGTCATCCCTGTCAAGGCGTTGCTGAATAATCTCATGTGTTATAAACATCTTGGACTTAGGCTAAAATGCTATGCTGCACCTTACCACCCAAGTACGCTTGTAGTTTGGGAATTTTGTTCACTGACAATTGCCAGAAAACCTTTTTGATTCTGAAAATAGAGCTTATTTGAGCGTTTCTTCTATAACGTAACACAGCGCCATCGGACCGGACCACTCGGGCTGCCTCTGTGGCGCAACGGTAGCGCGTCTGACTGCAGATCAGAAAGTTGCGTGTTCAACTTCACGTCAGCGTCATGTACTTTGTTGATTCTTGTTATAGTGGGTGAACAGCATTCACTCATTCATGTTATGGGGCTGTTTCATACCTGTCACTCCGCAATCATGCGATCTGCCAAGAGGATTAGTTCAAATGCTCTAATACTCAACTGTTTGACAGTTTGGCCATTGCCCTCTGAGAGCTTTAGTTGTGAATGAAACTGCATATACACATGTATAACTCAAAAGTACAGCATGCGATGGCCGGGAATCGAACCTGGGTCAACAGCTTGGAAGGCAGCTATGCTTACCACTATACCACCATCGCAAGGACACATGCTTTCGCAGTGCCGTGTCGCAAATCGGCGCCTGTAATTGATATCTAAAGTTCCATGCACACGGAACATGGTTTGAAGATAATTACTATCATAGAAACGCCTTTTTTTGCACGGTTTCGCTGGTCGCATTTCTTGTCCAACTGAGCAACAGGTAGCGTGGCCGAGTGGTCTAAGGCGCTGGATTTAGGTTCCAGTCTCTTCGGAGGCGTGGGTTTAAATCCCACCGCTGCCAGTTCGCATGCCGAACGTCAAGAGCAGGGCTGTGTGATGTCTGTCGGCAGCGCTTCCGTTTGAGTTTAGCTTTCATAAAATACATATTCTAAATCTGGCCCTGGTCAAAAGCCAACCAGGGATTCTTTACTTCCGCCAAATGGCCTGCCAGCAGGGGCCCGTACGGGAACAACATGAACCACGTTGTTGGCAGGATTCGAACCTGCGCGGGAAATTCCCAATGGATTTCTAGTCCAACAACTCATTAGCTGCTTACGGGAACCTTTTCTTGTGCGTGTGTATGGGTTTTAGCCTTTTTTTCCTGCCGCCAAAAGTAGGAGGAGTTTTGAGGCCAAAGCGCATGCTTCTGAAGTTCAGAGGGATGGCAATGTCAATCAAGAGTCCGCAGTTGAATACTTATTTACTTTGCAAAGATCGATCGATCGAAAGAAATCAAAAGCCATAGGCTTAAAAATGGGGCACTGGCAAAGTAAACAAAATCCCATCACACACTTGAGCAGAAGAAGCCATTACTCTCAGGATTTAAATCTACGTGGGGAGACCCCAAAAGAACTCTTTGGCCTCATTAGTCATCCCTGTCAAGGCGTTGCTGAATAATCTCATGTGTTATAAACATCTTGGACTTAGGCTAAAATGC
The DNA here is from genome assembly GCF_026437365.1 of Eucyclogobius newberryi. Taxonomy (NCBI): domain Eukaryota; kingdom Metazoa; phylum Chordata; class Actinopteri; order Gobiiformes; family Gobiidae; genus Eucyclogobius; species Eucyclogobius newberryi. The sequence goes on from NW_027315735.1 coordinate 11,790,792, forward strand.
TATGCTGCACCTTACCACCCAAGTACGCTTGTAGTTTGGGAATTTTGTTCACTGACAATTGCCAGAAAACCTTTTTGATTCTGAAAATAGAGCTTATTTGAGCGTTTCTTCTATAACGTAACACAGCGCCATCGGAACCTTTTCTTGTGCGTGTGTATGGGTTGTAGCCTTTTTTTCCTGCCGCCAAAAGTAGGAGGAGTTTTGAGGCCAAAGCGCATGCTTCTAAAGTTCAGAGGGATGGCAATGTCAACCAAGAGTCCGCAGTTGAATACTTATTTACTTTGCAAAGATCGATCGATCGATCGAAAGAAATCAAAAGCCATAGGCTTAAAAATGGGGCACTGGCAAAGTAAACAAAATCCCATCACACACTTGAGCAGAAGAAGCCATTACTCTCAGGATTTAAATCTACGTGGGGAGACCCCAAAAGAACTCTTTGGCCTCATTAGTCATCCCTGTCAAGGCGTTGCTGAATAATCTCATGTGTTATAAACATCTTGGACTTAGGCTAAAATGCTATGCTGCTCCTTACCACCCAAGTACGCTTGTAGTTTGGGAATTTTGTTCACTGACAATTGCCAGAAAACCTTTTTGATTCTGAAAATAGAGCTTATTTGAGCGTTTCTTCTATAACGTAACACAGCGCCATCGGAACCTTTTCTTGTGCGTGTGTATGGGTTGTAGCCTTTTTTTCCTGCCGCCAAAAGTAGGAGGAGTTTTGAGGCCAAAGCGCATGCTTCTAAAGTTCAGAGGGATGGCAATGTCAACCAAGAGTCCGCAGTTGAATACTTATTTACTTTGCAAAGATCGATCGATCGATCGAAAGAAATCAAAAGCCATAGGCTTAAAAATGGGGCACTGGCAAAGTAAACAAAATCCCATCACACACTTGAGCAGAAGAAGCCATTACTCTCAGGATTTAAATCTACGTGGGGAGACCCCAAAAGAACTCTTTGGCCTCATTAGTCATCCCTGTCAAGGCGTTGCTGAATAATCTCATGTGTTATAAACATCTTGGACTTAGGCTAAAATGCTATGCTGCACCTTACCACCCAAGTACGCTTGTAGTTTGGGAATTTTGTTCACTGACAATTGCCAGAAAACCTTTTTGATTCTGAAAATAGAGCTTATTTGAGCGTTTCTTCTATAACGTAACACAGCGCCATCGGAACCTTTTCTTGTGCGTGTGTATGGGTTGTAGCCTTTTTTTCCTGCCGCCAAAAGTAGGAGGAGTTTTGAGGCCAAAGCGCATGCTTCTAAAGTTCAGAGGGATGGCAATGTCAACCAAGAGTCCGCAGTTGAATACTTATTTACTTTGCAAAGATCGATCGATCGATCGAAAGAAATCAAAAGCCATAGGCTTAAAAATGGGGCACTGGCAAAGTAAACAAAATCCCATCACACACTTGAGCAGAAGAAGCCATTACTCTCAGGATTTAAATCTACGTGGGGAGACCCCAAAAGAACTCTTTGGCCTCATTAGTCATCCCTGTCAAGGCGTTGCTGAATAATCTCATGTGTTATAAACATCTTGGACTTAGGCTAAAATGCTATGCTGCACCTTACCACCCAAGTACGCTTGTAGTTTGGGAATTTTGTTCACTGACAATTGCCAGAAAACCTTTTTGATTCTGAAAATAGAGCTTATTTGAGCGTTTCTTCTATAACGTAACACAGCGCCATCGGAACCTTTTCTTGTGCGTGTGTATGGGTTGTAGCCTTTTTTTCCTGCCGCCAAAAGTAGGAGGAGTTTTGAGGCCAAAGCGCATGCTTCTAAAGTTCAGAGGGATGGCAATGTCAACCAAGAGTCCGCAGTTGAATACTTATTTACTTTGCAAAGATCGATCGATCGATCGAAAGAAATCAAAAGCCATAGGCTTAAAAATGGGGCACTGGCAAAGTAAACAAAATCCCATCACACACTTGAGCAGAAGAAGCCATTACTCTCAGGATTTAAATCTACGTGGGGAGACCCCAAAAGAACTCTTTGGCCTCATTAGTCATCCCTGTCAAGGCGTTGCTGAATAATCTCATGTGTTATAAACATCTTGGACTTAGGCTAAAATGCTATGCTGCACCTTACCACCCAAGTACGCTTGTAGTTTGGGAATTTTGTTCACTGACAATTGCCAGAAAACCTTTTTGATTCTGAAAATAGAGCTTATTTGAGCGTTTCTTCTATAACGTAACACAGCGCCATCGGACCGGACCACTCGGGCTGCCTCTGTGGCGCAACGGTAGCGCGTCTGACTCCAGATCAGAAAGTTGCGTGTTCAACTTCACGTCAGCGTCATGTACTTTGTTGATTCTTGTTATAGTGGGTGAACAGCATTCACTCATTCATGTTATGGGGCTGTTTCATACCTGTCACTCCGCAATCATGCGATCTGCCAAGAGGATTAGTTCAAATGCTCTAATACTCAACTGTTTGACAGTTTGGCCATTGCCCTCTGAGAGCTTTAGTTGTGAATGAAACTGCATATACACATGTATAACTCAAAAGTACAGCATGCAATGGCCGGGAATCGAACCCGGGTCAACTGCTTGGAAGGCAGCTATGCTTACCACTATACCACCATCGCAAGGACACATGCTTTCGCAGTGCCGTGTCGCAAATCGGCGCCTGTAATTGATATCTAAAGTTCCATGCACACGGAACATGGTTTGAAGATAATTACTATCATAGAAACGCCTTTTTTTGCACGGTTTCGCTGGTCGCATTTCTTGTCCAACTGAGCAACAGGTAGCGTGGCCGAGTGGTCTAAGGCGCTGGATTTAGGTTCCAGTCTCTTCGGAGACGTGAGTTTAAATCCCACCGCTGCCAGTTCGCATGCCGAACGTCAAGAGCAGGGCTGTGTGATGTCTGTCGGCAGCGCTTCCGTTTGAGTTTAGCTTTCATAAAATACATATTCTAAATCTGGCCCTGGTCAAAAGCCAACCAGGGATTCTTTACTTCCGCCAAATGGCCTGCCAGCAGGGGCCCGTACGGGAACAACATGAACCACGTTGTTGGCAGGATTCGAACCTGCGCGGGAAATTCCCAATGGATTTCTAGTCCATCGCCTTAACCACTCGGCCACAACAACTCATTAGCTGCTTACGGGAACCTTTTCTTGTGCGTGTGTATGGGTTGTAGCCTTTTTTTCCTGCCGCCAAAAGTAGGAGGAGTTTTGAGGCCAAAGCGCATGCTTCTGAAGTTCAGAGGGATGGCAATGTCAATCAAGAGTCCGCAGTTGAATACTTATTTACTTTGCAAAGATCGATCGATCGATCGATCGAAAGAAATCAAAAGCCATAGGCTTAAAAATGGGGCACTGGCAAAGTAAACAAAATCCCATCACACACTTGAGCAGAAGAAGCCATTACTCTCAGGATTTAAATCTACGTGGGGAGACCCCAAAAGAACTCTTTGGCCTCATTAGTCATCCCTGTCAAGGCGTTGCTGAATAATCTCATGTGTTATAAACATCTTGGACTTAGGCTAAAATGCTATGCTGCACCTTACCACCCAAGTACGCTTGTAGTTTGGGAATTTTGTTCACTGACAATTGCCAGAAAACCTTTTTGATTCTGAAAATAGAGCTTATTTGAGCGTTTCTTCTATAACGTAACACAGCGCCATCGGACCGGACCACTCGGGCTGCCTCTGTGGCGCAACGGTAGCGCGTCTGACTCCAGATCAGAAAGTTGCGTGTTCAACTTCACGTCAGCGTCATGTACTTTGTTGATTCTTGTTATAGTGGGTGAACAGCATTCACTCATTCATGTTATGGGGCTGTTTCATACCTGTCACTCCGCAATCATGCGATCTGCCAAGAGGATTCGTTCAAATGCTCTAATACTCAACTGTTTGACAGTTTGGCCATTGCCCTCTGAGAGCTTTAGTTGTGAATGAAACTGCATATACACATGTATAACTCAAAAGTACAGCATGCGATGGCCGGGAATCGAACCTGGGTCAACTGCTTGGAAGGCAGCTATGCTTACCACTATACCACCATCGCAAGGACACATGCTTTCGCAGTGCCGTGTCGCAAATCGGCGCCTGTAATTGATATCTAAAGTTCCATGCACACGGAACATGGTTTGAAGATAATTACTATCATAGAAACGCCTTTTTTTGCACGGTTTCGCTGGTCGCATTTCTTGTCCAACTGAGCAACAGGTAGCGTGGCCGAGTGGTCTAAGGCGCTGGATTTAGGTTCCAGTCTCTTCGGAGGCGTGGGTTTAAATCCCACCGCTGCCAGTTCGCATGCCGAACGTCAAGAGCAGGGCTGTGTGATGTCTGTCGGCAGCGCTTCCGTTTGAGTTTAGCTTTCATAAAATACATATTCTAAATCTGGCCCTGGTCAAAAGCCAACCAGGGATTCTTTACTTCCGCCAAATGGCCTGCCAGCAGGGGCCCGTACGGGAACAACATGAACCACGTTGTTGGCAGGATTCGAACCTGCGCGGGAAATTCCCAATGGATTTCTAGTCCAACAACTCATTAGCTGCTTACGGGAACCTTTTCTTGTGCGTGTGTATGGGTTTTAGCCTTTTTTTCCTGCCGCCAAAAGTAGGAGGAGTTTTGAGGCCAAAGCGCATGCTTCTGAAGTTCAGAGGGATGGCAATGTCAATCAAGAGTCCGCAGTTGAATACTTATTTACTTTGCAAAGATCGATCGATCGAAAGAAATCAAAAGCCATAGGCTTAAAAATGGGGCACTGGCAAAGTAAACAAAATCCCATCACACACTTGAGCAGAAGAAGCCATTACTCTCAGGATTTAAATCTACGTGGGGAGACCCCAAAAGAACTCTTTGGCCTCATTAGTCATCCCTGTCAAGGCGTTGCTGAATAATCTCATGTGTTATAAACATCTTGGACTTAGGCTAAAATGCTATGCTGCACCTTACCACCCAAGTACGCTTGTAGTTTGGGAATTTTGTTCACTGACAATTGCCAGAAAACCTTTTTGATTCTGAAAATAGAGCTTATTTGAGCGTTTCTTCTATAACGTAACACAGCGCCATCGGAACCTTTTCTTGTGCGTGTGTATGGGTTGTAGCCTTTTTTTCCTGCCGCCAAAAGTAGGAGGAGTTTTGAGGCCAAAGCGCATGCTTCTAAAGTTCAGAGGGATGGCAATGTCAACCAAGAGTCCGCAGTTGAATACTTATTTACTTTGCAAAGATCGATCGATCGATCGAAAGAAATCAAAAGCCATAGGCTTAAAAATGGGGCACTGGCAAAGTAAACAAAATCCCATCACACACTTGAGCAGAAGAAGCCATTACTCTCAGGATTTAAATCTACGTGGGGAGACCCCAAAAGAACTCTTTGGCCTCATTAGTCATCCCTGTCAAGGCGTTGCTGAATAATCTCATGTGTTATAAACATCTTGGACTTAGGCTAAAATGCTATGCTGCACCTTACCACCCAAGTACGCTTGTAGTTTGGGAATTTTGTTCACTGACAATTGCCAGAAAACCTTTTTGATTCTGAAAATAGAGCTTATTTGAGCGTTTCTTCTATAACGTAACACAGCGCCATCGGAACCTTTTCTTGTGCATGTGTATGGGTTGTAGCCTTTTTTTCCTGCCGCCAAAAGTAGGAGGAGTTTTGAGGCCAAAGCGCATGCTTCTAAAGTTCAGAGGGATGGCAATGTCAACCAAGAGTCCGCAGTTGAATACTTATTTACTTTGCAAAGATCGATCGATCGATCGAAAGAAATCAAAAGCCATAGGCTTAAAAATGGGGCACTGGCAAAGTAAACAAAATCCCATCACACACTTGAGCAGAAGAAGCCATTACTCTCAGGATTTAAATCTACGTGGGGAGACCCCAAAAGAACTCTTTGGCCTCATTAGTCATCCCTGTCAAGGCGTTGCTGAATAATCTCATGTGTTATAAACATCTTGGACTTAGGCTAAAATGCTATGCTGCTCCTTACCACCCAAGTACGCTTGTAGTTTGGGAATTTTGTTCACTGACAATTGCCAGAAAACCTTTTTGATTCTGAAAATAGAGCTTATTTGAGCGTTTCTTCTATAACGTAACACAGCGCCATCGGAACCTTTTCTTGTGCGTGTGTATGGGTTGTAGCCTTTTTTTCCTGCCGCCAAAAGTAGGAGGAGTTTTGAGGCCAAAGCGCATGCTTCTAAAGTTCAGAGGGATGGCAATGTCAACCAAGAGTCCGCAGTTGAATACTTATTTACTTTGCAAAGATCGATCGATCGATCGAAAGAAATCAAAAGCCATAGGCTTAAAAATGGGGCACTGGCAAAGTAAACAAAATCCCATCACACACTTGAGCAGAAGAAGCCATTACTCTCAGGATTTAAATCTACGTGGGGAGACCCCAAAAGAACTCTTTGGCCTCATTAGTCATCCCTGTCAAGGCGTTGCTGAATAATCTCATGTGTTATAAACATCTTGGACTTAGGCTAAAATGCTATGCTGCACCTTACCACCCAAGTACGCTTGTAGTTTGGGAATTTTGTTCACTGACAATTGCCAGAAAACCTTTTTGATTCTGAAAATAGAGCTTATTTGAGCGTTTCTTCTATAACGTAACACAGCGCCATCGGACCGGACCACTCGGGCTGCCTCTGTGGCGCAACGGTAGCGCGTCTGACTCCAGATCAGAAAGTTGCATGTTCAACTTCACGTCAGCGTCATGTACTTTGTTGATTCTTGTTATAGTGGGTGAACAGCATTCACTCATTCATGTTATGGGGCTGTTTCATACCTGTCACTCCGCAATCATGCGATCTGCCAAGAGGATTAGTTCAAATGCTCTAATACTCAACTGTTTGACAGTTTGGCCATTGCCCTCTGAGAGCTTTAGTTGTGAATGAAACTGCATATACACATGTATAACTCAAAAGTACAGCATGCGATGGCCGGGAATCGAACCCGGGTCAACTGCTTGGAAGGCAGCTATGCTTACCACTATACCACCATCGCAAGGACACATGCTTTCGCAGTGCCGTGTCGCAAATCGGCGCCTGTAATTGATATCTAAAGTTCCATGCACACGGAACATGGTTTGAAGATAATTACTATCATAGAAACGCCTTTTTTTGCACGGTTTCGCTGGTCGCATTTCTTGTCCAACTGAGCAACAGGTAGCGTGGCCGAGTGGTCTAAGGCGCTGGATTTAGGTTCCAGTCTCTTCGGAGGCGTGGGTTTAAATCCCACCGCTGCCAGTTCGCATGCCGAACGTCAAGAGCAGGGCTGTGTGATGTCTGTCGGCAGCGCTTCCGTTTGAGTTTAGCTTTCATAAAATACATATTCTAAATCTGGCCCTGGTCAAAAGCCAACCAGGGATTCTTTACTTCCGCCAAATGGCCTGCCAGCAGGGGCCCGTACGGGAACAACATGAACCACGTTGTTGGCAGGATTCGAACCTGCGCGGGAAATTCCCAATGGAATTCTAGTCCAACAACTCATTAGCTGCTTACGGGAACCTTTTCTTGTGCGTGTGTATGGGTTTTAGCCTTTTTTTCCTGCCGCCAAAAGTAGGAGGAGTTTTGAGGCCAAAGCGCATGCTTCTGAAGTTCAGAGGGATGGCAATGTCAATCAAGAGTCCGCAGTTGAATACTTATTTACTTTGCAAAGATCGATCGATCGATCGATCGAAAGAAATCAAAAGCCATAGGCTTAAAAATGGGGCACTGGCAAAGTAAACAAAATCCCATCACACACTTGAGCAGAAGAAGCCATTACTCTCAGGATTTAAATCTACGTGGGGAGACCCCAAAAGAACTCTTTGGCCTCATTAGTCATCCCTGTCAAGGCGTTGCTGAATAATCTCATGTGTTATAAACATCTTGGACTTAGGCTAAAATGCTATGCTGCACCTTACCACCCAAGTACGCTTGTAGTTTGGGAATTTTGTTCACTGACAATTGCCAGAAAACCTTTTTGATTCTGAAAATAGAGCTTATTTGAGCGTTTCTTCTATAACGTAACACAGCGCCATCGGAACCTTTTCTTGTGCGTGTGTATGGGTTGTAGCCTTTTTTTCCTGCCGCCAAAAGTAGGAGGAGTTTTGAGGCCAAAGCGCATGCTTCTAAAGTTCAGAGGGATGGCAATGTCAACCAAGAGTCCGCAGTTGAATACTTATTTACTTTGCAAAGATCGATCGATCGATCGAAAGAAATCAAAAGCCATAGGCTTAAAAATGGGGCACTGGCAAAGTAAACAAAATCCCATCACACACTTGAGCAGAAGAAGCCATTACTCTCAGGATTTAAATCTACGTGGGGAGACCCCAAAAGAACTCTTTGGCCTCATTAGTCATCCCTGTCAAGGCGTTGCTGAATAATCTCATGTGTTATAAACATCTTGGACTTAGGCTAAAATGCTATGCTGCACCTTACCACCCAAGTACGCTTGTAGTTTGGGAATTTTGTTCACTGACAATTGCCAGAAAACCTTTTTGATTCTGAAAATAGAGCTTATTTGAGCGTTTCTTCTATAACGTAACACAGCGCCATCGGAACCTTTTCTTGTGCATGTGTATGGGTTGTAGCCTTTTTTTCCTGCCGCCAAAAGTAGGAGGAGTTTTGAGGCCAAAGCGCATGCTTCTAAAGTTCAGAGGGATGGCAATGTCAACCAAGAGTCCGCAGTTGAATACTTATTTACTTTGCAAAGATCGATCGATCGATCGAAAGAAATCAAAAGCCATAGGCTTAAAAATGGGGCACTGGCAAAGTAAACAAAATCCCATCACACACTTGAGCAGAAGAAGCCATTACTCTCAGGATTTAAATCTACGTGGGGAGACCCCAAAAGAACTCTTTGGCCTCATTAGTCATCCCTGTCAAGGCGTTGCTGAATAATCTCATGTGTTATAAACATCTTGGACTTAGGCTAAAATGCTATGCTGCTCCTTACCACCCAAGTACGCTTGTAGTTTGGGAATTTTGTTCACTGACAATTGCCAGAAAACCTTTTTGATTCTGAAAATAGAGCTTATTTGAGCGTTTCTTCTATAACGTAACACAGCGCCATCGGAACCTTTTCTTGTGCGTGTGTATGGGTTGTAGCCTTTTTTTCCTGCCGCCAAAAGTAGGAGGAGTTTTGAGGCCAAAGCGCATGCTTCTAAAGTTCAGAGGGATGGCAATGTCAACCAAGAGTCCGCAGTTGAATACTTATTTACTTTGCAAAGATCGATCGATCGATCGAAAGAAATCAAAAGCCATAGGCTTAAAAATGGGGCACTGGCAAAGTAAACAAAATCCCATCACACACTTGAGCAGAAGAAGCCATTACTCTCAGGATTTAAATCTACGTGGGGAGACCCCAAAAGAACTCTTTGGCCTCATTAGTCATCCCTGTCAAGGCGTTGCTGAATAATCTCATGTGTTATAAACATCTTGGACTTAGGCTAAAATGCTATGCTGCACCTTACCACCCAAGTACGCTTGTAGTTTGGGAATTTTGTTCACTGACAATTGCCAGAAAACCTTTTTGATTCTGAAAATAGAGCTTATTTGAGCGTTTCTTCTATAACGTAACACAGCGCCATCGGACCGGACCACTCGGGCTGCCTCTGTGGCGCAACGGTAGCGCGTCTGACTCCAGATCAGAAAGTTGCATGTTCAACTTCACGTCAGCGTCATGTACTTTGTTGATTCTTGTTATAGTGGGTGAACAGCATTCACTCATTCATGTTATGGGGCTGTTTCATACCTGTCACTCCGCAATCATGCGATCTGCCAAGAGGATTAGTTCAAATGCTCTAATACTCAACTGTTTGACAGTTTGGCCATTGCCCTCTGAGAGCTTTAGTTGTGAATGAAACTGCATATACACATGTATAACTCAAAAGTACAGCATGCGATGGCCGGGAATCGAACCCGGGTCAACTGCTTGGAAGGCAGCTATGCTTACCACTATACCACCATCGCAAGGACACATGCTTTCGCAGTGCCGTGTCGCAAATCGGCGCCTGTAATTGATATCTAAAGTTCCATGCACACGGAACATGGTTTGAAGATAATTACTATCATAGAAACGCCTTTTTTTGCACGGTTTCGCTGGTCGCATTTCTTGTCCAACTGAGCAACAGGTAGCGTGGCCGAGTGGTCTAAGGCGCTGGATTTAGGTTCCAGTCTCTTCGGAGGCGTGGGTTTAAATCCCACCGCTGCCAGTTCGCATGCCGAACGTCAAGAGCAGGGCTGTGTGATGTCTGTCGGCAGCGCTTCCGTTTGAGTTTAGCTTTCATAAAATACATATTCTAAATCTGGCCCTGGTCAAAAGCCAACCAGGGATTCTTTACTTCCGCCAAATGGCCTGCCAGCAGGGGCCCGTACGGGAACAACATGAACCACGTTGTTGGCAGGATTCGAACCTGCGCGGGAAATTCCCAATGGAATTCTAGTCCAACAACTCATTAGCTGCTTACGGGAACCTTTTCTTGTGCGTGTGTATGGGTTTTAGCCTTTTTTTCCTGCCGCCAAAAGTAGGAGGAGTTTTGAGGCCAAAGCGCATGCTTCTGAAGTTCAGAGGGATGGCAATGTCAATCAAGAGTCCGCAGTTGAATACTTATTTACTTTGCAAAGATCGATCGATCGATCGATCGAAAGAAATCAAAAGCCATAGGCTTAAAAATGGGGCACTGGCAAAGTAAACAAAATCCCATCACACACTTGAGCAGAAGAAGCCATTACTCTCAGGATTTAAATCTACGTGGGGAGACCCCAAAAGAACTCTTTGGCCTCATTAGTCATCCCTGTCAAGGCGTTGCTGAATAATCTCATGTGTTATAAACATCTTGGACTTAGGCTAAAATGCTATGCTGCACCTTACCACCCAAGTACGCTTGTAGTTTGGGAATTTTGTTCACTGACAATTGCCAGAAAACCTTTTTGATTCTGAAAATAGAGCTTATTTGAGCGTTTCTTCTATAACGTAACACAGCGCCATCGGAACCTTTTCTTGTGCGTGTGTATGGGTTGTAGCCTTTTTTTCCTGCCGCCAAAAGTAGGAGGAGTTTTGAGGCCAAAGCGCATGCTTCTAAAGTTCAGAGGGATGGCAATGTCAACCAAGAGTCCGCAGTTGAATACTTATTTACTTTGCAAAGATCGATCGATCGATCGATCGAAAGAAATCAAAAGCCATAGGCTTAAAAATGGGGCACTGGCAAAGTAAACAAAATCCCATCACACACTTGAGCAGAAGAAGCCATTACTCTCAGGATTTAAATCTACGTGGGGAGACCCCAAAAGAACTCTTTGGCCTCATTAGTCATCCCTGTCAAGGCGTTGCTGAATAATCTCATGTGTTATAAACATCTTGGACTTAGGCTAAAATGCTATGCTGCACCTTACCACCCAAGTACGCTTGTAGTTTGGGAATTTTGTTCACTGACAATTGCCAGAAAACCTTTTTGATTCTGAAAATAGAGCTTATTTGAGCGTTTCTTCTATAACGTAACACAGCGCCATCGGAACCTTTTCTTGTGCATGTGTATGGGTTGTAGCCTTTTTTTCCTGCCGCCAAAAGTAGGAGGAGTTTTGAGGCCAAAGCGCATGCTTCTAAAGTTCAGAGGGATGGCAATGTCAACCAAGAGTCCGCAGTTGAATACTTATTTACTTTGCAAAGATCGATCGATCGATCGAAAGAAATCAAAAGCCATAGGCTTAAAAATGGGGCACTGGCAAAGTAAACAAAATCCCATCACACACTTGAGCAGAAGAAGCCATTACTCTCAGGATTTAAATCTACGTGGGGAGACCCCAAAAGAACTCTTTGGCCTCATTAGTCATCCCTGTCAAGGCGTTGCTGAATAATCTCATGTGTTATAAACATCTTGGACTTAGGCTAAAATGCTATGCTGCTCCTTACCACCCAAGTACGCTTGTAGTTTGGGAATTTTGTTCACTGACAATTGCCAGAAAACCTTTTTGATTCTGAAAATAGAGCTTATTTGAGCGTTTCTTCTATAACGTAACACAGCGCCATCGGAACCTTTTCTTGTGCGTGTGTATGGGTTGTAGCCTTTTTTTCCTGCCGCCAAAAGTAGGAGGAGTTTTGAGGCCAAAGCGCATGCTTCTAAAGTTCAGAGGGATGGCAATGTCAACCAAGAGTCCGCAGTTGAATACTTATTTACTTTGCAAAGATCGATCGATCGATCGAAAGAAATCAAAAGCCATAGGCTTAAAAATGGGGCACTGGCAAAGTAAACAAAATCCCATCACACACTTGAGCAGAAGAAGCCATTACTCTCAGGATTTAAATCTACGTGGGGAGACCCCAAAAGAACTCTTTGGCCTCATTAGTCATCCCTGTCAAGGCGTTGCTGAATAATCTCATGTGTTATAAACATCTTGGACTTAGGCTAAAATGCTATGCTGCACCTTACCACCCAAGTACGCTTGTAGTTTGGGAATTTTGTTCACTGACAATTGCCAGAAAACCTTTTTGATTCTGAAAATAGAGCTTATTTGAGCGTTTCTTCTATAACGTAACACAGCGCCATCGGACCGGACCACTCGGGCTGCCTCTGTGGCGCAACGGTAGCGCGTCTGACTCCAGATCAGAAAGTTGCATGTTCAACTTCACGTCAGCGTCATGTACTTTGTTGATTCTTGTTATAGTGGGTGAACAGCATTCACTCATTCATGTTATGGGGCTGTTTCATACCTGTCACTCCGCAATCATGCGATCTGCCAAGAGGATTAGTTCAAATGCTCTAATACTCAACTGTTTGACAGTTTGGCCATTGCCCTCTGAGAGCTTTAGTTGTGAATGAAACTGCATATACACATGTATAACTCAAAAGTACAGCATGCGATGGCCGGGAATCGAACCCGGGTCAACTGCTTGGAAGGCAGCTATGCTTACCACTATACCACCATCGCAAGGACACATGCTTTCGCAGTGCCGTGTCGCAAATCGGCGCCTGTAATTGATATCTAAAGTTCCATGCACACGGAACATGGTTTGAAGATAATTACTATCATAGAAACGCCTTTTTTTGCACGGTTTCGCTGGTCGCATTTCTTGTCCAACTGAGCAACAGGTAGCGTGGCCGAGTGGTCTAAGGCGCTGGATTTAGGTTCCAGTCTCTTCGGAGGCGTGGGTTTAAATCCCACCGCTGCCAGTTCGCATGCCGAACGTCAAGAGCAGGGCTGTGTGATGTCTGTCGGCAGCGCTTCCGTTTGAGTTTAGCTTTCATAAAATACATATTCTAAATCTGGCCCTGGTCAAAAGCCAACCAGGGATTCTTTACTTCCGCCAAATGGCCTGCCAGCAGGGGCCCGTACGGGAACAACATGAACCACGTTGTTGGCAGGATTCGAACCTGCGCGGGAAATTCCCAATGGAATTCTAGTCCAACAACTCATTAGCTGCTTACGGGAACCTTTTCTTGTGCGTGTGTATGGGTTTTAGCCTTTTTTTCCTGCCGCCAAAAGTAGGAGGAGTTTTGAGGCCAAAGCGCATGCTTCTGAAGTTCAGAGGGATGGCAATGTCAATCAAGAGTCCGCAGTTGAATACTTATTTACTTTGCAAAGATCGATCGATCGATCGATCGAAAGAAATCAAAAGCCATAGGCTTAAAAATGGGGCACTGGCAAAGTAAACAAAATCCCATCACACACTTGAGCAGAAGAAGCCATTACTCTCAGGATTTAAATCTACGTGGGGAGACCCCAAAAGAACTCTTTGGCCTCATTAGTCATCCCTGTCAAGGCGTTGCTGAATAATCTCATGTGTTATAAACATCTTGGACTTAGGCTAAAATGCTATGCTGCACCTTACCACCCAAGTACGCTTGTAGTTTGGGAATTTTGTTCACTGACAATTGCCAGAAAACCTTTTTGATTCTGAAAATAGAGCTTATTTGAGCGTTTCTTCTATAACGTAACACAGCGCCATCGGAACCTTTTCTTGTGCGTGTGTATGGGTTGTAGCCTTTTTTTCCTGCCGCCAAAAGTAGGAGGAGTTTTGAGGCCAAAGCGCATGCTTCTAAAGTTCAGAGGGATGGCAATGTCAACCAAGAGTCCGCAGTTGAATACTTATTTACTTTGCAAAGATCGATCGATCGATCGATCGAAAGAAATCAAAAGCCATAGGCTTAAAAATGGGGCACTGGCAAAGTAAACAAAATCCCATCACACACTTGAGCAGAAGAAGCCATTACTCTCAGGATTTAAATCTACGTGGGGAGACCCCAAAAGAACTCTTTGGCCTCATTAGTCATCCCTGTCAAGGCGTTGCTGAATAATCTCATGTGTTATAAACATCTTGGACTTAGGCTAAAATGCTATGCTGCACCTTACCACCCAAGTACGCTTGTAGTTTGGGAATTTTGTTCACTGACAATTGCCAGAAAACCTTTTTGATTCTGAAAATAGAGCTTATTTGAGCGTTTCTTCTATAACGTAACACAGCGCCATCGGAACCTTTTCTTGTGCGTGTGTATGGGTTGTAGCCTTTTTTTCCTGCCGCCAAAAGTAGGAGGAGTTTTGAGGCCAAAGCGCATGCTTCTAAAGTTCAGAGGGATGGCAATGTCAACCAAGAGTCCGCAGTTGAATACTTATTTACTTTGCAAAGATCGATCGATCGATCGAAAGAAATCAAAAGCCATAGGCTTAAAAATGGGGCACTGGCAAAGTAAACAAAATCCCATCACACACTTGAGCAGAAGAAGCCATTACTCTCAGGATTTAAATCTACGTGGGGAGACCCCAAAAGAACTCTTTGGCCTCATTAGTCATCCCTGTCAAGGCGTTGCTGAATAATCTCATGTGTTATAAACATCTTGGACTTAGGCTAAAATGCTATGCTGCACCTTACCACCCAAGTACGCTTGTAGTTTGGGAATTTTGTTCACTGACAATTGCCAGAAAACCTTTTTGATTCTGAAAATAGAGCTTATTTGAGCGTTTCTTCTATAACGTAACACAGCGCCATCGGACCGGACCACTCGGGCTGCCTCTGTGGCGCAACGGTAGCGCGTCTGACTCCAGATCAGAAAGTTGCGTGTTCAACTTCACGTCAGCGTCATGTACTTTGTTGATTCTTGTTATAGTGGGTGAACAGCATTCACTCATTCATGTTATGGGGCTGTTTCATACCTGTCACTCCGCAATCATGCGATCTGCCAAGAGGATTAGTTCAAATGCTCTAATACTCAACTGTTTGACAGTTTGGCCATTGCCCTCTGAGAGCTTTAGTTGTGAATGAAACTGCATATACACATGTATAACTCAAAAGTATAGCATGCAATGGCCGGGAATCGAACCCGGGTCAACTGCTTGGAAGGCAGCTATGCTTACCACTATACCACCATCGCAAGGACACATGCTTTCGCAGTGCCGTGTCGCAAATCGGCGCCTGTAATTGATATCTAAAGTTCCATGCACACGGAACATGGTTTGAAGATAATTACTATCATAGAAACGCCTTTTTTTGCACGGTTTCGCTGGTCGCATTTCTTGTCCAACTGAGCAACAGGTAGCGTGGCCGAGTGGTCTAAGGCGCTGGATTTAGGTTCCAGTCTCTTCGGAGACGTGAGTTTAAATCCCACCGCTGCCAGTTCGCATGCCGAACGTCAAGAGCAGGGCTGTGTGATGTCTGTCGGCAGCGCTTCCGTTTGAGTTTAGCTTTCATAAAATACATATTCTAAATCTGGCCCTGGTCAAAAGCCAACCAGGGATTCTTTACTTCCGCCAAATGGCCTGCCAGCAGGGGCCCGTACGGGAACAACATGAACCACGTTGTTGGCAGGATTCGAACCTGCGCGGGAAATTCCCAATGGATTTCTAGTCCATCGCCTTAACCACTCGGCCACAACAACTCATTAGCTGCTTACGGGAACCTTTTCTTGTGCGTGTGTATGGGTTGTAGCCTTTTTTTCCTGCCGCCAAAAGTAGGAGGAGTTTTGAGGCCAAAGCGCATGCTTCTGAAGTTCAGAGGGATGGCAATGTCAATCAAGAGTCCGCAGTTGAATACTTATTTACTTTGCAAAGATCGATCGATCGATCGATCGAAAGAAATCAAAAGCCATAGGCTTAAAAATGGGGCACTGGCAAAGTAAACAAAATCCCATCACACACTTGAGCAGAAGAAGCCATTACTCTCAGGATTTAAATCTACGTGGGGAGACCCCAAAAGAACTCTTTGGCCTCATTAGTCATCCCTGTCAAGGCGTTGCTGAATAATCCCATGTGTTATAAACATCTTGGACTTAGGCTAAAATGCTATGCTGCACCTTACCACCCAAGTACGCTTGTAGTTTGGGAATTTTGTTCACTGACAATTGCCAGAAAACCTTTTTGATTCTGAAAATAGAGCTTATTTGAGCGTTTCTTCTATAACGTAACACAGCGCCATCGGAACCTTTTCTTGTGCGTGTGTATGGGTTGTAGCCTTTTTTTCCTGCCGCCAAAAGTAGGAGGAGTTTTGAGGCCAAAGCGCATGCTTCTAAAGTTCAGAGGGATGGCAATGTCAACCAAGAGTCCGCAGTTGAATACTTATTTACTTTGCAAAGATCGATCGATCGATCGAAAGAAATCAAAAGCCATAGGCTTAAAAATGGGGCACTGGCAAAGTAAACAAAATCCCATCACACACTTGAGCAGAAGAAGCCATTACTCTCAGGATTTAAATCTACGTGGGGAGACCCCAAAAGAACTCTTTGGCCTCATTAGTCATCCCTGTCAAGGCGTTGCTGAATAATCTCATGTGTTATAAACATCTTGGACTTAGGCTAAAATGCTATGCTGCACCTTACCACCCAAGTACGCTTGTAGTTTGGGAATTTTGTTCACTGACAATTGCCAGAAAACCTTTTTGATTCTGAAAATAGAGCTTATTTGAGCGTTTCTTCTATAACGTAACACAGCGCCATCGGAACCTTTTCTTGTGCGTGTGTATGGGTTGTAGCCTTTTTTTCCTGCCGCCAAAAGTAGGAGGAGTTTTGAGGCCAAAGCGCATGCTTCTAAAGTTCAGAGGGATGGCAATGTCAACCAAGAGTCCGCAGTTGAATACTTATTTACTTTGCAAAGATCGATCGATCGATCGAAAGAAATCAAAAGCCATAGGCTTAAAAATGGGGCACTGGCAAAGTAAACAAAATCCCATCACACACTTGAGCAGAAGAAGCCATTACTCTCAGGATTTAAATCTACGTGGGGAGACCCCAAAAGAACTCTTTGGCCTCATTAGTCATCCCTGTCAAGGCGTTGCTGAATAATCTCATGTGTTATAAACATCTTGGACTTAGGCTAAAATGCTATGCTGCACCTTACCACCCAAGTACGCTTGTAGTTTGGGAATTTTGTTCACTGACAATTGCCAGAAAACCTTTTTGATTCTGAAAATAGAGCTTATTTGAGCGTTTCTTCTATAACGTAACACAGCGCCATCGGAACCTTTTCTTGTGCGTGTGTATGGGTTGTAGCCTTTTTTTCCTGCCGCCAAAAGTAGGAGGAGTTTTGAGGCCAAAGCGCATGCTTCTAAAGTTCAGAGGGATGGCAATGTCAACCAAGAGTCCGCAGTTGAATACTTATTTACTTTGCAAAGATCGATCGATCGATCGAAAGAAATCAAAAGCCATAGGCTTAAAAATGGGGCACTGGCAAAGTAAACAAAATCCCATCACACACTTGAGCAGAAGAAGCCATTACTCTCAGGATTTAAATCTACGTGGGGAGACCCCAAAAGAACTCTTTGGCCTCATTAGTCATCCCTGTCAAGGCGTTGCTGAATAATCTCATGTGTTATAAACATCTTGGACTTAGGCTAAAATGCTATGCTGCTCCTTACCACCCAAGTACGCTTGTAGTTTGGGAATTTTGTTCACTGACAATTGCCAGAAAACCTTTTTGATTCTGAAAATAGAGCTTATTTGAGCGTTTCTTCTATAACGTAACACAGCGCCATCGGACCGGACCACTCGGGCTGCCTCTGTGGCGCAACGGTAGCGCGTCTGACTCCAGATCAGAAAGTTGCGTGTTCAACTTCACGTCAGCGTCATGTACTTTGTTGATTCTTGTTATAGTGGGTGAACAGCATTCACTCATTCATGTTATGGGGCTGTTTCATACCTGTCACTCCGCAATCATGCGATCTGCCAAGAGGATTAGTTCAAATGCTCTAATACTCAACTGTTTGACAGTTTGGCCATTGCCCTCTGAGAGCTTTAGTTGTGAATGAAACTGCATATACACATGTATAACTCAAAAGTACAGCATGCAATGGCCGGGAATCGAACCCGGGTCAACTGCTTGGAAGGCAGCTATGCTTACCACTATACCACCATCGCAAGGACACATGCTTTCGCAGTGCCGTGTCGCAAATCGGCGCCTGTAATTGATATCTAAAGTTCCATGCACACGGAACATGGTTTGAAGATAATTACTATCATAGAAACGCCTTTTTTTGCACGGTTTCGCTGGTCGCATTTCTTGTCCAACTGAGCAACAGGTAGCGTGGCCGAGTGGTCCAAGGCGCTGGATTTAGGTTCCAGTCTCTTCGGAGACGTGAGTTTAAATCCCACCGCTGCCAGTTCGCATGCCGAACGTCAAGAGCAGGGCTGTGTGATGTCTGTCGGCAGCGCTTCCGTTTGAGTTTAGCTTTCATAAAATACATATTCTAAATCTGGCCCTGGTCAAAAGCCAACCAGGGATTCTTTACTTCCGCCAAATGGCCTGCCAGCAGGGGCCCGTACGGGAACAACATGAACCACGTTGTTGGCAGGATTCGAACCTGCGCGGGAAATTCCCAATGGATTTCTAGTCCATCGCCTTAACCACTCGGCCACAACAACTCATTAGCTGCTTACGGGAACCTTTTCTTGTGCGTGTGTATGGGTTGTAGCCTTTTTTTCCTGCCGCCAAAAGTAGGAGGAGTTTTGAGGCCAAAGCGCATGCTTCTGAAGTTCAGAGGGATGGCAATGTCAATCAAGAGTCCGCAGTTGAATACTTATTTACTTTGCAAAGATCGATCGATCGATCGATCGAAAGAAATCAAAAGCCATAGGCTTAAAAATGGGGCACTGGCAAAGTAAACAAAATCCCATCACACACTTGAGCAGAAGAAGCCATTACTCTCAGGATTTAAATCTACGTGGGGAGACCCCAAAAGAACTCTTTGGCCTCATTAGTCATCCCTGTCAAGGCGTTGCTGAATAATCTCATGTGTTATAAACATCTTGGACTTAGGCTAAAATGCTATGCTGCACCTTACCACCCAAGTACGCTTGTAGTTTGGGAATTTTGTTCACTGACAATTGCCAGAAAACCTTTTTGATTCTGAAAATAGAGCTTATTTGAGCGTTTCTTCTATAACGTAACACAGCGCCATCGGAACCTTTTCTTGTGCGTGTGTATGGGTTGTAGCCTTTTTTTCCTGCCGCCAAAAGTAGGAGGAGTTTTGAGGCCAAAGCGCATGCTTCTAAAGTTCAGAGGGATGGCAATGTCAACCAAGAGTCCGCAGTTGAATACTTATTTACTTTGCAAAGATCGATCGATCGATCGAAAGAAATCAAAAGCCATAGGCTTAAAAATGGGGCACTGGCAAAGTAAACAAAATCCCATCACACACTTGAGCAGAAGAAGCCATTACTCTCAGGATTTAAATCTACGTGGGGAGACCCCAAAAGAACTCTTTGGCCTCATTAGTCATCCCTGTCAAGGCGTTGCTGAATAATCTCATGTGTTATAAACATCTTGGACTTAGGCTAAAATGCTATGCTGCTCCTTACCACCCAAGTACGCTTGTAGTTTGGGAATTTTGTTCACTGACAATTGCCAGAAAACCTTTTTGATTCTGAAAATAGAGCTTATTTGAGCGTTTCTTCTATAACGTAACACAGCGCCATCGGAACCTTTTCTTGTGCGTGTGTATGGGTTGTAGCCTTTTTTTCCTGCCGCCAAAAGTAGGAGGAGTTTTGAGGCCAAAGCGCATGCTTCTAAAGTTCAGAGGGATGGCAATGTCAACCAAGAGTCCGCAGTTGAATACTTATTTACTTTGCAAAGATCGATCGATCGATCGAAAGAAATCAAAAGCCATAGGCTTAAAAATGGGGCACTGGCAAAGTAAACAAAATCCCATCACACACTTGAGCAGAAGAAGCCATTACTCTCAGGATTTAAATCTACGTGGGGAGACCCCAAAAGAACTCTTTGGCCTCATTAGTCATCCCTGTCAAGGCGTTGCTGAATAATCTCATGTGTTATAAACATCTTGGACTTAGGCTAAAATGCTATGCTGCACCTTACCACCCAAGTACGCTTGTAGTTTGGGAATTTTGTTCACTGACAATTGCCAGAAAACCTTTTTGATTCTGAAAATAGAGCTTATTTGAGCGTTTCTTCTATAACGTAACACAGCGCCATCGGACCGGACCACTCGGGCTGCCTCTGTGGCGCAACGGTAGCGCGTCTGACTCCAGATCAGAAAGTTGCGTGTTCAACTTCACGTCAGCGTCATGTACTTTGTTGATTCTTGTTATAGTGGGTGAACAGCATTCACTCATTCATGTTATGGGGCTGTTTCATACCTGTCACTCCGCAATCATGCGATCTGCCAAGAGGATTAGTTCAAATGCTCTAATACTCAACTGTTTGACAGTTTGGCCATTGCCCTCTGAGAGCTTTAGTTGTGAATGAAACTGCATATACACATGTATAACTCAAAAGTACAGCATGCGATGGCCGGGAGTCGAACCCGGGTCAACTGCTCGGAAGGCAGCTATGCTTACCACTATATCACCATCGCAAGGACACGTGCTTTCGCAGTGCCGTGTCGCAAATGGGCGCCTGTAATTGATATCTAAAGTTCCATGCACACGGAACATGGTTTGAAGATAATTACTATCATAGAAACGCCTTTTTTTGCACGGTTTCGCTGGTCGCATTTCTTGTCCAACTGAGCAACAGGTAGCGTGGCCGAGTGGTCTAAGGCGCTGGATTTAGGTTACAATCTCTTCGGAGGCGTGGGTTTAAATCCCACCGCTGCCAGTTCGCATGCCGAACGTCAAGAGCAGGGCTGTGTGATGTCTGTCGGCAGCGCTTCCGTTTGAGTTTAGCTTTCATAAAATACATATTCTAAATCTGGCCCTGGTCAAAAGCCAACCAGGGATTCTTTACTTCCGCCAAATGGCCTGCCAGCAGGGGCCCGTACGGGAACAACATGAACCACGTTGTTGGCAGGATTCGAACCTGCGCGGGAAATTCCCAATGGAATTCTAGTCCAACAACTCATTAGCTGCTTACGGGAACCTTTTCTTGTGCGTGTGTATGGGTTTTAGCCTTTTTTTCCTGCCGCCAAAAGTAGGAGGAGTTTTGAGGCCAAAGCGCATGCTTCTGAAGTTCAGAGGGATGGCAATGTCAATCAAGAGTCCGCAGTTGAATACTTATTTACTTTGCAAAGATCGATCGATCGATCGATCGAAAGAAATCAAAAGCCATAGGCTTAAAAATGGGGCACTGGCAAAGTAAACAAAATCCCATCACACACTTGAGCAGAAGAAGCCATTACTCTCAGGATTTAAATCTACGTGGGGAGACCCCAAAAGAACTCTTTGGCCTCATTAGTCATCCCTGTCAAGGCGTTGCTGAATAATCTCATGTGTTATAAACATCTTGGACTTAGGCTAAAATGCTATGCTGCACCTTACCACCCAAGTACGCTTGTAGTTTGGGAATTTTGTTCACTGACAATTGCCAGAAAACCTTTTTGATTCTGAAAATAGAGCTTATTTGAGCGTTTCTTCTATAACGTAACACAGCGCCATCGGAACCTTTTCTTGTGCGTGTGTATGGGTTGTAGCCTTTTTTTCCTGCCGCCAAAAGTAGGAGGAGTTTTGAGGCCAAAGCGCATGCTTCTAAAGTTCAGAGGGATGGCAATGTCAAACAAGAGTCCGCAGTTGAATACTTATTTACTTTGCAAAGATCGATCGATCGATCGATCGAAAGAAATCAAAAGCCATAGGCTTAAAAATGGGGCACTGGCAAAGTAAACAAAATCCCATCACACACTTGAGCAGAAGAAGCCATTACTCTCAGGATTTAAATCTACGTGGGGAGACCCCAAAAGAATTCTTTGGCCTCATTAGTCATCCCTGTCAAGGCGTTGCTGAATAATCTCATGTGTTATAAACATCTTGGACTTAGGCTAAAATGCTATGCTGCACCTTACCACCCAAGTACGCTTGTAGTTTGGGAATTTTGTTCACTGACAATTGCCAGAAAACCTTTTTGATTCTGAAAATAGAGCTTATTTGAGCGTTTCTTCTATAACGTAACACAGCGCCATCGGAACCTTTTCTTGTGCGTGTGTATGGGTTGTAGCCTTTTTTTCCTGCCGCCAAAAGTAGGAGGAGTTTTGAGGCCAAAGCGCATGCTTCTAAAGTTCAGAGGGATGGCAATGTCAATCAAGAGTCCGCAGTTGAATACTTATTTACTTTGCAAAGATCGATCGATCGATCGAAAGAAATCAAAAGCCATAGGCTTAAAAATGGGGCACTGGCAAAGTAAACAAAATCCCATCACACACTTGAGCAGAAGAAGCCATTACTCTCAGGATTTAAATCTACGTGGGGAGACCCCAAAAGAACTCTTTGGCCTCATTAGTCATCCCTGTCAAGGCGTTGCTGAATAATCTCATGTGTTATAAACATCTTGGACTTAGGCTAAAATGCTATGCTGCACCTTACCACCCAAGTACGCTTGTAGTTTGGGAATTTTGTTCACTGACAATTGCCAGAAAACCTTTTTGATTCTGAAAATAGAGCTTATTTGAGCGTTTCTTCTATAACGTAACACAGCGCCATCGGACCGGACCACTCGGGCTGCCTCTGTGGCGCAACGGTAGCGCGTCTGACTCCAGATCAGAAAGTTGCGTGTTCAACTTCACGTCAGCGTCATGTACTTTGTTGATTCTTGTTATAGTGGGTGAACAGCATTCACTCATTCATGTTATGGGGCTGTTTCATACCTGTCACTCCGCAATCATGCGATCTGCCAAGAGGATTAGTTCAAATGCTCTAATACTCAACTGTTTGACAGTTTGGCCATTGCCCTCTGAGAGCTTTAGTTGTGAATGAAACTGCATATACACATGTATAACTCAAAAGTACAGCATGCAATGGCCGGGAATCGAACCCGGGTCAACTGCTTGGAAGGCAGCTATGCTTACCACTATACCACCATCGCAAGGACACATGCTTTCGCAGTGCCGTGTCGCAAATCGGCGCCTGTAATTGATATCTAAAGTTCCATGCACACGGAACATGGTTTGAAGATAATTACTATCATAGAAACGCCTTTTTTTGCACGGTTTCGCTGGTCGCATTTCTTGTCCAACTGAGCAACAGGTAGCGTGGCCGAGTGGTCTAAGGCGCTGGATTTAGGTTCCAGTCTCTTCGGAGACGTGAGTTTAAATCCCACCGCTGCCAGTTCGCATGCCGAACGTCAAGAGCAGGGCTGTGTGATGTCTGTCGGCAGCGCTTCCGTTTGAGTTTAGCTTTCATAAAATACATATTCTAAATCTGGCCCTGGTCAAAAGCCAACCAGGGATTCTTTACTTCCGCCAAATGGCCTGCCAGCAGGGGCCCGTACGGGAACAACATGAACCACGTTGTTGGCAGGATTCGAACCTGCGCGGGAAATTCCCAATGGAATTCTAGTCCAACAACTCATTTGCTGCTTACGGGAACCTTTTCTTGTGCGTGTGTATGGGTTTTAGCCTTTTTTTCCTGCCGCCAAAAGTAGGAGGAGTTTTGAGGCCAAAGCGCATGCTTCTGAAGTTCAGAGGGATGGCAATGTCAATCAAGAGTCCGCAGTTGAATACTTATTTACTTTGCAAAGATCGATCGATCGATCGAAAGAAATCAAAAGCCATAGGCTTAAAAATGGGGCACTGGCAAAGTAAACAAAATCCCATCACACACTTGAGCAGAAGAAGCCATTACTCTCAGGATTTAAATCTACGTGGGGAGACCCCAAAAGAACTCTTTGGCCTCATTAGTCATCCCTGTCAAGGCGTTGCTGAATAATCTCATGTGTTATAAACATCTTGGACTTAGGCTAAAATGCTATGCTGCACCTTACCACCCAAGTACGCTTGTAGTTTGGGAATTTTGTTCACTGACAATTGCCAGAAAACCTTTTTGATTCTGAAAATAGAGCTTATTTGAGCGTTTCTTCTATAACGTAACACAGCGCCATCGGAACCTTTTCTTGTGCGTGTGTATGGGTTGTAGCCTTTTTTTCCTGCCGCCAAAAGTAGGAGGAGTTTTGAGGCCAAAGCGCATGCTTCTAAAGTTCAGAGGGATGGCAATGTCAACCAAGAGTCCGCAGTTGAATACTTATTTACTTTGCAAAGATCGATCGATCGATCGATCGAAAGAAATCAAAAGCCATAGGCTTAAAAATGGGGCACTGGCAAAGTAAACAAAATCCCATCACACACTTGAGCAGAAGAAGCCATTACTCTCAGGATTTAAATCTACGTGGGGAGACCCCAAAAGAACTCTTTGGCCTCATTAGTCATCCCTGTCAAGGCGTTGCTGAATAATCTCATGTGTTATAAACATCTTGGACTTAGGCTAAAATGCTATGCTGCACCTTACCACCCAAGTACGCTTGTAGTTTGGGAATTTTGTTCACTGATAATTGCCAGAAAACCTTTTTGATTCTGAAAATAGAGCTTATTTGAGCGTTTCTTCTATAACGTAACACAGCGCCATCGGAACCTTTTCTTGTGCGTGTGTATGGGTTGTAGCCTTTTTTTCCTGCCGCCAAAAGTAGGAGGAGTTTTGAGGCCAAAGCGCATGCTTCTAAAGTTCAGAGGGATGGCAATGTCAATCAAGAGTCCGCAGTTGAATACTTATTTACTTTGCAAAGATCGATCGATCGATCGAAAGAAATCAAAAGCCATAGGCTTAAAAATGGGGCACTGGCAAAGTAAACAAAATCCCATCACACACTTGAGCAGAAGAAGCCATTACTCTCAGGATTTAAATCTACGTGGGGAGACCCCAAAAGAACTCTTTGGCCTCATTAGTCATCCCTGTCAAGGCGTTGCTGAATAATCTCATGTGTTATAAACATCTTGGACTTAGGCTAAAATGCTATGCTGCACCTTACCACCCAAGTACGCTTGTAGTTTGGGAATTTTGTTCACTGACAATTGCCAGAAAACCTTTTTGATTCTGAAAATAGAGCTTATTTGAGCGTTTCTTCTATAACGTAACACAGCGCCATCGGACCGGACCACTCGGGCTGCCTCTGTGGCGCAACGGTAGCGCGTCTGACTCCAGATCAGAAAGTTGCGTGTTCAACTTCACGTCAGCGTCATGTACTTTGTTGATTCTTGTTATAGTGGGTGAACAGCATTCACTCATTCATGTTATGGGGCTGTTTCATACCTGTCACTCCGCAATCATGCGATCTGCCAAGAGGATTAGTTCAAATGCTCTAATACTCAACTGTTTGACAGTTTGGCCATTGCCCTCTGAGAGCTTTAGTTGTGAATGAAACTGCTTATACACATGTATAACTCAAAAGTACAGCATGCAATGGCCGGGAATCGAACCCGGGTCAATTGCTTGGAAGGCAGCTATGCTTACCACTATACCACCATCGCAAGGACACATGCTTTCGCAGTGCCGTGTCGCAAA
>NW_027315735.1:11818917-11953917 GCF_026437365.1 Eucyclogobius newberryi
TTTTTGATTCTGAAAATAGAGCTTATTTGAGCGTTTCTTCTATAACGTAACACAGCGCCATCGGAACCTTTTCTTGTGCGTGTGTATGGGTTGTAGCCTTTTTTTCCTGCCGCCAAAAGTAGGAGGAGTTTTGAGGCCAAAGCGCATGCTTCTAAAGTTCAGAGGGATGGCAATGTCAACCAAGAGTCCGCAGTTGAATACTTATTTACTTTGCAAAGATCGATCGATCGATCGATCGAAAGAAATCAAAAGCCATAGGCTTAAAAATGGGGCACTGGCAAAGTAAACAAAATCCCATCACACACTTGAGCAGAAGAAGCCATTACTCTCAGGATTTAAATCTACGTGGGGAGACCCCAAAAGAACTCTTTGGCCTCATTAGTCATCCCTGTCAAGGCGTTGCTGAATAATCTCATGTGTTATAAACATCTTGGACTTAGGCTAAAATGCTATGCTGCACCTTACCACCAAAGTACGCTTGTAGTTTGGGAATTTTGTTCACTGACAATTGCCAGAAAACCTTTTTGATTCTGAAAATAGAGCTTATTTGAGCGTTTCTTCTATAACGTAACACAGCGCCATCGGAACCTTTTCTTGTGCGTGTGTATGGGTTGTAGCCTTTTTTTCCTGCCGCCAAAAGTAGGAGGAGTTTTGAGGCCAAAGCGCATGCTTCTAAAGTTCAGAGGGATGGCAATGTCAACCAAGAGTCCGCAGTTGAATACTTATTTACTTTGCAAAGATCGATCGATCGATCGAAAGAAATCAAAAGCCATAGGCTTAAAAATGGGGCACTGGCAAAGTAAACAAAATCCCATCACACACTTGAGCAGAAGAAGCCATTACTCTCAGGATTTAAATCTACGTGGGGAGACCCCAAAAGAACTCTTTGGCCTCATTAGTCATCCCTGTCAAGGCGTTGCTGAATAATCTCATGTGTTATAAACATCTTGGACTTAGGCTAAAATGCTATGCTGCACCTTACCACCCAAGTACGCTTGTAGTTTGGGAATTTTGTTCACTGACAATTGCCAGAAAACCTTTTTGATTCTGAAAATAGAGCTTATTTGAGCGTTTCTTCTATAACGTAACACAGCGCCATCGGAACCTTTTCTTGTGCGTGTGTATGGGTTGTAGCCTTTTTTTCCTGCCGCCAAAAGTAGGAGGAGTTTTGAGGCCAAAGCGCATGCTTCTAAAGTTCAGAGGGATGGCAATGTCAACCAAGAGTCCGCAGTTGAATACTTATTTACTTTGCAAAGATCGATCGATCGATCGATCGAAAGAAATCAAAAGCCATAGGCTTAAAAATGGGGCACTGGCAAAGTAAACAAAATCCCATCACACACTTGAGCAGAAGAAGCCATTACTCTCAGGATTTAAATCTACGTGGGGAGACCCCAAAAGAACTCTTTGGCCTCATTAGTCATCCCAGTCAAGGCGTTGCTGAATAATCTCATGTGTTATAAACATCTTGGACTTAGGCTAAAATGCTATGCTGCACCTTACCACCCAAGTACGCTTGTAGTTTGGGAATTTTGTTCACTGACAATTGCCAGAAAACCTTTTTGATTCTGAAAATAGAGCTTATTTGAGCGTTTCTTCTATAACGTAACACAGCGCCATCGGAACCTTTTCTTGTGCGTGTGTATGGGTTGTAGCCTTTTTTTCCTGCCGCCAAAAGTAGGAGGAGTTTTGAGGCCAAAGCGCATGCTTCTAAAGTTCAGAGGGATGGCAATGTCAACCAAGAGTCCGCAGTTGAATACTTATTTACTTTGCAAAGATCGATCGATCGATCGAAAGAAATCAAAAGCCATAGGCTTAAAAATGGGGCACTGGCAAAGTAAACAAAATCCCATCACACACTTGAGCAGAAGAAGCCATTACTCT
This sequence comes from Eucyclogobius newberryi, assembly GCF_026437365.1. Classification (NCBI taxonomy): domain Eukaryota; kingdom Metazoa; phylum Chordata; class Actinopteri; order Gobiiformes; family Gobiidae; genus Eucyclogobius; species Eucyclogobius newberryi. The sequence goes on from NW_027315735.1 coordinate 11,820,802, forward strand.
CAGGATTTAAATCTACGTGGGGAGACCCCAAAAGAACTCTTTGGCCTCATTAGTCATCCCTGTCAAGGCGTTGCTGAATAATCTCATGTGTTATAAACATCTTGGACTTAGGCTAAAATGCTATGCTGCACCTTACCACCCAAGTACGCTTGTAGTTTGGGAATTTTGTTCACTGACAATTGCCAGAAAACCTTTTTGATTCTGAAAATAGAGCTTATTTGAAGGTTTCTTCTATAACGTAACACAGCGCCATCGGAACCTTTTCTTGTGCGTGTGTATGGGTTGTAGCCTTTTTTTCCTGCCGCCAAAAGTAGGAGGAGTTTTGAGGCCAAAGCGCATGCTTCTAAAGTTCAGAGGGATGGCAATGTCAACCAAGAGTCCGCAGTTGAATACTTATTTACTTTGCAAAGATCGATCGATCGATCAAAAGAAATCAAAAGCCATAGGCTTAAAAATGGGGCACTGGCAAAGTAAACAAAATCCCATCACACACTTGAGCAGAAGAAGCCATTACTCTCAGGATTTAAATCTACGTGGGGAGACCCCAAAAGAACTCTTTGGCCTCATTAGTCATCCCTGTCAAGGCGTTGCTGAATAATCTCATGTGTTATAAACATCTTGGACTTAGGCTAAAATGCTATGCTGCACCTTACCACCCAAGTACGCTTGTAGTTTGGGAATTTTGTTCACTGACAATTGCCAGAAAACCTTTTTGATTCTGAAAATAGAGCTTATTTGAGCGTTTCTTCTATAACGTAACACAGCGCCATCGGAACCTTTTCTTGTGCGTGTGTATGGGTTGTAGCCTTTTTTTCCTGCCGCCAAAAGTAGGAGGAGTTTTGAGGCCAAAGCGCATGCTTCTAAAGTTCAGAGGGATGGCAATGTCAACCAAGAGTCCGCAGTTGAATACTTATTTACTTTGCAAAGATCGATCGATCGATCGAAAGAAATCAAAAGCCATAGGCTTAAAAATGGGGCACTGGCAAAGTAAACAAAATCCCATCACACACTTGAGCAGAAGAAGCCATTACTCTCAGGATTTAAATCTACGTGGGGAGACCCCAAAAGAACTCTTTGGCCTCATTAGTCATCCCTGTCAAGGCGTTGCTGAATAATCTCATGTGTTATAAACATCTTGGACTTAGGCTAAAATGCTATGCTGCACCTTACCACCCAAGTACGCTTGTAGTTTGGGAATTTTGTTCACTGACAATTGCCAGAAAACCTTTTTGATTCTGAAAATAGAGCTTATTTGAGCGTTTCTTCTATAACGTAACACAGCGCCATCGGAACCTTTTCTTGTGCGTGTGTATGGGTTGTAGCCTTTTTTTCCTGCCGCCAAAAGTAGGAGGAGTTTTGAGGCCAAAGCGCATGCTTCTAAAGTTCAGAGGGATGGCAATGTCAACCAAGAGTCCGCAGTTGAATACTTATTTACTTTGCAAAGATCGATCGATCGATCGAAAGAAATCAAAAGCCATAGGCTTAAAAATGGGGCACTGGCAAAGTAAACAAAATCCCATCACACACTTGAGCAGAAGAAGCCATTACTCTCAGGATTTAAATCTACGTGGGGAGACCCCAAAAGAACTCTTTGGCCTCATTAGTCATCCCTGTCAAGGCGTTGCTGAATAATCTCATGTGTTATAAACATCTTGGACTTAGGCTAAAATGCTATGCTGCACCTTACCACCCAAGTACGCTTGTAGTTTGGGAATTTTGTTCACTGACAATTGCCAGAAAACCTTTTTGATTCTGAAAATAGAGCTTATTTGAGCGTTTCTTCTATAACGTAACACAGCGCCATCGGAACCTTTTCTTGTGCGTGTGTATGGGTTGTAGCCTTTTTTTCCTGCCGCCAAAAGTAGGAGGAGTTTTGAGGCCAAAGCGCATGCTTCTAAAGTTCAGAGGGATGGCAATGTCAACCAAGAGTCCGCAGTTGAATACTTATTTACTTTGCAAAGATCGATCGATCGATCGAAAGAAATCAAAAGCCATAGGCTTAAAAATGGGGCACTGGCAAAGTAAACAAAATCCCATCACACACTTGAGCAGAAGAAGCCATTACTCTCAGGATTTAAATCTACGTGGGGAGACCCCAAAAGAACTCTTTGGCCTCATTAGTCATCCCTGTCAAGGCGTTGCTGAATAATCTCATGTGTTATAAACATCTTGGACTTAGGCTAAAATGCTATGCTGCACCTTACCACCCAAGTACGCTTGTAGTTTGGGAATTTTGTTCACTGACAATTGCCAGAAAACCTTTTTGATTCTGAAAATAGAGCTTATTTGAAGGTTTCTTCTATAACGTAACACAGCGCCATCGGAACCTTTTCTTGTGCGTGTGTATGGGTTGTAGCCTTTTTTTCCTGCCGCCAAAAGTAGGAGGAGTTTTGAGGCCAAAGCGCATGCTTCTAAAGTTCAGAGGGATGGCAATGTCAACCAAGAGTCCGCAGTTGAATACTTATTTACTTTGCAAAGATCGATCGATCGATCAAAAGAAATCAAAAGCCATAGGCTTAAAAATGGGGCACTGGCAAAGTAAACAAAATCCCATCACACACTTGAGCAGAAGAAGCCATTACTCTCAGGATTTAAATCTACGTGGGGAGACCCCAAAAGAACTCTTTGGCCTCATTAGTCATCCCTGTCAAGGCGTTGCTGAATAATCTCATGTGTTATAAACATCTTGGACTTAGGCTAAAATGCTATGCTGCACCTTACCACCCAAGTACGCTTGTAGTTTGGGAATTTTGTTCACTGACAATTGCCAGAAAACCTTTTTGATTCTGAAAATAGAGCTTATTTGAGCGTTTCTTCTATAACGTAACACAGCGCCATCGGAACCTTTTCTTGTGCGTGTGTATGGGTTGTAGCCTTTTTTTCCTGCCGCCAAAAGTAGGAGGAGTTTTGAGGCCAAAGCGCATGCTTCTAAAGTTCAGAGGGATGGCAATGTCAACCAAGAGTCCGCAGTTGAATACTTATTTACTTTGCAAAGATCGATCGATCGATCGAAAGAAATCAAAAGCCATAGGCTTAAAAATGGGGCACTGGCAAAGTAAACAAAATCCCATCACACACTTGAGCAGAAGAAGCCATTACTCTCAGGATTTAAATCTACGTGGGGAGACCCCAAAAGAACTCTTTGGCCTCATTAGTCATCCCAGTCAAGGCGTTGCTGAATAATCTCATGTGTTATAAACATCTTGGACTTAGGCTAAAATGCTATGCTGCACCTTACCACCCAAGTACGCTTGTAGTTTGGGAATTTTGTTCACTGACAATTGCCAGAAAACCTTTTTGATTCTGAAAATAGAGCTTATTTGAGCGTTTCTTCTATAACGTAACACAGCGCCATCGGAACCTTTTCTTGTGCGTGTGTATGGGTTGTAGCCTTTTTTTCCTGCCGCCAAAAGTAGGAGGAGTTTTGAGGCCAAAGCGCATGCTTCTAAAGTTCAGAGGGATGGCAATGTCAACCAAGAGTCCGCAGTTGAATACTTATTTACTTTGCAAAGATCGATCGATCGATCGAAAGAAATCAAAAGCCATAGGCTTAAAAATGGGGCACTGGCAAAGTAAACAAAATCCCATCACACACTTGAGCAGAAGAAGCCATTACTCTCAGGATTTAAATCTACGTGGGGAGACCCCAAAAGAACTCTTTGGCCTCATTAGTCATCCCTGTCAAGGCGTTGCTGAATAATCTCATGTGTTATAAACATCTTGGACTTAGGCTAAAATGCTATGCTGCACCTTACCACCCAAGTACGCTTGTAGTTTGGGAATTTTGTTCACTGACAATTGCCAGAAAACCTTTTTGATTCTGAAAATAGAGCTTATTTGAAGGTTTCTTCTATAACGTAACACAGCGCCATCGGAACCTTTTCTTGTGCGTGTGTATGGGTTGTAGCCTTTTTTTCCTGCCGCCAAAAGTAGGAGGAGTTTTGAGGCCAAAGCGCATGCTTCTAAAGTTCAGAGGGATGGCAATGTCAACCAAGAGTCCGCAGTTGAATACTTATTTACTTTGCAAAGATCGATCGATCGATCAAAAGAAATCAAAAGCCATAGGCTTAAAAATGGGGCACTGGCAAAGTAAACAAAATCCCATCACACACTTGAGCAGAAGAAGCCATTACTCTCAGGATTTAAATCTACGTGGGGAGACCCCAAAAGAACTCTTTGGCCTCATTAGTCATCCCTGTCAAGGCGTTGCTGAATAATCTCATGTGTTATAAACATCTTGGACTTAGGCTAAAATGCTATGCTGCACCTTACCACCCAAGTACGCTTGTAGTTTGGGAATTTTGTTCACTGACAATTGCCAGAAAACCTTTTTGATTCTGAAAATAGAGCTTATTTGAGCGTTTCTTCTATAACGTAACACAGCGCCATCGGAACCTTTTCTTGTGCGTGTGTATGGGTTGTAGCCTTTTTTTCCTGCCGCCAAAAGTAGGAGGAGTTTTGAGGCCAAAGCGCATGCTTCTAAAGTTCAGAGGGATGGCAATGTCAACCAAGAGTCCGCAGTTGAATACTTATTTACTTTGCAAAGATCGATCGATCGATCGAAAGAAATCAAAAGCCATAGGCTTAAAAATGGGGCACTGGCAAAGTAAACAAAATCCCATCACACACTTGAGCAGAAGAAGCCATTACTCTCAGGATTTAAATCTACGTGGGGAGACCCCAAAAGAACTCTTTGGCCTCATTAGTCATCCCTGTCAAGGCGTTGCTGAATAATCTCATGTGTTATAAACATCTTGGACTTAGGCTAAAATGCTATGCTGCACCTTACCACCCAAGTACGCTTGTAGTTTGGGAATTTTGTTCACTGACAATTGCCAGAAAACCTTTTTGATTCTGAAAATAGAGCTTATTTGAGCGTTTCTTCTATAACGTAACACAGCGCCATCGGAACCTTTTCTTGTGCGTGTGTATGGGTTGTAGCCTTTTTTTCCTGCCGCCAAAAGTAGGAGGAGTTTTGAGGCCAAAGCGCATGCTTCTAAAGTTCAGAGGGATGGCAATGTCAACCAAGAGTCCGCAGTTGAATACTTATTTACTTTGCAAAGATCGATCGATCGATCGAAAGAAATCAAAAGCCATAGGCTTAAAAATGGGGCACTGGCAAAGTAAACAAAATCCCATCACACATTTGAGCAGAAGAAGCCATTACTCTCAGGATTTAAATCTACGTGGGGAGACCCCAAAAGAACTCTTTGGCCTCATTAGTCATCCCTGTCAAGGCGTTGCTGAATAATCTCATGTGTTATAAACATCTTGGACTTAGGCTAAAATGCTATGCTGCACCTTACCACCCAAGTACGCTTGTAGTTTGGGAATTTTGTTCACTGACAATTGCCAGAAAACCTTTTTGATTCTGAAAATAGAGCTTATTTGAGCGTTTCTTCTATAACGTAACACAGCGCCATCGGACCGGACCACTCGGGCTGCCTCTGTGGCGCAACGGTAGCGCGTCTGACTCCAGATCAGAAAGTTGCGTGTTCAACTTCACGTCAGCGTCATGTACTTTGTTGATTCTTGTTATAGTGGGTGAACAGCATTCACTCATTCATGTTATGGGGCTGTTTCATACCTGTCACTCCGCAATCATGCGATCTGCCAAGAGGATTAGTTCAAATGCTCTAATACTCAACTGTTTGACAGTTTGGCCATTGCCCTCTGAGAGCTTTAGTTGTGAATGAAACTGCATATACACATGTATAACTCAAAAGTACAGCATGCGATGGCCGGGAATCGAACCCGGGTCAACTGCTTGGAAGGCAGCTATGCTTACCACTATACCACCATCGCAAGGACACATGCTTTTGCAGTGCCGTGTCGCAAATCGGCGCCTGTAATTGATATCTAAAGTTCCATGCACACGGAACATGGTTTGAAGATAATTACTATCATAGAAACGCCTTTTTTTGCACGGTTTCGCTGGTCGCATTTCTTGTCCAACTGAGCAACAGGTAGCGTGGCCGAGTGGTCTAAGGCGCTGGATTTAGGTTCCAGTCTCTTCGGAGGCGTGGGTTTAAATCCCACCGCTGCCAGTTCGCATGCCGAACGTCAAGAGCAGGGCTGTTTGATGTCTGTCGGCAGCGCTTCCGTTTGAGTTTAGCTTTCATAAAATACATATTCTAAATCTGGCCCTGGTCAAAAGCCAACCAGGGATTCTTTACTTCCGCCAAATGGCCTGCCAGCAGGGGCCCGTACGGGAACAACATGAACCACGTTGTTGGCAGGATTCGAACCTGCACGGGAAATTCCCAATGGATTTCTAGTCCAACAACTCATTAGCTGCTTACGGGAACCTTTTCTTGTGCGTGTGTATGGGTTTTAGCCTTTTTTTCCTGCCGCCAAAAGTAGGAGGAGTTTTGAGGCCAAAGCGCATGCTTCTGAAGTTCAGAGGGATGGCAATGTCAATCAAGAGTCCGCAGTTGAATACTTATTTACTTTGCAAAGATCGATCGATCGAAAGAAATCAAAAGCCATAGGCTTAAAAATGGGGCACTGGCAAAGTAAACAAAATCCCATCACACACTTGAGCAGAAGAAGCCATTACTCTCAGGATTTAAATCTACGTGGGGAGACCCCAAAAGAACTCTTTGGCCTCATTAGTCATCCCTGTCAAGGCGTTGCTGAATAATCTCATGTGTTATAAACATCTTGGACTTAGGCTAAAATGCTATGCTGCACCTTACCACCCAAGTACGCTTGTAGTTTGGGAATTTTGTTCACTGACAATTGCCAGAAAACCTTTTTGATTCTGAAAATAGAGCTTATTTGAGCGTTTCTTCTATAACGTAACACAGCGCCATCGGAACCTTTTCTTGTGCGTGTGTATGGGTTGTAGCCTTTTTTTCCTGCCGCCAAAAGTAGGAGGAGTTTTGAGGCCAAAGCGCATGCTTCTAAAGTTCAGAGGGATGGCAATGTCAACCAAGAGTCCGCAGTTGAATACTTATTTACTTTGCAAAGATCGATCGATCGATCGAAAGAAATCAAAAGCCATAGGCTTAAAAATGGGGCACTGGCAAAGTAAACAAAATCCCATCACACACTTGAGCAGAAGAAGCCATTACTCTCAGGATTTAAATCTACGTGGGGAGACCCCAAAAGAACTCTTTGGCCTCATTAGTCATCCCTGTCAAGGCGTTGCTGAATAATCTCATGTGTTATAAACATCTTGGACTTAGGCTAAAATGCTATGCTGCTCCTTACCACCCAAGTACGCTTGTAGTTTGGGAATTTTGTTCACTGACAATTGCCAGAAAACCTTTTTGATTCTGAAAATAGAGCTTATTTGAGCGTTTCTTCTATAACGTAACACAGCGCCATCGGAACCTTTTCTTGTGCGTGTGTATGGGTTGTAGCCTTTTTTTCCTGCCGCCAAAAGTAGGAGGAGTTTTGAGGCCAAAGCGCATGCTTCTAAAGTTCAGAGGGATGGCAATGTCAACCAAGAGTCCGCAGTTGAATACTTATTTACTTTGCAAAGATCGATCGATCGATCGAAAGAAATCAAAAGCCATAGGCTTAAAAATGGGGCACTGGCAAAGTAAACAAAATCCCATCACACACTTGAGCAGAAGAAGCCATTACTCTCAGGATTTAAATCTACGTGGGGAGACCCCAAAAGAACTCTTTGGCCTCATTAGTCATCCCTGTCAAGGCGTTGCTGAATAATCTCATGTGTTATAAACATCTTGGACTTAGGCTAAAATGCTATGCTGCTCCTTACCACCCAAGTACGCTTGTAGTTTGGGAATTTTGTTCACTGACAATTGCCAGAAAACCTTTTTGATTCTGAAAATAGAGCTTATTTGAGCGTTTCTTCTATAACGTAACACAGCGCCATCGGAACCTTTTCTTGTGCGTGTGTATGGGTTGTAGCCTTTTTTTCCTGCCGCCAAAAGTAGGAGGAGTTTTGAGGCCAAAGCGCATGCTTCTAAAGTTCAGAGGGATGGCAATGTCAACCAAGAGTCCGCAGTTGAATACTTATTTACTTTGCAACGATCGATCGATCGAAAGAAATCAAAAGCCATAGGCTTAAAAATGGGGCACTGGCAAAGTAAACAAAATCCCATCACACACTTGAGCAGAAGAAGCCATTACTCTCAGGATTTAAATCTACGTGGGGAGACCCCAAAAGAACTCTTTGGCCTCATTAGTCATCCCTGTCAAGGCGTTGCTGAATAATCTCATGTGTTATAAACATCTTGGACTTAGGCTAAAATGCTATGCTGCACCTTACCACCCAAGTACGCTTGTAGTTTGGGAATTTTGTTCACTGACAATTGCCAGAAAACCTTTTTGATTCTGAAAATAGAGCTTATTTGAGCGTTTCTTCTATAACGTAACACAGCGCCATCGGAACCTTTTCTTGTGCGTGTGTATGGGTTGTAGCCTTTTTTTCCTGCCGCCAAAAGTAGGAGGAGTTTTGAGGCCAAAGCGCATGCTTCTAAAGTTCAGAGGGATGGCAATGTCAACCAAGAGTCCGCAGTTGAATACTTATTTACTTTGCAAAGATCGATCGATCGATCGAAAGAAATCAAAAGCCATAGGCTTAAAAATGGGGCACTGGCAAAGTAAACAAAATCCCATCACACACTTGAGCAGAAGAAGCCATTACTCTCAGGATTTAAATCTACGTGGGGAGACCCCAAAAGAACTCTTTGGCCTCATTAGTCATCCCTGTCAAGGCGTTGCTGAATAATCTCATGTGTTATAAACATCTTGGACTTAGGCTAAAATGCTATGCTGCACCTTACCACCCAAGTACGCTTGTAGTTTGGGAATTTTGTTCACTGACAATTGCCAGAAAACCTTTTTGATTCTGAAAATAGAGCTTATTTGAGCGTTTCTTCTATAACGTAACACAGCGCCATCGGAACCTTTTCTTGTGCGTGTGTATGGGTTGTAGCCTTTTTTTCCTGCCGCCAAAAGTAGGAGGAGTTTTGAGGCCAAAGCGCATGCTTCTAAAGTTCAGAGGGATGGCAATGTCAACCAAGAGTCCGCAGTTGAATACTTATTTACTTTGCAACGATCGATCGATCGATCGAAAGAAATCAAAAGCCATAGGCTTAAAAATGGGGCACTGGCAAAGTAAACAAAATCCCATCACACACTTGAGCAGAAGAAGCCATTACTCTCAGGATTTAAATGAACGTGGGGAGACCCCAAAAGAACTCTTTGGCCTCATTAGTCATCCCTGTCAAGGCGTTGCTGAATAATCTCATGTGTTATAAACATCTTGGACTTAGGCTAAAATGCTATGCTGCACCTTACCACCCAAGTACGCTTGTAGTTTGGGAATTTTGTTCACTGACAATTGCCAGAAAACCTTTTTGATTCTGAAAATAGAGCTTATTTGAGCGTTTCTTCTATAACGTAACACAGCGCCATCGGAACCTTTTCTTGTGCGTGTGTATGGGTTGTAGCCTTTTTTTCCTGCCGCCAAAAGTAGGAGGAGTTTTGAGGCCAAAGCGCATGCTTCTAAAGTTCAGAGGGATGGCAATGTCAACCAAGAGTCCGCAGTTGAATACTTATTTACTTTGCAACGATCGATCGATCGATCGAAAGAAATCAAAAGCCATAGGCTTAAAAATGGGGCACTGGCAAAGTAAACAAAATCCCATCACACACTTGAGCAGAAGAAGCCATTACTCTCAGGATTTAAATCTACGTGGGGAGACCCCAAAAGAACTCTTTGGCCTCATTAGTCATCCCTGTCAAGGCGTTGCTGAATAATCTCATGTGTTATAAACATCTTGGACTTAGGCTAAAATGCTATGCTGCACCTTACCACCCAAGTACGCTTGTAGTTTGGGAATTTTGTTCACTGACAATTGCCAGAAAACCTTTTTGATTCTGAAAATAGAGCTTATTTGAGCGTTTCTTCTATAACGTAACACAGCGCCATCGGAACCTTTTCTTGTGCGTGTGTATGGGTTGTAGCCTTTTTTTCCTGCCGCCAAAAGTAGGAGGAGTTTTGAGGCCAAAGCGCATGCTTCTAAAGTTCAGAGGGATGGCAATGTCAACCAAGAGTCCGCAGTTGAATACTTATTTACTTTGCAAAGATCGATCGATCGATCGAAAGAAATCAAAAGCCATAGGCTTAAAAATGGGGCACTGGCAAAGTAAACAAAATCCCATCACACACTTGAGCAGAAGAAGCCATTACTCTCAGGATTTAAATCTACGTGGGGAGACCCCAAAAGAACTCTTTGGCCTCATTAGTCATCCCTGTCAAGGCGTTGCTGAATAATCTCATGTGTTATAAACATCTTGGACTTAGGCTAAAATGCTATGCTGCACCTTACCACCCAAGTACGCTTGTAGTTTGGGAATTTTGTTCACTGACAATTGCCAGAAAACCTTTTTGATTCTGAAAATAGAGCTTATTTGAGCGTTTCTTCTATAACGTAACACAGCGCCATCGGAACCTTTTCTTGTGCGTGTGTATGGGTTGTAGCCTTTTTTTCCTGCCGCCAAAAGTAGGAGGAGTTTTGAGGCCAAAGCGCATGCTTCTAAAGTTCAGAGGGATGGCAATGTCAACCAAGAGTCCGCAGTTGAATACTTATTTACTTTGCAAAGATCGATCGATCGATCGAAAGAAATCAAAAGCCATAGGCTTAAAAATGGGGCACTGGCAAAGTAAACAAAATCCCATCACACACTTGAGCAGAAGAAGCCATTACTCTCAGGATTTAAATCTACGTGGGGAGACCCCAAAAGAACTCTTTGGCCTCATTAGTCATCCCTGTCAAGGCGTTGCTGAATAATCTCATGTGTTATAAACATCTTGGACTTAGGCTAAAATGCTATGCTGCACCTTACCACCCAAGTACGCTTGTAGTTTGGGAATTTTGTTCACTGACAATTGCCAGAAAACCTTTTTGATTCTGAAAATAGAGCTTATTTGAGCGTTTCTTCTATAACGTAACACAGCGCCATCGGAACCTTTTCTTGTGCGTGTGTATGGGTTGTAGCCTTTTTTTCCTGCCGCCAAAAGTAGGAGGAGTTTTGAGGCCAAAGCGCATGCTTCTAAAGTTCAGAGGGATGGCAATGTCAACCAAGAGTCCGCAGTTGAATACTTATTTACTTTGCAAAGATCGATCGATCGATCGAAAGAAATCAAAAGCCATAGGCTTAAAAATGGGGCACTGGCAAAGTAAACAAAATCCCATCACACACTTGAGCAGAAGAAGCCATTACTCTCAGGATTTAAATCTACGTGGGGAGACCCCAAAAGAACTCTTTGGCCTCATTAGTCATCCCTGTCAAGGCGTTGCTGAATAATCTCATGTGTTATAAACATCTTGGACTTAGGCTAAAATGCTATGCTGCACCTTACCACCCAAGTACGCTTGTAGTTTGGGAATTTTGTTCACTGACAATTGCCAGAAAACCTTTTTGATTCTGAAAATAGAGCTTATTTGAGCGTTTCTTCTATAACGTAACACAGCGCCATCGGAACCTTTTCTTGTGCGTGTGTATGGGTTGTAGCCTTTTTTTCCTGCCGCCAAAAGTAGGAGGAGTTTTGAGGCCAAAGCGCATGCTTCTAAAGTTCAGAGGGATGGCAATGTCAACCAAGAGTCCGCAGTTGAATACTTATTTACTTTGCAAAGATCGATCGATCGAAAGAAATCAAAAGCCATAGGCTTAAAAATGGGGCACTGGCAAAGTAAACAAAATCCCATCACACACTTGGGCAGAAGAAGCCATTACTCTCAGGATTTAAATCTACGTGGGGAGACCCCAAAAGAACTCTTTGGCCTCATTAGTCATCCCTGTCAAGGCGTTGCTGAATAATCTCATGTGTTATAAACATCTTGGACTTAGGCTAAAATGCTATGCTGCACCTTACCACCCAAGTACGCTTGTAGTTTGGGAATTTTGTTCACTGACAATTGCCAGAAAACCTTTTTGATTCTGAAAATAGAGCTTATTTGAGCGTTTCTTCTATAACGTAACACAGCGCCATCGGAACCTTTTCTTGTGCGTGTGTATGGGTTGTAGCCTTTTTTTCCTGCCGCCAAAAGTAGGAGGAGTTTTGAGGCCAAAGCGCATGCTTCTAAAGTTCAGAGGGATGGCAATGTCAACCAAGAGTCCGCAGTTGAATACTTATTTACTTTGCAAAGATCGATCGATCGATCGAAAGAAATCAAAAGCCATAGGCTTAAAAATGGGGCACTGGCAAAGTAAACAAAATCCCATCACACACTTGAGCAGAAGAAGCCATTACTCTCAGGATTTAAATCTACGTGGGGAGACCCCAAAAGAACTCTTTGGCCTCATTAGTCATCCCTGTCAAGGCGTTGCTGAATAATCTCATGTGTTATAAACATCTTGGACTTAGGCTAAAATGCTATGCTGCACCTTACCACCCAAGTACGCTTGTAGTTTGGGAATTTTGTTCACTGACAATTGCCAGAAAACCTTTTTGATTCTGAAAATAGAGCTTATTTGAGCGTTTCTTCTATAACGTAACACAGCGCCATCGGAACCTTTTCTTGTGCGTGTGTATGGGTTGTAGCCTTTTTTTCCTGCCGCCAAAAGTAGGAGGAGTTTTGAGGCCAAAGCGCATGCTTCTAAAGTTCAGAGGGATGGCAATGTCAACCAAGAGTCCGCAGTTGAATACTTATTTACTTTGCAAAGATCGATCGATCGATCGAAAGAAATCAAAAGCCATAGGCTTAAAAATGGGGCACTGGCAAAGTAAACAAAATCCCATCACACACTTGAGCAGAAGAAGCCATTACTCTCAGGATTTAAATCTACGTGGGGAGACCCCAAAAGAACTCTTTGGCCTCATTAGTCATCCCTGTCAAGGCGTTGCTGAATAATCTCATGTGTTATAAACATCTTGGACTTAGGCTAAAATGCTATGCTGCACCTTACCACCCAAGTACGCTTGTAGTTTGGGAATTTTGTTCACTGACAATTGCCAGAAAACCTTTTTGATTCTGAAAATAGAGCTTATTTGAGCGTTTCTTCTATAACGTAACACAGCGCCATCGGAACCTTTTCTTGTGCGTGTGTATGGGTTGTAGCCTTTTTTTCCTGCCGCCAAAAGTAGGAGGAGTTTTGAGGCCAAAGCGCATGCTTCTAAAGTTCAGAGGGATGGCAATGTCAACCAAGAGTCCGCAGTTGAATACTTATTTACTTTGCAACGATCGATCGATCGATCGAAAGAAATTAAAAGCCATAGGCTTAAAAATGGGGCACTGGCAAAGTAAACAAAATCCCATCACACACTTGAGCAGAAGAAGCCATTACTCTCAGGATTTAAATCTACGTGGGGAGACCCCAAATGAACTCTTTGGCCTCATTAGTCATCCCTGTCAAGGCGTTGCTGAATAATCTCATGTGTTATAAACATCTTGGACTTAGGCTAAAATGCTATGCTGCACCTTACCACCCAAGTACGCTTGTAGTTTGGGAATTTTGTTCACTGACAATTGCCAGAAAACCTTTTTGATTCTGAAAATAGAGCTTATTTGAGCGTTTCTTCTATAACGTAACACAGCGCCATCGGAACCTTTTCTTGTGCGTGTGTATGGGTTGTAGCCTTTTTTTCCTGCCGCCAAAAGTAGGAGGAGTTTTGAGGCCAAAGCGCATGCTTCTAAAGTTCAGAGGGATGGCAATGTCAACCAAGAGTCCGCAGTTGAATACTTATTTACTTTGCAAAGATCGATCGATCGATCGAAAGAAATCAAAAGCCAAAGGCTTAAAAATGGGGCACTGGCAAAGTAAACAAAATCCCATCACACACTTGAGCAGAAGAAGCCATTACTCTCAGGATTTAAATCTACGTGGGGAGACCCCAAAAGAACTCTTTGGCCTCATTAGTCATCCCTGTCAAGGCGTTGCTGAATAATCTCATGTGTTATAAACATCTTGGATTTAGGCTAAAATGCTATGCTGCACCTTACCACCCAAGTACGCTTGTAGTTTGGGAATTTTGTTCACTGACAATTGCCAGAAAACCTTTTTGATTCTGAAAATAGAGCTTATTTGAGCGTTTCTTCTATAACGTAACAGAGCGCCATCGGAACCTTTTCTTGTGCGTGTGTATGGGTTGTAGCCTTTTTTTCCTGCCGCCAAAAGTAGGAGGAGTTTTGAGGCCAAAGCGCATGCTTCTAAGGTTCAGAGGGATGGCGATGTCAACCAAGAGTCCGCAGTTGAATACTTATTTACTTTGCAACGATCGATCGACCGATCGAAAGAAATCAAAAGCCATAGGCTTAAAAATGGGGCACTGGCAAAGTAAACAAAATCCCATCACACACTTGAGCAGAAGAAGCCATTACTCTCAGGATTTAAATCTACGTGGGGAGACCCCAAAAGAACTCTTTGGCCTCATTAGTCATCCCTGTCAAGGCGTTGCTGAATAATCTCATGTGTTATAAACATCTTGGACTTAGGCTAAAATGCTATGCTGCACCTTACCACCCAAGTACGCTTGTAGTTTGGGAATTTTGTTCACTGACAATTGCCAGAAAACCTTTTTGATTCTGAAAATAGAGCTTATTTGAGCGTTTCTTCTATAACGTAACACAGCGCCATCGGAACCTTTTCTTGTGCGTGTGTATGGGTTGTAGCCTTTTTTTCCTGCCGCCAAAAGTAGGAGGAGTTTTGAGGCCAAAGCGCATGCTTCTAAAGTTCAGAGGGATTGCAATGTCAACCAAGAGTCCGCAGTTGAATACTTATTTACTTTGCAAAGATCGATCGATCGATCGAAAGAAATCAAAAGCCATAGGCTTAAAAATGGGGCACTGGCAAAGTAAACAAAATCCCATCACACACTTGAGCAGAAGAAGCCATTACTCTCAGGATTTAAATCTACGTGGGGAGACCCCAAAAGAACTCTTTGGCCTCATTAGTCATCCCTGTCAAGGCGTTGCTGAATAATCTCATGTGTTATAAACATCTTGGACTTAGGCTAAAATGCTATGCTGCACCTTACCACCCAAGTACGCTTGTAGTTTGGGAATTTTGTTCACTGACAATTGCCAGAAAACCTTTTTGATTCTGAAAATAGAGCTTATTTGAGCGTTTCTTCTATAACGTAACACAGCGCCATCGGAACCTTTTCTTGTGCGTGTGTATGGGTTGTAGCCTTTTTTTCCTGCCGCCAAAAGTAGGAGGAGTTTTGAGGCCAAAGCGCATGCTTCTAAAGTTCAGAGGGATGGCAATGTCAACCAAGAGTCCGCAGTTGAATACTTATTTACTTTGCAAAGATCGATCGATCGATCGAAAGAAATCAAAAGCCATAGGCTTAAAAATGGGGCACTGGCAAAGTAAACAAAATCCCATCACACACTTGAGCAGAAGAAGCCATTACTCTCAGGATTTAAATCTACGTGGGGAGACCCCAAAAGAACTCTTTGGCCTCATTAGTCATCCCTGTCAAGGCGTTGCTGAATAATCTCATGTGTTATAAACATCTTGGACTTAGGCTAAAATGCTATGCTGCACCTTACCACCCAAGTACGCTTGTAGTTTGGGAATTTTGTTCACTGACAATTGCCAGAAAACCTTTTTGATTCTGAAAATAGAGCTTATTTGAGCGTTTCTTCTATAACGTAACACAGCGCCATCGGAACCTTTTCTTGTGCGTGTGTATGGGTTGTAGCCTTTTTTTCCTGCCGCAAAAGTAGGAGGAGTTTTGAGGCCAAAGCGCATGCTTCTAAAGTTCAGAGGGATGGCAATGTCAACCAAGAGTCCGCAGTTGAATACTTATTTACTTTGCAAAGATCGATCGATCGATCGAAAGAAATCAAAAGCCATAGGCTTAAAAATGGGGCACTGGCAAAGTAAACAAAATCCCATCACACACTTGAGCAGAAGAAGCCATTACTCTCAGGATTTAAATCTACGTGGGGAGACCCCAAAAGAACTCTTTGGCCTCATTAGTGATCCCTGTCAAGGCGTTGCTGAATAATCTCATGTGTTATAAACATCTTGGACTTAGGCTAAAATGCTATGCTGCACCTTACCACCCAAGTACGCTTGTAGTTTGGGAATTTTGTTCACTGACAATTGCCAGAAAACCTTTTTGATTCTGAAAATAGAGCTTATTTGAGCGTTTCTTCTATAACGTAACACAGCGCCATCGGAACCTTTTCTTGTGCGTGTGTATGGGTTGTAGCCTTTTTTTCCTGCCGCCAAAAGTAGGAGGAGTTTTGAGGCCAAAGCGCATGCTTCTAAAGTTCAGAGGGATGGCAATGTCAACCAAGAGTCCGCAGTTGAATACTTATTTACTTTGCAAAGATCGATCGATCGAAAGAAATCAAAAGCCATAGGCTTAAAAATGGGGCACTGGCAAAGTAAACAAAATCCCATCACACACTTGGGCAGAAGAAGCCATTACTCTCAGGATTTAAATCTACGTGGGGAGACCCCAAAATAACTCTTTGGCCTCATTAGTCATCCCTGTCAAGGCGTTGCTGAATAATCTCATGTGTTATAAACATCTTGGACTTAGGCTAAAATGCTATGCTGCACCTTACCACCCAAGTACGCTTGTAGTTTGGGAATTTTGTTCACTGACAATTGCCAGAAAACCTTTTTGATTCTGAAAATAGAGCTTATTTGAGCGTTTCTTCTATAACGTAACACAGCGCCATCGGAACCTTTTCTTGTGCGTGTGTATGGGTTGTAGCCTTTTTTTCCTGCCGCCAAAAGTAGGAGGAGTTTTGAGGCCAAAGCGCATGCTTCTAAAGTTCAGAGGGATGGCAATGTCACCAAGAGTCCGCAGTTGAATACTTATTTACTTTGCAAAGATCGATCGATCGATCGAAAGAAATCAAAAGCCATAGGCTTAAAAATGGGGCACTGGCAAAGTAAACAAAATCCCATCACACACTTGAGCAGAAGAAGCCATTACTCTCAGGATTTAAATCTACGTGGGGAGACCCCAAAAGAACTCTTTGGCCTCATTAGTCATCCCTGTCAAGGCGTTGCTGAATAATCTCATGTGTTATAAACATCTTGGACTTAGGCTAAAATGCTATGCTGCACCTTACCACCCAAGTACGCTTGTAGTTTGGGAATTTTGTTCACTGACAATTGCCAGAAAACCTTTTTGATTCTGAAAATAGAGCTTATTTGAGCGTTTCTTCTATAACGTAACACAGCGCCATCGGAACCTTTTCTTGTGCGTGTGTATGGGTTGTAGCCTTTTTTTCCTGCCGCCAAAAGTAGGAGGAGTTTTGAGGCCAAAGCGCATGCTTCTAAAGTTCAGAGGGATGGCAATGTCAACCAAGAGTCCGCAGTTGAATACTTATTTACTTTGCAAAGATCGATCGATCGATCGAAAGAAATCAAAAGCCATAGGCTTAAAAATGGGGCACTGGCAAAGTAAACAAAATCCCATCACACACTTGAGCAGAAGAAGCCATTACTCTCAGGATTTAAATCTACGTGGGGAGACCCCAAAAGAACTCTTTGGCCTCATTAGTCATCCCTGTCAAGGCGTTGCTGAATAATCTCATGTGTTATAAACATCTTGGACTTAGGCTAAAATGCTATGCTGCACCTTACCACCCAAGTACGCTTGTAGTTTGGGAATTTTGTTCACTGACAATTGCCAGAAAACCTTTTTGATTCTGAAAATAGAGCTTATTTGAGCGTTTCTTCTATAACGTAACACAGCGCCATCGGAACCTTTTCTTGTGCGTGTGTATGGGTTGTAGCCTTTTTTTCCTGCCGCCAAAAGTAGGAGGAGTTTTGAGGCCAAAGCGCATGCTTCTAAAGTTCAGAGGGATGGCAATGTCAACCAAGAGTCCGCAGTTGAATACTTATTTACTTTGCAAAGATCGATCGATCGAAAGAAATCAAAAGCCATAGGCTTAAAAATGGGGCACTGGCAAAGTAAACAAAATCCCATCACACACTTGAGCAGAAGAAGCCATTACTCTCAGGATTTAAATCTACGTGGGGTGACCCCAAAAGAACTCTTTGGCCTCATTAGTCATCCCTGTCAAGGCGTTGCTGAATAATCTCATGTGTTATAAACATCTTGGACTTAGGCTAAAATGCTATGCTGCACCTTACCACCCAAGTACGCTTGTAGTTTGGGAATTTTGTTCACTGACAATTGCCAGAAAACCTTTTTGATTCTGAAAATAGAGCTTATTTGAGCGTTTCCTCTATAACGTAACACAGCGCCATCGGAACCTTTTCTTGTGCGTGTGTATGGGTTGTAGCCTTTTTTTCCTGCCGCCAAAAGTAGGAGGAGTTTTGAGGCCAAAGCGCATGCTTCTAAAGTTCAGAGGGATGGCAATGTCAACCAAGAGTCCGCAGTTGAATACTTATTTACTTTGCAAAGATCGATCGATCGATCGAAAGAAATCAAAAGCCATAGGCTTAAAAATGGGGCACTGGCAAAGTAAACAAAATCCCATCACACACTTGAGCAGAAGAAGCCATTACTCTCAGGATTTAAATCTACGTGGGGAGACCCCAAAAGAACTCTTTGGCCTCATTAGTCATCCCTGTCAAGGCGTTGCTGAATAATCTCATGTGTTATAAACATCTTGGACTTAGGCTAAAATGCTATGCTGCACCTTACCACCCAAGTACGCTTGTAGTTTGGGAATTTTGTTCACTGACAATTGCCAGAAAACCTTTTTGATTCTGAAAATAGAGCTTATTTGAGCGTTTCTTCTATAACGTAACACAGCGCCATCGGAACCTTTTCTTGTGCGTGTGTATGGGTTGTAGCCTTTTTTTCCTGCCGCCAAAAGTAGGAGGAGTTTTGAGGCCAAAGCGCATGCTTCTAAAGTTCAGAGGGATGGCAATGTCAACCAAGAGTCCGCAGTTGAATACTTATTTACTTTGCAAAGATCGATCGATCGATCGAAAGAAATCAAAAGCCATAGGCTTAAAAATGGGGCACTGGCAAAGTAAACAAAATCCCATCACACACTTGAGCAGAAGAAGCCATTACTCTCAGGATTTAAATCTACGTGGGGAGACCCCAAAAGAACTCTTTGGCCTCATTAGTCATCCCTGTCAAGGCGTTGCTGAATAATCTCATGTGTTATAAACATCTTGGACTTAGGCCAAAATGCTATGCTGCTCCTTACCACCCAAGTACGCTTGTAGTTTGGGAATTTTGTTCACTGACAATTGCCAGAAAACCTTTTTGATTCTGAAAATAGAGCTTATTTGAGCGTTTCTTCTATAACGTAACACAGCGCCATCGGAACCTTTTCTTGTGCGTGTGTATGGGTTGTAGCCTTTTTTTCCTGCCGCCAAAAGTAGGAGGAGTTTTGAGGCCAAAGCGCATGCTTCTAAAGTTCAGAGGGATGGCAATGTCAACCAAGAGTCCGCAGTTGAATACTTATTTACTTTGCAACGATCGATCGATCGATCGAAAGAAATCAAAAGCCATAGGCTTAAAAATGGGGCACTGGCAAAGTAAACAAAATCCCATCACACACTTGAGCAGAAGAAGCCATTACTCTCAGGATTTAAATCTACGTGGGGAGACCCCAAAAGAACTCTTTGGCCTCATTAGTCATCCCTGTCAAGGCGTTGCTGAATAATCTCATGTGTTATAAACATCTTGGACTTAGGCTAAAATGCTATGCTGCACCTTACCACCCAAGTACGCTTGTAGTTTGGGAATTTTGTTCACTGACAATTGCCAGAAAACCTTTTTGATTCTGAAAATAGAGCTTATTTGAGCGTTTCTTCTATAACGTAACACAGCGCCATCGGAACCTTTTCTTGTGCGTGTGTATGGGTTGTAGCCTTTTTTTCCTGCCGCCAAAAGTAGGAGGAGTTTTGAGGCCAAAGCGCATGCTTCTAAAGTTCAGAGGGATGGCAATGTCAACCAAGAGTCCGCAGTTGAATACTTATTTACTTTGCAACGATCGATCGATCGATCGAAAGAAATCAAAAGCCATAGGCTTAAAAATGGGGCACTGGCAAAGTAAACAAAATCCCATCACACACTTGAGCAGAAGAAGCCATTACTCTCAGGATTTAAATCTACGTGGGGAGACCCCAAAAGAACTCTTTGGCCTCATTAGTCATCCCTGTCAAGGCGTTGCTGAATAATCTCATGTGTTATAAACATCTTGGACTTAGGCTAAAATGCTATGCTGCACCTTACCACCCAAGTACGCTTGTAGTTTGGGAATTTTGTTCACTGACAATTGCCAGAAAACCTTTTTGATTCTGAAAATAGAGCTTATTTGAGCGTTTCTTCTATAACGTAACACAGCGCCATCGGAACCTTTTCTTGTGCGTGTGTATGGGTTGTAGCCTTTTTTTCCTGCCGCCAAAAGTAGGAGGAGTTTTGAGGCCAAAGCGCATGCTTCTAAAGTTCAGAGGGATGGCAATGTCAACCAAGAGTCCGCAGTTGAATACTTATTTACTTTGCAAAGATCGATCGATCGATCGAAAGAAATCAAAAGCCATAGGCTTAAAAATGGGGCACTGGCAAAGTAAACAAAATCCCATCACACACTTGAGCAGAAGAAGCCATTACTCTCAGGATTTAAATCTACGTGGGGAGACCCCAAAAGAACTCTTTGGCCTCATTAGTCATCCCTGTCAAGGCGTTGCTGAATAATCTCATGTGTTATAAACATCTTGGACTTAGGCTAAAATGCTATGCTGCACCTTACCACCCAAGTACGCTTGTAGTTTGGGAATTTTGTTCACTGACAATTGCCAGAAAACCTTTTTGATTCTGAAAATAGAGCTTATTTGAGCGTTTCTTCTATAACGTAACACAGCGCCATCGGAACCTTTTCTTGTGCGTGTGTATGGGTTGTAGCCTTTTTTTCCTGCCGCCAAAAGTAGGAGGAGTTTTGAGGCCAAAGCGCATGCTTCTAAAGTTCAGAGGGATGGCAATGTCAACCAAGAGTCCGCAGTTGAATACTTATTTACTTTGCAAAGATCGATCGATCGAAAGAAATCAAAAGCCATAGGCTTAAAAATGGGGCACTGGCAAAGTAAACAAAATCCCATCACACACTTGAGCAGAAGAAGCCATTACTCTCAGGATTTAAATCTACGTGGGGTGACCCCAAAAGAACTCTTTGGCCTCATTAGTCATCCCTGTCAAGGCGTTGCTGAATAATCTCATGTGTTATAAACATCTTGGACTTAGGCTAAAATGCTATGCTGCACCTTACCACCCAAGTACGCTTGTAGTTTGGGAATTTTGTTCACTGACAATTGCCAGAAAACCTTTTTGATTCTGAAAATAGAGCTTATTTGAGCGTTTCTTCTATAACGTAACACAGCGCCATCGGAACCTTTTCTTGTGCGTGTGTATGGGTTGTAGCCTTTTTTTCCTGCCGCCAAAAGTAGGAGGAGTTTTGAGGCCAAAGCGCATGCTTCTAAAGTTCAGAGGGATGGCAATGTCAACCAAGAGTCCGCAGTTGAATACTTATTTACTTTGCAAAGATCGATCGATCGATCGAAAGAAATCAAAAGCCATAGGCTTAAAAATGGGGCACTGGCAAAGTAAACAAAATCCCATCACACACTTGAGCAGAAGAAGCCATTACTCTCAGGATTTAAATCTACGTGGGGAGACCCCAAAAGAACTCTTTGGCCTCATTAGTCATCCCTGTCAAGGCGTTGCTGAATAATCTCATGTGTTATAAACATCTTGGACTTAGGCTAAAATGCTATGCTGCACCTTACCACCCAAGTACGCTTGTAGTTTGGGAATTTTGTTCACTGACAATTGCCAGAAAACCTTTTTGATTCTGAAAATAGAGCTTATTTGAGCGTTTCTTCTATAACGTAACACAGCGCCATCGGAACCTTTTCTTGTGCGTGTGTATGGGTTGTAGCCTTTTTTTCCTGCCGCCAAAAGTAGGAGGAGTTTTGAGGCCAAAGCGCATGCTTCTAAAGTTCAGAGGGATGGCAATGTCAACCAAGAGTCCGCAGTTGAATACTTATTTACTTTGCAACGATCGATCGATCGATCGAAAGAAATCAAAAGCCATAGGCTTAAAAATGGGGCACTGGCAAAGTAAACAAAATCCCATCACACACTTGAGCAGAAGAAGCCATTACTCTCAGGATTTAAATCTACGTGGGGAGACCCCAAAAGAACTCTTTGGCCTCATTAGTCATCCCTGTCAAGGCGTTGCTGAATAATCTCATGTGTTATAAACATCTTGGACTTAGGCTAAAATGCTATGCTGCACCTTACCACCCAAGTACGCTTGTAGTTTGGGAATTTTGTTCACTGACAATTGCCAGAAAACCTTTTTGATTCTGAAAATAGAGCTTATTTGAGCGTTTCTTCTATAACGTAACACAGCGCCATCGGAACCTTTTCTGTGCGTGTGTATGGGTTGTAGCCTTTTTTTCCTGCCGCCAAAAGTAGGAGGAGTTTTGAGGCCAAAGCGCATGCTTCTAAAGTTCAGAGGGATGGCAATGTCAACCAAGAGTCCGCAGTTGAATACTTATTTACTTTGCAAAGATCGATCGATCGATCGAAAGAAATCAAAAGCCATAGGCTTAAAAATGGGGCACTGGCAAAGTAAACAAAATCCCATCACACACTTGAGCAGAAGAAGCCATTACTCTCAGGATTTAAATCTACGTGGGGAGACCCCAAAAGAACTCTTTGGCCTCATTAGTCATCCCTGTCAAGGCGTTGCTGAATAATCTCATGTGTTATAAACATCTTGGACTTAGGCTAAAATGCTATGCTGCACCTTACCACCCAAGTACGCTTGTAGTTTGGGAATTTTGTTCACTGACAATTGCCAGAAAACCTTTTTGATTCTGAAAATAGAGCTTATTTGAGCGTTTCTTCTATAACGTAACACAGCGCCATCGGAACCTTTTCTTGTGCGTGTGTATGGGTTGTAGCCTTTTTTTCCTGCCGCCAAAAGTAGGAGGAGTTTTGAGGCCAAAGCGCATGCTTCTAAAGTTCAGAGGGATGGCAATGTCAACCAAGAGTCCGCAGTTGAATACTTATTTACTTTGCAAAGATCGATCGATCGAAAGAAATCAAAAGCCATAGGCTTAAAAATGGGGCACTGGCAAAGTAAACAAAATCCCATCACACACTTGAGCAGAAGAAGCCATTACTCTCAGGATTTAAATCTACGTGGGGTGACCCCAAAAGAACTCTTTGGCCTCATTAGTCATCCCTGTCAAGGCGTTGCTGAATAATCTCATGTGTTATAAACATCTTGGACTTAGGCTAAAATGCTATGCTGCACCTTACCACCCAAGTACGCTTGTAGTTTGGGAATTTTGTTCACTGACAATTGCCAGAAAACCTTTTTGATTCTGAAAATAGAGCTTATTTGAGCGTTTCTTCTATAACGTAACACAGCGCCATCGGAACCTTTTCTTGTGCGTGTGTATGGGTTGTAGCCTTTTTTTCCTGCCGCCAAAAGTAGGAGGAGTTTTGAGGCCAAAGCGCATGCTTCTAAAGTTCAGAGGGATGGCAATGTCAACCAAGAGTCCGCAGTTGAATACTTATTTACTTTGCAAAGATCGATCGATCGATCGAAAGAAATCAAAAGCCATAGGCTTAAAAATGGGGCACTGGCAAAGTAAACAAAATCCCATCACACACTTGAGCAGAAGAAGCCATTACTCTCAGGATTTAAATCTACGTGGGGAGACCCCAAAAGAACTCTTTGGCCTCATTTGTCATCCCTGTCAAGGCGTTGCTGAATAATCTCATGTGTTATAAACATCTTGGACTTAGGCTAAAATGCTATGCTGCACCTTACCACCCAAGTACGCTTGTAGTTTGGGAATTTTGTTCACTGACAATTGCCAGAAAACCTTTTTGATTCTGAAAATAGAGCTTATTTGAGCGTTTCTTCTATAACGTAACACAGCGCCATCGGAACCTTTTCTTGTGCGTGTGTATGGGTTGTAGCCTTTTTTTCCTGCCGCCAAAAGTAGGAGGAGTTTTGAGGCCAAAGCGCATGCTTCTAAAGTTCAGAGGGATGGCAATGTCAACCAAGAGTCCGCAGTTGAATACTTATTTACTTTGCAACGATCGATCGATCGATCGAAAGAAATCAAAAGCCATAGGCTTAAAAATGGGGCACTGGCAAAGTAAACAAAATCCCATCACACACTTGAGCAGAAGAAGCCATTACTCTCAGGATTTAAATCTACGTGGGGAGACCCCAAAAGAACTCTTTGGCCTCATTAGTCATCCCTGTCAAGGCGTTGCTGAATAATCTCATGTGTTATAAACATCTTGGACTTAGGCTAAAATGCTATGCTGCACCTTACCACCCAAGTACGCTTGTAGTTTGGGAATTTTGTTCACTGACAATTGCCAGAAAACCTTTTTGATTCTGAAAATAGAGCTTATTTGAGCGTTTCTTCTATAACGTAACACAGCGCCATCGGAACCTTTTCTGTGCGTGTGTATGGGTTGTAGCCTTTTTTTCCTGCCGCCAAAAGTAGGAGGAGTTTTGAGGCCAAAGCGCATGCTTCTAAAGTTCAGAGGGATGGCAATGTCAACCAAGAGTCCGCAGTTGAATACTTATTTACTTTGCAACGATCGATCGATCGATCGAAAGAAATCAAAAGCCATAGGCTTAAAAATGGGGCACTGGCAAAGTAAACAAAATCCCATCACACACTTGAGCAGAAGAAGCCATTACTCTCAGGATTTAAATCTACGTGGGGAGACCCCAAAAGAACTCTTTGGCCTCATTAGTCATCCCTGTCAAGGCGTTGCTGAATAATCTCATGTGTTATAAACATCTTGGACTTAGGCTAAAATGCTATGCTGCACCTTACCACCCAAGTACGCTTGTAGTTTGGGAATTTTGTTCACTGACAATTGCCAGAAAACCTTTTTGATTCTGAAAATAGAGCTTATTTGAGCGTTTCTTCTATAACGTAACACAGCGCCATCGGAACCTTTTCTTGTGCGTGTGTATGGGTTGTAGCCTTTTTTTCCTGCCGCCAAAAGTAGGAGGAGTTTTGAGGCCAAAGCGCATGCTTCTAAAGTTCAGAGGGATGGCAATGTCAACCAAGAGTCCGCAGTTGAATACTTATTTACTTTGCAAAGATCGATCGATCGATCGAAAGAAATCAAAAGCCATAGGCTTAAAAATGGGGCACTGGCAAAGTAAACAAAATCCCATCACACACTTGAGCAGAAGAAGCCATTACTCTCAGGATTTAAATCTACGTGGGGAGACCCCAAAAGAACTCTTTGGCCTCATTAGTCATCCCTGTCAAGGCGTTGCTGAATAATCTCATGTGTTATAAACATCTTGGACTTAGGCTAAAATGCTATGCTGCACCTTACCACCCAAGTACGCTTGTAGTTTGGGAATTTTGTTCACTGACAATTGCCAGAAAACCTTTTTGATTCTGAAAATAGAGCTTATTTGAGCGTTTCTTCTATAACGTAACACAGCGCCATCGGAACCTTTTCTTGTGCGTGTGTATGGGTTGTAGCCTTTTTTTCCTGCCGCCAAAAGTAGGAGGAGTTTTGAGGCCAAAGCGCATGCTTCTAAAGTTCAGAGGGATGGCAATGTCAACCAAGAGTCCGCAGTTGAATACTTATTTACTTTGCAAAGATCGATCGATCGATCGAAAGAAATCAAAAGCCATAGGCTTAAAAATGGGGCACTGGCAAAGTAAACAAAATCCCATCACACACTTGAGCAGAAGAAGCCATTACTCTCAGGATTTAAATCTACGTGGGGAGACCCCAAAAGAACTCTTTGGCCTCATTAGTCATCCCTGTCAAGGCGTTGCTGAATAATCTCATGTGTTATAAACATCTTGGACTTAGGCTAAAATGCTATGCTGCACCTTACCACCCAAGTACGCTTGTAGTTTGGGAATTTTGTTCACTGACAATTGCCAGAAAACCTTTTTGATTCTGAAAATAGAGCTTATTTGAGCGTTTCTTCTATAACGTAACACAGCGCCATCGGAACCTTTTCTTGTGCGTGTGTATGGGTTGTAGCCTTTTTTTCCTGCCGCCAAAAGTAGGAGGAGTTTTGAGGCCAAAGCGCATGCTTCTAAAGTTCAGAGGGATGGCAATGTCAACCAAGAGTCCGCAGTTGAATACTTATTTACTTTGCAAAGATCGATCGATCGATCGAAAGAAATCAAAAGCCATAGGCTTAAAAATGGGGCACTGGCAAAGTAAACAAAATCCCATCACACACTTGAGCAGAAGAAGCCATTACTCTCAGGATTTAAATCTACGTGGGGAGACCCCAAAAGAACTCTTTGGCCTCATTAGTCATCCCTGTCAAGGCGTTGCTGAATAATCTCATGTGTTATAAACATCTTGGACTTAGGCTAAAATGCTATGCTGCACCTTACCACCCAAGTACGCTTGTAGTTTGGGAATTTTGTTCACTGACAATTGCCAGAAAACCTTTTTGATTCTGAAAATAGAGCTTATTTGAGCGTTTCTTCTATAACGTAACACAGCGCCATCGGAACCTTTTTTTGTGCGTGTGTATGGGTTGTAGCCTTTTTTTCCTGCCGCCAAAAGTAGGAGGAGTTTTGAGGCCAAAGCGCATGCTTCTAAAGTTCAGAGGGATGGCAATGTCAACCAAGAGTCCGCAGTTGAATACTTATTTACTTTGCAAAGATCGATCGATCGAAAGAAATCAAAAGCCATAGGCTTAAAAATGGGGCACTGGCAAAGTAAACAAAATCCCATCACACACTTGGGCAGAAGAAGCCATTACTCTCAGGATTTAAATCTACGTGGGGAGACCCCAAAAGAACTCTTTGGCCTCATTAGTCATCCCTGTCAAGGCGTTGCTGAATAATCTCATGTGTTATAAACATCTTGGACTTAGGCTAAAATGCTATGCTGCACCTTACCACCCAAGTACGCTTGTAGTTTGGGAATTTTGTTCACTGACAATTGCCAGAAAACCTTTTTGATTCTGAAAATAGAGCTTATTTGAGCGTTTCTTCTATAACGTAACACAGCGCCATCGGAACCTTTTCTTGTGCGTGTGTATGGGTTGTAGCCTTTTTTTCCTGCCGCCAAAAGTAGGAGGAGTTTTGAGGCCAAAGCGCATGCTTCTAAAGTTCAGAGGGATGGCAATGTCAACCAAGAGTCCGCAGTTGAATACTTATTTACTTTGCAAAGATCGATCGATCGAAAGAAATCAAAAGCCATAGGCTTAAAAATGGGGCACTGGCAAAGTAAACAAAATCCCATCACACACTTGGGCAGAAGAAGCCATTACTCTCAGGATTTAAATCTACGTGGGGAGACCCCAAAAGAACTCTTTGGCCTCATTAGTCATCCCTGTCAAGGCGTTGCTGAATAATCTCATGTGTTATAAACATCTTGGACTTAGGCTAAAATGCTATGCTGCACCTTACCACCCAAGTACGCTTGTAGTTTGGGAATTTTGTTCACTGACAATTGCCAGAAAACCTTTTTGATTCTGAAAATAGAGCTTATTTGAGCGTTTCTTCTATAACGTAACACAGCGCCATCGGAACCTTTTCTTGTGCGTGTGTATGGGTTGTAGCCTTTTTTTCCTGCCGCCAAAAGTAGGAGGAGTTTTGAGGCCAAAGCGCATGCTTCTAAAGTTCAGAGGGATGGCAATGTCAACCAAGAGTCCGCAGTTGAATACTTATTTACTTTGCAAAGATCGATCGATCGATCGAAAGAAATCAAAAGCCATAGGCTTAAAAATGGGGCACTGGCAAAGTAAACAAAATCCCATCACACACTTGAGCAGAAGAAGCCATTACTCTCAGGATTTAAATCTACGTGGGGAGACCCCAAAAGAACTCTTTGGCCTCATTAGTCATCCCTGTCAAGGCGTTGCTGAATAATCTCATGTGTTATAAACATCTTGGACTTAGGCTAAAATGCTATGCTGCACCTTACCACCCAAGTACGCTTGTAGTTTGGGAATTTTGTTCACTGACAATTGCCAGAAAACCTTTTTGATTCTGAAAATAGAGCTTATTTGAGCGTTTCTTCTATAACGTAA
The DNA here is from genome assembly GCF_026437365.1 of Eucyclogobius newberryi. Classification (NCBI taxonomy): domain Eukaryota; kingdom Metazoa; phylum Chordata; class Actinopteri; order Gobiiformes; family Gobiidae; genus Eucyclogobius; species Eucyclogobius newberryi. Next base: position 11,848,767 of record NW_027315735.1, read on the forward strand.
CACAGCGCCATCGGAACCTTTTTTTGTGCGTGTGTATGGGTTGTAGCCTTTTTTTCCTGCCGCCAAAAGTAGGAGGAGTTTTGAGGCCAAAGCGCATGCTTCTAAAGTTCAGAGGGATGGCAATGTCAACCAAGAGTCCGCAGTTGAATACTTATTTACTTTGCAAAGATCGATCGATCGAAAGAAATCAAAAGCCATAGGCTTAAAAATGGGGCACTGGCAAAGTAAACAAAATCCCATCACACACTTGGGCAGAAGAAGCCATTACTCTCAGGATTTAAATCTACGTGGGGAGACCCCAAAAGAACTCTTTGGCCTCATTAGTCATCCCTGTCAAGGCGTTGCTGAATAATCTCATGTGTTATAAACATCTTGGACTTAGGCTAAAATGCTATGCTGCACCTTACCACCCAAGTACGCTTGTAGTTTGGGAATTTTGTTCACTGACAATTGCCAGAAAACCTTTTTGATTCTGAAAATAGAGCTTATTTGAGCGTTTCTTCTATAACGTAACACAGCGCCATCGGAACCTTTTCTTGTGCGTGTGTATGGGTTGTAGCCTTTTTTTCCTGCCGCCAAAAGTAGGAGGAGTTTTGAGGCCAAAGCGCATGCTTCTAAAGTTCAGAGGGATGGCAATGTCAACCAAGAGTCCGCAGTTGAATACTTATTTACTTTGCAAAGATCGATCGATCGATCGAAAGAAATCAAAAGCCATAGGCTTAAAAATGGGGCACTGGCAAAGTAAACAAAATCCCATCACACACTTGAGCAGAAGAAGCCATTACTCTCAGGATTTAAATCTACGTGGGGAGACCCCAAAAGAACTCTTTGGCCTCATTAGTCATCCCTGTCAAGGCGTTGCTGAATAATCAAATGTGTTATAAACATCTTGGACTTAGGCTAAAATGCTATGCTGCACCTTACCACCCAAGTACGCTTGTAGTTTGGGAATTTTGTTCACTGACAATTGCCAGAAAACCTTTTTGATTCTGAAAATAGAGCTTATTTGAGCGTTTCTTCTATAACGTAACACAGCGCCATCGGAACCTTTTCTTGTGCGTGTGTATGGGTTGTAGCCTTTTTTTCCTGCCGCCAAAAGTAGGAGGAGTTTTGAGGCCAAAGCGCATGCTTCTAAAGTTCAGAGGGATGGCAATGTCAACCAAGAGTCCGCAGTTGAATACTTATTTACTTTGCAAAGATCGATCGATCGATCGAAAGAAATCAAAAGCCATAGGCTTAAAAATGGGGCACTGGCAAAGTAAACAAAATCCCATCACACACTTGAGCAGAAGAAGCCATTACTCTCAGGATTTAAATCTACGTGGGGAGACCCCAAAAGAACTCTTTGGCCTCATTAGTCATCCCTGTCAAGGCGTTGCTGAATAATCTCATGTGTTATAAACATCTTGGACTTAGGCTAAAATGCTATGCTGCACCTTACCACCCAAGTACGCTTGTAGTTTGGGAATTTTGTTCACTGACAATTGCCAGAAAACCTTTTTGATTCTGAAAATAGAGCTTATTTGAGCGTTTCTTCTATAACGTAACACAGCGCCATCGGAACCTTTTCTTGTGCGTGTGTATGGGTTGTAGCCTTTTTTTCCTGCCGCCAAAAGTAGGAGGAGTTTTGAGGCCAAAGCGCATGCTTCTAAAGTTCAGAGGGATGGCAATGTCAACCAAGAGTCCGCAGTTGAATACTTATTTACTTTGCAAAGATCGATCGATCGATCGAAAGAAATCAAAAGCCATAGGCTTAAAAATGGGGCACTGGCAAAGTAAACAAAATCCCATCACACACTTGAGCAGAAGAAGCCATTACTCTCAGGATTTAAATCTACGTGGGGAGACCCCAAAAGAACTCTTTGGCCTCATTAGTCATCCCTGTCAAGGCGTTGCTGAATAATCTCATGTGTTATAAACATCTTGGACTTAGGCTAAAATGCTATGCTGCACCTTACCACCCAAGTACGCTTGTAGTTTGGGAATTTTGTTCACTGACAATTGCCAGAAAACCTTTTTGATTCTGAAAATAGAGCTTATTTGAGCGTTTCTTCTATAACGTAACACAGCGCCATCGGAACCTTTTCTTGTGCGTGTGTATGGGTTGTAGCCTTTTTTTCCTGCCGCCAAAAGTAGGAGGAGTTTTGAGGCCAAAGCGCATGCTTCTAAAGTTCAGAGGGATGGCAATGTCAACCAAGAGTCCGCAGTTGAATACTTATTTACTTTGCAAAGATCGATCGATCGATCGAAAGAAATCAAAAGCCATAGGCTTAAAAATGGGGCACTGGCAAAGTAAACAAAATCCCATCACACACTTGAGCAGAAGAAGCCATTACTCTCAGGATTTAAATCTACGTGGGGAGACCCCAAAAGAACTCTTTGGCCTCATTAGTCATCCCTGTCAAGGCGTTGCTGAATAATCTCATGTGTTATAAACATCTTGGACTTAGGCTAAAATGCTATGCTGCACCTTACCACCCAAGTACGCTTGTAGTTTGGGAATTTTGTTCACTGACAATTGCCAGAAAACCTTTTTGATTCTGAAAATAGAGCTTATTTGAGCGTTTCTTCTATAACGTAACACAGCGCCATCGGAACCTTTTCTTGTGCGTGTGTATGGGTTGTAGCCTTTTTTTCCTGCCGCCAAAAGTAGGAGGAGTTTTGAGGCCAAAGCGCATGCTTCTAAAGTTCAGAGGGATGGCAATGTCAACCAAGAGTCCGCAGTTGAATACTTATTTACTTTGCAACGATCGATCGATCGATCGAAAGAAATCAAAAGCCATAGGCTTAAAAATGGGGCACTGGCAAAGTAAACAAAATCCCATCACACACTTGAGCAGAAGAAGCCATTACTCTCAGGATTTAAATCTACGTGGGGAGACCCCAAAAGAACTCTTTGGCCTCATTAGTCATCCCTGTCAAGGCGTTGCTGAATAATCTCATGTGTTATAAACATCTTGGACTTAGGCTAAAATGCTATGCTGCACCTTACCACCCAAGTACGCTTGTAGTTTGGGAATTTTGTTCACTGACAATTGCCAGAAAACCTTTTTGATTCTGAAAATAGAGCTTATTTGAGCGTTTCTTCTATAACGTAACACAGCGCCATCGGAACCTTTTCTTGTGCGTGTGTATGGGTTGTAGCCTTTTTTTCCTGCCGCCAAAAGTAGGAGGAGTTTTGAGGCCAAAGCGCATGCTTCTAAAGTTCAGAGGGATGGCAATGTCAACCAAGAGTCCGCAGTTGAATACTTATTTACTTTGCAACGATCGATCGATCGATCGAAAGAAATCAAAAGCCATAGGCTTAAAAATGGGGCACTGGCAAAGTAAACAAAATCCCATCACACACTTGAGCAGAAGAAGCCATTACTCTCAGGATTTAAATCTACGTGGGGAGACCCCAAAAGAACTCTTTGGCCTCATTAGTCATCCCTGTCAAGGCGTTGCTGAATAATCTCATGTGTTATAAACATCTTGGACTTAGGCTAAAATGCTATGCTGCACCTTACCACCCAAGTACGCTTGTAGTTTGGGAATTTTGTTCACTGACAATTGCCAGAAAACCTTTTTGATTCTGAAAATAGAGCTTATTTGAGCGTTTCTTCTATAACGTAACACAGCGCCATCGGAACCTTTTCTTGTGCGTGTGTATGGGTTGTAGCCTTTTTTTCCTGCCGCCAAAAGTAGGAGGAGTTTTGAGGCCAAAGCGCATGCTTCTAAAGTTCAGAGGGATGGCAATGTCAACCAAGAGTCCGCAGTTGAATACTTATTTACTTTGCAACGATCGATCGATCGATCGAAAGAAATCAAAAGCCATAGGCTTAAAAATGGGGCACTGGCAAAGTAAACAAAATCCCATCACACACTTGAGCAGAAGAAGCCATTACTCTCAGGATTTAAATCTACGTGGGGAGACCCCAAAAGAACTCTTTGGCCTCATTAGTCATCCCTGTCAAGGCGTTGCTGAATAATCTCATGTGTTATAAACATCTTGGACTTAGGCTAAAATGCTATGCTGCACCTTACCACCCAAGTACGCTTGTAGTTTGGGAATTTTGTTCACTGACAATTGCCAGAAAACCTTTTTGATTCTGAAAATAGAGCTTATTTGAGCGTTTCTTCTATAACGTAACACAGCGCCATCGGAACCTTTTCTTGTGCGTGTGTATGGGTTGTAGCCTTTTTTTCCTGCCGCCAAAAGTAGGAGGAGTTTTGAGGCCAAAGCGCATGCTTCTAAAGTTCAGAGGGATGGCAATGTCAACCAAGAGTCCGCAGTTGAATACTTATTTACTTTGCAAAGATCGATCGATCGATCGAAAGAAATCAAAAGCCAAAGGCTTAAAAATGGGGCACTGGCAAAGTAAACAAAATCCCATCACACACTTGAGCAGAAGAAGCCATTACTCTCAGGATTTAAATCTACGTGGGGAGACCCCAAAAGAACTCTTTGGCCTCATTAGTCATCCCTGTCAAGGCGTTGCTGAATAATCTCATGTGTTATAAACATCTTGGACTTAGGCTAAAATGCTATGCTGCACCTTACCACCCAAGTACGCTTGTAGTTTGGGAATTTTGTTCACTGACAATTGCCAGAAAACCTTTTTGATTCTGAAAATAGAGCTTATTTGAGCGTTTCTTCTATAACGTAATACAGCGCCATCGGAACCTTTTCTTGTGCGTGTGTATGGGTTGTAGCCTTTTTTTCCTGCCGCCAAAAGTAGGAGGAGTTTTGAGGCCAAAGCGCATGCTTCTAAAGTTCAGAGGGATGGCAATGTCAACCAAGAGTCCGCAGTTGAATACTTATTTACTTTGCAACGATCGATCGATCGATCGAAAGAAATCAAAAGCCATAGGCTTAAAAATGGGGCACTGGCAAAGTAAACAAAATCCCATCACACACTTGAGCAGAAGAAGCCATTACTCTCAGGATTTAAATCTACGTGGGGAGACCCCAAAAGAACTCTTTGGCCTCATTAGTCATCCCTGTCAAGGCGTTGCTGAATAATCTCATGTGTTATAAACATCTTGGACTTAGGCTAAAATGCTATGCTGCACCTTACCACCCAAGTACGCTTGTAGTTTGGGAATTTTGTTCACTGACAATTGCCAGAAAACCTTTTTGATTCTGAAAATAGAGCTTATTTGAGCGTTTCTTCTATAACGTAACACAGCGCCATCGGAACCTTTTCTTGTGCGTGTGTATGGGTTGTAGCCTTTTTTTCCTGCCGCCAAAAGTAGGAGGAGTTTTGAGGCCAAAGCGCATGCTTCTAAAGTTCAGAGGGATGGCAATGTCAACCAAGAGTCCGCAGTTGAATACTTATTTACTTTGCAAAGATCGATCGATCGATCGAAAGAAATCAAAAGCCATAGGCTTAAAAATGGGGCACTGGCAAAGTAAACAAAATCCCATCACACACTTGAGCAGAAGAAGCCATTACTCTCAGGATTTAAATCTACGTGGGGAGACCCCAAAAGAACTCTTTGGCCTCATTAGTCATCCCTGTCAAGGCGTTGCTGAATAATCTCATGTGTTATAAACATCTTGGACTTAGGCTAAAATGCTATGCTGCACCTTACCACCCAAGTACGCTTGTAGTTTGGGAATTTTGTTCACTGACAATTGCCAGAAAACCTTTTTGATTCTGAAAATAGAGCTTATTTGAGCGTTTCTTCTATAACGTAACACAGCGCCATCGGAACCTTTTCTTGTGCGTGTGTATGGGTTGTAGCCTTTTTTTCCTGCCGCCAAAAGTAGGAGGAGTTTTGAGGCCAAAGCGCATGCTTCTAAAGTTCAGAGGGATGGCAATGTCAACCAAGAGTCCGCAGTTGAATACTTATTTACTTTGCAAAGATCGATCGATCGATCGAAAGAAATCAAAAGCCATAGGCTTAAAAATGGGGCACTGGCAAAGTAAACAAAATCCCATCACACACTTGGGCAGAAGAAGCCATTACTCTCAGGATTTAAATCTACGTGGGGAGACCCCAAAAGAACTCTTTGGCCTCATTAGTCATCCCTGTCAAGGCGTTGCTGAATAATCTCATGTGTTATAAACATCTTGGACTTAGGCTAAAATGCTATGCTGCACCTTACCACCCAAGTACGCTTGTAGTTTGGGAATTTTGTTCACTGACAATTGCCAGAAAACCTTTTTGATTCTGAAAATAGAGCTTATTTGAGCGTTTCTTCTATAACGTAACACAGCGCCATCGGAACCTTTTCTTGTGCGTGTGTATGGGTTGTAGCCTTTTTTTCCTGCCGCCAAAAGTAGGAGGAGTTTTGAGGCCAAAGCGCATGCTTCTAAAGTTCAGAGGGATGGCAATGTCAACCAAGAGTCCGCAGTTGAATACTTATTTACTTTGCAACGATCGATCGATCGATCGAAAGAAATCAAAAGCCATAGGCTTAAAAATGGGGCACTGGCAAAGTAAACAAATTCCCATCACACACTTGAGCAGAAGAAGCCATTACTCTCAGGATTTAAATCTACGTGGGGAGACCCCAAAAGAACTCTTTGGCCTCATTAGTCATCCCTGTCAAGGCGTTGCTGAATAATCTCATGTGTTATAAACATCTTGGACTTAGGCTAAAATGCTATGCTGCACCTTACCACCCAAGTACGCTTGTAGTTTGGGAATTTTGTTCACTGACAATTGCCAGAAAACCTTTTTGATTCTGAAAATAGAGCTTATTTGAGCGTTTCTTCTATAACGTAACACAGCGCCATCGGAACCTTTTCTTGTGCGTGTGTATGGGTTGTAGCCTTTTTTTCCTGCCGCCAAAAGTAGGAGGAGTTTTGAGGCCAAAGCGCATGCTTCTAAAGTTCAGAGGGATGGCAATGTCAACCAAGAGTCCGCAGTTGAATACTTATTTACTTTGCAACGATCGATCGATCGATCGAAAGAAATCAAAAGCCATAGGCTTAAAAATGGGGCACTGGCAAAGTAAACAAAATCCCATCACACACTTGAGCAGAAGAAGCCATTACTCTCAGGATTTAAATCTACGTGGGGAGACCCCAAAAGAACTCTTTGGCCTCATTAGTCATCCCTGTCAAGGCGTTGCTGAATAATCTCATGTGTTATAAACATCTTGGACTTAGACTAAAATGCTATGCTGCACCTTACCACCCAAGTACGCTTGTAGTTTGGGAATTTTGTTCACTGACAATTGCCAGAAAACCTTTTTGATTCTGAAAATAGAGCTTATTTGAGCGTTTCTTCTATAACGTAACACAGCGCCATCGGAACCTTTTCTTGTGCGTGTGTATGGGTTGTAGCCTTTTTTTCCTGCCGCCAAAAGTAGGAGGAGTTTTGAGGCCAAAGCACATGCTTCTAAAGTTCAGAGGGATGGCAATGTCAACCAAGAGTCCGCAGTTGAATACTTATTTACTTTGCAAAGATCGATCGATCGATCGAAAGAAATCAAAAGCCATAGGCTTAAAAATGGGGCACTGGCAAAGTAAACAAAATCCCATCACACACTTGAGCAGAAGAAGCCATTACTCTCAGGATTTAAATCTACGTGGGGAGACCCCAAAAGAACTCTTTGGCCTCATTAGTCATCCCTGTCAAGGCGTTGCTGAATAATCTCATGTGTTATAAACATCTTGGACTTAGGCTAAAATGCTATGCTGCACCTTACCACCCAAGTACGCTTGTAGTTTGGGAATTTTGTTCACTGACAATTGCCAGAAAACCTTTTTGATTCTGAAAATAGAGCTTATTTGAGCGTTTCTTCTATAACGTAACACAGCGCCATCGGAACCTTTTCTTGTGCGTGTGTATGGGTTGTAGCCTTTTTTTCCTGCCGCCAAAAGTAGGAGGAGTTTTGAGGCCAAAGCGCATGCTTCTAAAGTTCAGAGGGATGGCAATGTCAACCAAGAGTCCGCAGTTGAATACTTATTTACTTTGCAAAGATCGATCGATCGATCGAAAGAAATCAAAAGCCATAGGCTTAAAAATGGGGCACTGGCAAAGTAAACAAAATCCCATCACACACTTGGGCAGAAGAAGCCATTACTCTCAGGATTTAAATCTACGTGGGGAGACCCCAAAAGAACTCTTTGGCCTCATTAGTCATCCCTGTCAAGGCGTTGCTGAATAATCTCATGTGTTATAAACATCTTGGACTTAGGCTAAAATGCTATGCTGCACCTTACCACCCAAGTACGCTTGTAGTTTGGGAATTTTGTTCACTGACAATTGCCAGAAAACCTTTTTGATTCTGAAAATAGAGCTTATTTGAGCGTTTCTTCTATAACGTAACACAGCGCCATCGGAACCTTTTCTTGTGCGTGTGTATGGGTTGTAGCCTTTTTTTCCTGCCGCCAAAAGTAGGAGGAGTTTTGAGGCCAAAGCGCATGCTTCTAAAGTTCAGAGGGATGGCAATGTCAACCAAGAGTCCGCAGTTGAATACTTATTTACTTTGCAACGATCGATCGATCGATCGAAAGAAATCAAAAGCCATAGGCTTAAAAATGGGGCACTGGCAAAGTAAACAAAATCCCATCACACACTTGAGCAGAAGAAGCCATTACTCTCAGGATTTAAATCTACGTGGGGAGACCCCAAAAGAACTCTTTGGCCTCATTAGTCATCCCTGTCAAGGCGTTGCTGAATAATCTCATGTGTTATAAACATCTTGGACTTAGGCTAAAATGCTATGCTGCACCTTACCACCCAAGTACGCTTGTAGTTTGGGAATTTTGTTCACTGACAATTGCCAGAAAACCTTTTTGATTCTGAAAATAGAGCTTATTTGAGCGTTTCTTCTATAACGTAACACAGCGCCATCGGAACCTTTTCTTGTGCGTGTGTATGGGTTGTAGCCTTTTTTTCCTGCCGCCAAAAGTAGGAGGAGTTTTGAGGCCAAAGCGCATGCTTCTAAAGTTCAGAGGGATGGCAATGTCAACCAAGAGTCCGCAGTTGAATACTTATTTACTTTGCAAAGATCGATCGATCGATCGAAAGAAATCAAAAGCCATAGGCTTAAAAATGGGGCACTGGCAAAGTAAACAAAATCCCATCACACACTTGAGCAGAAGAAGCCATTACTCTCAGGATTTAAATCTACGTGGGGAGACCCCAAAAGAACTCTTTGGCCTCATTAGTCATCCCTGTCAAGGCGTTGCTGAATAATCTCATGTGTTATAAACATCTTGGACTTAGGCTAAAATGCTATGCTGCACCTTACCACCCAAGTACGCTTGTAGTTTGGGAATTTTGTTCACTGACAATTGCCAGAAAACCTTTTTGATTCTGAAAATAGAGCTTATTTGAGCGTTTCTTCTATAACGTAACACAACGCCATCGGAACCTTTTCTTGTGCGTGTGTATGGGTTGTAGCCTTTTTTTCCTGCCGCCAAAAGTAGGAGGAGTTTTGAGGCCAAAGCGCATGCTTCTAAAGTTCAGAGGGATGGCAATGTCAACCAAGAGTCCGCAGTTGAATACTTATTTACTTTGCAAAGATCGATCGATCGATCGAAAGAAATCAAAAGCCATAGGCTTAAAAATGGGGCACTGGCAAAGTAAACAAAATCCCATCACACACTTGGGCAGAAGAAGCCATTACTCTCAGGATTTAAATCTACGTGGGGAGACCCCAAAAGAACTCTTTGGCCTCATTAGTCATCCCTGTCAAGGCGTTGCTGAATAATCTCATGTGTTATAAACATCTTGGACTTAGGCTAAAATGCTATGCTGCACCTTACCACCCAAGTACGCTTGTAGTTTGGGAATTTTGTTCACTGACAATTGCCAGAAAACCTTTTTGATTCTGAAAATAGAGCTTATTTGAGCGTTTCTTCTATAACGTAACACAGCGCCATCGGACCGGACCACTCGGGCTGCCTCTGTGGCGCAACGGTAGCGCGTCTGACTCCAGATCAGAAAGTTGCGTGTTCAACTTCACGTCAGCGTCATGTACTTTGTTGATTCTTGTTATAGTGGGTGAACAGCATTCACTCATTCATGTTATGGGGCTGTTTCATACCTGTCACTCCGCAATCATGCGATCTGCCAAGAGGATTAGTTCAAATGCTCTAATACTCAACTGTTTGACAGTTTGGCCATTGCCCTCTGAGAGCTTTAGTTGTGAATGAAACTGTATATACACATGTATAACTCAAAAGTACAGCATGCGATGGCCGGGAATCGAACCCGGGTCAACTGCTTGGAAGGCAGCTATGCTTACCACTATACCACCATCGCAAGGACACATGCTTTCGCAGTGCCGTGTCGCAAATCGGCGCCTGTAATTGATATCTAAAGTTCCATGCACACGGAACATGGTTTGAAGATAATTACTATCATAGAAACGCCTTTTTTTGCACGGTTTCGCTGGTCGCATTTCTTGTCCAACTGAGCAACAGGTAGCGTGGCCGAGTGGTCTAAGGCGCTGGATTTAGGTTCCAGTCTCTTCGGAGGCGTGGGTTTAAATCCCACCGCTGCCAGTTCGCATGCCGAACGTCAAGAGCAGGGCTGTGTGATGTCTGTCGGCAGCGCTTCCGTTTGAGTTTAGCTTTCATAAAATACATATTCTAAATCTGGCCCTGGTCAAAAGCCAACCAGGGATTCTTTACTTCCGCCAAATGGCCTGCCAGCAGGGGCCCGTACGGGAACAACATGAACCACGTTGTTGGCAGGATTCGAACCTGCGCGGGAAATTCCCAATGGATTTCTAGTCCAACAACTCATTAGCTGCTTACGGGAACCTTTTCTTGTGCGTGTGTATGGGTTTTAGCCTTTTTTTCCTGCCGCCAAAAGTAGGAGGAGTTTTGAGGCCAAAGCGCATGCTTCTGAAGTTCAGAGGGATGGCAATGTCAATCAAGAGTCCGCAGTTGAATACTTATTTACTTTGCAAAGATCGATCGATCGAAAGAAATCAAAAGCCATAGGCTTAAAAATGGGGCACTGGCAAAGTAAACAAAATCCCATCACACACTTGAGCAGAAGAAGCCATTACTCTCAGGATTTAAATCTACGTGGGGAGACCCCAAAAGAACTCTTTGGCCTCATTAGTCATCCCTGTCAAGGCGTTGCTGAATAATCTCATGTGTTATAAACATCTTGGACTTAGGCTAAAATGCTATGCTGCACCTTACCACCCAAGTACGCTTGTAGTTTGGGAATTTTGTTCACTGACAATTGCCAGAAAACCTTTTTGATTCTGAAAATAGAACTTATTTGAGCGTTTCTTCTATAACGTAACACAGCGCCATCGGAACCTTTTCTTGTGCGTGTGTATGGGTTGTAGCCTTTTTTTCCTGCCGCCAAAAGTAGGAGGAGTTTTGAGGCCAAAGCGCATGCTTCTGAAGTTCAGAGGGATGGCAATGTCAATCAAGAGTCCGCAGTTGAATACTTATTTACTTTGCAAAGATCGATCGATCGAAAGAAATCAAAAGCCATAGGCTTAAAAATGGGGCACTGGCAAAGTAAACAAAATCCCATCACACACTTGAGCAGAAGAAGCCATTACTCTCAGGATTTAAATCTACGTGGGGAGACCCCAAAAGAACTCTTTGGCCTCATTAGTCATCCCTGTCAAGGCGTTGCTGAATAATCTCATGTGTTATAAACATCTTGGACTTAGGCTAAAATGCTATGCTGCACCTTACCACCCAAGTACGCTTGTAGTTTGGGAATTTTGTTCACTGACAATTGCCAGAAAACCTTTTTGATTCTGAAAATAGAACTTATTTGAGCGTTTCTTCTATAACGTAACACAGCGCCATCGGAACCTTTTCTTGTGCGTGTGTATGGGTTGTAGCCTTTTTTTCCTGCCGCCAAAAGTAGGAGGAGTTTTGAGGCCAAAGCGCATGCTTCTAAAGTTCAGAGGGATGGCAATGTCAACCAAGAGTCCGCAGTTGAATACTTATTTACTTTGCAAAGATCGATCGATCGATCGAAAGAAATCAAAAGCCATAGGCTTAAAAATGGGGCACTGGCAAAGTAAACAAAATCCCATCACACACTTGAGCAGAAGAAGCCATTACTCTCAGGATTTAAATCTACGTGGGGAGACCCCAAAAGAACTCTTTGGCCTCATTAGTCATCCCTGTCAAGGCGTTGCTGAATAATCTCATGTGTTATAAACATCTTGGACTTAGGCTAAAATGCTATGCTGCTCCTTACCACCCAAGTACGCTTGTAGTTTGGGAATTTTGTTCACTGACAATTGCCAGAAAACCTTTTTGATTCTGAAAATAGAGCTTATTTGAGCGTTTCTTCTATAACGTAACACAGCGCCATCGGAACCTTTTCTTGTGCGTGTGTATGGGTTGTAGCCTTTTTTTCCTGCCGCCAAAAGTAGGAGGAGTTTTGAGGCCAAAGCGCATGCTTCTAAAGTTCAGAGGGATGGCAATGTCAACCAAGAGTCCGCAGTTGAATACTTATTTACTTTGCAAAGATCGATCGATCGATCGAAAGAAATCAAAAGCCATAGGCTTAAAAATGGGGCACTGGCAAAGTAAACAAAATCCCATCACACACTTGAGCAGAAGAAGCCATTACTCTCAGGATTTAAATCTACGTGGGGAGACCCCAAAAGAACTCTTTGGCCTCATTAGTCATCCCTGTCAAGGCGTTGCTGAATAATCTCATGTGTTATAAACATCTTGGACTTAGGCTAAAATGCTATGCTGCACCTTACCACCCAAGTACGCTTGTAGTTTGGGAATTTTGTTCACTGACAATTGCCAGAAAACCTTTTTGATTCTGAAAATAGAGCTTATTTGAGCGTTTCTTCTATAACGTAACACAGCGCCATCGGAACCTTTTCTTGTGCGTGTTTATGGGTTGTAGCCTTTATTTCCTGCCGCCAAAAGTAGGAGGAGTTTTGAGGCCAAAGCGCATGCTTCTAAAGTTCAGAGGGATGGCAATGTCAACCAAGAGTCCGCAGTTGAATACTTATTTACTTTGCAAAGATCGATCGATCGATCGAAAGAAATCAAAAGCCATAGGCTTAAAAATGGGGCACTGGCAAAGTAAACAAAATCCCATCACACACTTGAGCAGAAGAAGCCATTACTCTCAGGATTTAAATCTACGTGGGGAGACCCCAAAAGAACTCTTTGGCCTCATTAGTCATCCCTGTCAAGGCGTTGCTGAATAATCTCATGGGTTATAAACATCTTGGACTTAGGCTAAAATGGTATGCTGCTCCTTACCACCCAAGTACGCTTGTAGTTTGGGAATTTTGTTCACTGACAATTGCCAGAAAACCTTTTTGATTCTGAAAATAGAGCTTATTTGAGCGTTTCTTCTATAACGTAACACAGCGCCATCGGAACCTTTTCTTGTGCGTGTGTATGGGTTGTAGCCTTTTTTTCCTGCCGCCAAAAGTAGGAGGAGTTTTGAGGCCAAAGCGCATGCTTCTAAAGTTCAGAGGGATGGCAATGTCAACCAAGAGTCCGCAGTTGAATACTTATTTACTTTGCAAAGATCGATCGATCGATCGAAAGAAATCAAAAGCCATAGGCTTAAAAATGGGGCACTGGCAAAGTAAACAAAATCCCATCACACACTTGAGCAGAAGAAGCCATTACTCTCAGGATTTAAATCTACGTGGGGAGACCCCAAAAGAACTCTTTGGCCTCATTAGTCATCCCTGTCAAGGCGTTGCTGAATAATCTCATGTGTTATAAACATCTTGGACTTAGGCTAAAATGCTATGCTGCACCTTACCACCCAAGTACGCTTGTAGTTTGGGAATTTTGTTCACTGACAATTGCCAGAAAACCTTTTTGATTCTGAAAATAGAGCTTATTTGAGCGTTTCTTCTATAACGTAACACAGCGCCATCGGAACCTTTTCTTGTGCGTGTTTATGGGTTGTAGCCTTTTTTTCCTGCCGCCAAAAGTAGGAGGAGTTTTGAGGCCAAAGCGCATGCTTCTAAAGTTCAGAGGGATGGCAATGTCAACCAAGAGTCCGCAGTTGAATACTTATTTACTTTGCAAAGATCGATCGATCGATCGAAAGAAATCAAAAGCCATAGGCTTAAAAATGGGGCACTGGCAAAGTAAACAAAATCCCATCACACACTTGAGCAGAAGAAGCCATTACTCTCAGGATTTAAATCTACGTGGGGAGACCCCAAAAGAACTCTTTGGCCTCATTAGTCATCCCTGTCAAGGCGTTGCTGAATAATCTCATGTGTTATAAACATCTTGGACTTAGGCTAAAATGCTATGCTGCTCCTTACCACCCAAGTACGCTTGTAGTTTGGGAATTTTGTTCACTGACAATTGCCAGAAAACCTTTTTGATTCTGAAAATAGAGCTTATTTGAGCGTTTCTTCTATAACGTAACACAGCGCCATCGGAACCTTTTCTTGTGCGTGTGTATGGGTTGTAGCCTTTTTTTCCTGCCGCCAAAAGTAGGAGGAGTTTTGAGGCCAAAGCGCATGCTTCTAAAGTTCAGAGGGATGGCAATGTCAACCAAGAGTCCGCAGTTGAATACTTATTTACTTTGCAAAGATCGATCGATCGATCGAAAGAAATCAAAAGCCATAGGCTTAAAAATGGGGCACTGGCAAAGTAAACAAAATCCCATCACACACTTGAGCAGAAGAAGCCATTACTCTCAGGATTTAAATCTACGTGGGGAGACCCCAAAAGAACTCTTTGGCCTCATTAGTCATCCCTGTCAAGGCGTTGCTGAATAATCTCATGTGTTATAAACATCTTGGACTTAGGCTAAAATGCTATGCTGCACCTTACCACCCAAGTACGCTTGTAGTTTGGGAATTTTGTTCACTGACAATTGCCAGAAAACCTTTTTGATTCTGAAAATAGAGCTTATTTGAGCGTTTCTTCTATAACGTAACACAGCGCCATCGGAACCTTTTCTTGTGCGTGTGTATGGGTTGTAGCCTTTTTTTCCTGCCGCCAAAAGTAGGAGGAGTTTTGAGGCCAAATCGCATGCTTCTAAAGTTCAGAGGGATGGCAATGTCAACCAAGAGTCCGCAGTTGAATACTTATTTACTTTGCAAAGATCGATCGATCGATCGAAAGAAATCAAAAGCCATAGGCTTAAAAATGGGGCACTGGCAAAGTAAACAAAATCCCATCACACACTTGAGCAGAAGAAGCCATTACTCTCAGGATTTAAATCTACGTGGGGAGACCCCAAAAGAACTCTTTGGCCTCATTAGTCATCCCTGTCAAGGCGTTGCTGAATAATCTCATGTGTTATAAACATCTTGGACTTAGGCTAAAATGCTATGCTGCACCTTACCACCCAAGTACGCTTGTAGTTTGGGAATTTTGTTCACTGACAATTGCCAGAAAACCTTTTTGATTCTGAAAATAGAGCTTATTTGAGCGTTTCTTCTATAACGTAACACAGCGCCATCGGAACCTTTTCTTGTGCGTGTGTATGGGTTGTAGCCTTTTTTTCCTGCCGCCAAAAGTAGGAGGAGTTTTGAGGCCAAAGCGCATGCTTCTAAAGTTCAGAGGGATGGCAATGTCAACCAAGAGTCCGCAGTTGAATACTTATTTACTTTGCAAAGATCGATCGATCGATCGAAAGAAATCAAAAGCCATAGGCTTAAAAATGGGGCACTGGCAAAGTAAACAAAATCCCATCACACACTTGAGCAGAAGAAGCCATTACTCTCAGGATTTAAATCTACGTGGGGAGACCCCAAAAGAACTCTTTGGCCTCATTAGTCATCCCTGTCAAGGCGTTGCTGAATAATCTCATGTGTTATAAACATCTTGGACTTAGGCTAAAATGCTATGCTGCACCTTACCACCCAAGTACGCTTGTAGTTTGGGAATTTTGTTCACTGACAATTGCCAGAAAACCTTTTTGATTCTGAAAATAGAGCTTATTTGAGCGTTTCTTCTATAACGTAACACAGCGCCATCGGAACCTTTTCTTGTGCGTGTGTATGGGTTGTAGCCTTTTTTTCCTGCCGCCAAAAGTAGGAGGAGTTTTGAGGCCAAAGCGCATGCTTCTAAAGTTCAGAGGGATGGCAATGTCAACCAAGAGTCCGCAGTTGAATACTTATTTACTTTGCAAAGATCGATCGATCGATCGAAAGAAATCAAAAGCCATAGGCTTAAAAATGGGGCACTGGCAAAGTAAACAAAATCCCATCACACACTTGAGCAGAAGAAGCCATTACTCTCAGGATTTAAATCTACGTGGGGAGACCCCAAAAGAACTCTTTGGCCTCATTAGTCATCCCTGTCAAGGCGTTGCTGAATAATCTCATGTGTTATAAACATCTTGGACTTAGGCTAAAATGCTATGCTGCTCCTTACCACCCAAGTACGCTTGTAGTTTGGGAATTTTGTTCACTGACAATTGCCAGAAAACCTTTTTGATTCTGAAAATAGAGCTTATTTGAGCGTTTCTTCTATAACGTAACACAGCGCCATCGGAACCTTTTCTTGTGCGTGTGTATGGGTTGTAGCCTTTTTTTCCTGCCGCCAAAAGTAGGAGGAGTTTTGAGGCCAAAGCGCATTCTTCTAAAGTTCAGAGGGCTGGCAATGTCAACCAAGAGTCCGCAGTTGAATACTTATTTACTTTGCAAAGATCGATCGATCGATCGAAAGAAATCAAAAGCCATAGGCTTAAAAATGGGGCACTGGCAAAGTAAACAAAATCCCATCACACACTTGAGCAGAAGAAGCCATTACTCTCAGGATTTAAATCTACGTGGGGAGACCCCAAAAGAACTCTTTGGCCTCATTAGTCATCCCTGTCAAGGCGTTGCTGAATAATCTCATGTGTTATAAACATCTTGGACTTAGGCTAAAATGCTATGCTGCACCTTACCACCCAAGTACGCTTGTAGTTTGGGAATTTTGTTCACTGACAATTGCCAGAAAACCTTTTTGATTCTGAAAATAGAGCTTATTTGAGCGTTTCTTCTATAACGTAACACAGCGCCATCGGAACCTTTTCTTGTGCGTGTGTATGGGTTGTAGCCTTTTTTTCCTGCCGCCAAAAGTAGGAGGAGTTTTGAGGCCAAAGCGCATGCTTCTAAAGTTCAGAGGGATGGCAATGTCAACCAAGAGTCCGCAGTTGAATACTTATTTACTTTGCAAAGATCGATCGATCGATCGAAAGAAATCAAAAGCCATAGGCTTAAAAATGGGGCACTGGCAAAGTAAACAAAATCCCATCACACACTTGAGCAGAAGAAGCCATTACTCTCAGGATTTAAATCTACGTGGGGAGACCCCAAAAGAACTCTTTGGCCTCATTAGTCATCCCTGTCAAGGCGTTGCTGAATAATCTCATGTGTTATAAACATCTTGGACTTAGGCTAAAATGCTATGCTGCACCTTACCACCCAAGTACGCTTGTAGTTTGGGAATTTTGTTCACTGACAATTGCCAGAAAACCTTTTTGATTCTGAAAATAGAGCTTATTTGAGCGTTTCTTCTATAACGTAACACAACGCCATCGGAACCTTTTCTTGTGCGTGTGTATGGGTTGTAGCCTTTTTTTCCTGCCGCCAAAAGTAGGAGGAGTTTTGAGGCCAAAGCGCATGCTTCTAAAGTTCAGAGGGATGGCAATGTCAACCAAGAGTCCGCAGTTGAATACTTATTTACTTTGCAAAGATCGATCGATCGATCGAAAGAAATCAAAAGCCATAGGCTTAAAAATGGGGCACTGGCAAAGTAAACAAAATCCCATCACACACTTGGGCAGAAGAAGCCATTACTCTCAGGATTTAAATCTACGTGGGGAGACCCCAAAAGAACTCTTTGGCCTCATTAGTCATCCCTGTCAAGGCGTTGCTGAATAATCTCATGTGTTATAAACATCTTGGACTTAGGCTAAAATGCTATGCTGCACCTTACCACCCAAGTACGCTTGTAGTTTGGGAATTTTGTTCACTGACAATTGCCAGAAAACCTTTTTGATTCTGAAAATAGAGCTTATTTGAGCGTTTCTTCTATAACGTAACACAGCGCCATCGGACCGGACCACTCGGGCTGCCTCTGTGGCGCAACGGTAGCGCGTCTGACTCCAGATCAGAAAGTTGCGTGTTCAACTTCACGTCAGCGTCATGTACTTTGTTGATTCTTGTTATAGTGGGTGAACAGCATTCACTCATTCATGTTATGGGGCTGTTTCATACCTGTCACTCCGCAATCATGCGATCTGCCAAGAGGATTAGTTCAAATGCTCTAATACTCAACTGTTTGACAGTTTGGCCATTGCCCTCTGAGAGCTTTAGTTGTGAATGAAACTGTATATACACATGTATAACTCAAAAGTACAGCATGCGATGGCCGGGAATCGAACCCGGGTCAACTGCTTGGAAGGCAGCTATGCTTACCACTATACCACCATCGCAAGGACACATGCTTTCGCAGTGCCGTGTCGCAAATCGGCGCCTGTAATTGATATCTAAAGTTCCATGCACACGGAACATGGTTTGAAGATAATTACTATCATAGAAACGCCTTTTTTTGCACGGTTTCGCTGGTCGCATTTCTTGTCCAACTGAGCAACAGGTAGCGTGGCCGAGTGGTCTAAGGCGCTGGATTTAGGTTCCAGTCTCTTCGGAGGCGTGGGTTTAAATCCCACCGCTGCCAGTTCGCATGCCGAACGTCAAGAGCAGGGCTGTGTGATGTCTGTCGGCAGCGCTTCCGTTTGAGTTTAGCTTTCATAAAATACATATTCTAAATCTGGCCCTGGTCAAAAGCCAACCAGGGATTCTTTACTTCCGCCAAATGGCCTGCCAGCAGGGGCCCGTACGGGAACAACATGAACCACGTTGTTGGCAGGATTCGAACCTGCGCGGGAAATTCCCAATGGATTTCTAGTCCAACAACTCATTAGCTGCTTACGGGAACCTTTTCTTGTGCGTGTGTATGGGTTTTAGCCTTTTTTTCCTGCCGCCAAAAGTAGGAGGAGTTTTGAGGCCAAAGCGCATGCTTCTGAAGTTCAGAGGGATGGCAATGTCAATCAAGAGTCCGCAGTTGAATACTTATTTACTTTGCAAAGATCGATCGATCGAAAGAAATCAAAAGCCATAGGCTTAAAAATGGGGCACTGGCAAAGTAAACAAAATCCCATCACACACTTGAGCAGAAGAAGCCATTACTCTCAGGATTTAAATCTACGTGGGGAGACCCCAAAAGAACTCTTTGGCCTCATTAGTCATCCCTGTCAAGGCGTTGCTGAATAATCTCATGTGTTATAAACATCTTGGACTTAGGCTAAAATGCTATGCTGCACCTTACCACCCAAGTACGCTTGTAGTTTGGGAATTTTGTTCACTGACAATTGCCAGAAAACCTTTTTGATTCTGAAAATAGAACTTATTTGAGCGTTTCTTCTATAACGTAACACAGCGCCATCGGAACCTTTTCTTGTGCGTGTGTATGGGTTGTAGCCTTTTTTTCCTGCCGCCAAAAGTAGGAGGAGTTTTGAGGCCAAAGCGCATGCTTCTGAAGTTCAGAGGGATGGCAATGTCAATCAAGAGTCCGCAGTTGAATACTTATTTACTTTGCAAAGATCGATCGATCGAAAGAAATCAAAAGCCATAGGCTTAAAAATGGGGCACTGGCAAAGTAAACAAAATCCCATCACACACTTGAGCAGAAGAAGCCATTACTCTCAGGATTTAAATCTACGTGGGGAGACCCCAAAAGAACTCTTTGGCCTCATTAGTCATCCCTGTCAAGGCGTTGCTGAATAATCTCATGTGTTATAAACATCTTGGACTTAGGCTAAAATGCTATGCTGCACCTTACCACCCAAGTACGCTTGTAGTTTGGGAATTTTGTTCACTGACAATTGCCAGAAAACCTTTTTGATTCTGAAAATAGAACTTATTTGAGCGTTTCTTCTATAACGTAACACAGCGCCATCGGAACCTTTTCTTGTGCGTGTGTATGGGTTGTAGCCTTTTTTTCCTGCCGCCAAAAGTAGGAGGAGTTTTGAGGCCAAAGCGCATGCTTCTAAAGTTCAGAGGGATGGCAATGTCAACCAAGAGTCCGCAGTTGAATACTTATTTACTTTGCAAAGATCGATCGATCGATCGAAAGAAATCAAAAGCCATAGGCTTAAAAATGGGGCACTGGCAAAGTAAACAAAATCCCATCACACACTTGAGCAGAAGAAGCCATTACTCTCAGGATTTAAATCTACGTGGGGAGACCCCAAAAGAACTCTTTGGCCTCATTAGTCATCCCTGTCAAGGCGTTGCTGAATAATCTCATGTGTTATAAACATCTTGGACTTAGGCTAAAATGCTATGCTGCTCCTTACCACCCAAGTACGCTTGTAGTTTGGGAATTTTGTTCACTGACAATTGCCAGAAAACCTTTTTGATTCTGAAAATAGAGCTTATTTGAGCGTTTCTTCTATAACGTAACACAGCGCCATCGGAACCTTTTCTTGTGCGTGTGTATGGGTTGTAGCCTTTTTTTCCTGCCGCCAAAAGTAGGAGGAGTTTTGAGGCCAAAGCGCATGCTTCTAAAGTTCAGAGGGATGGCAATGTCAACCAAGAGTCCGCAGTTGAATACTTATTTACTTTGCAAAGATCGATCGATCGATCGAAAGAAATCAAAAGCCATAGGCTTAAAAATGGGGCACTGGCAAAGTAAACAAAATCCCATCACACACTTGAGCAGAAGAAGCCATTACTCTCAGGATTTAAATCTACGTGGGGAGACCCCAAAAGAACTCTTTGGCCTCATTAGTCATCCCTGTCAAGGCGTTGCTGAATAATCTCATGTGTTATAAACATCTTGGACTTAGGCTAAAATGCTATGCTGCACCTTACCACCCAAGTACGCTTGTAGTTTGGGAATTTTGTTCACTGACAATTGCCAGAAAACCTTTTTGATTCTGAAAATAGAGCTTATTTGAGCGTTTCTTCTATAACGTAACACAGCGCCATCGGAACCTTTTCTTGTGCGTGTTTATGGGTTGTAGCCTTTATTTCCTGCCGCCAAAAGTAGGAGGAGTTTTGAGGCCAAAGCGCATGCTTCTAAAGTTCAGAGGGATGGCAATGTCAACCAAGAGTCCGCAGTTGAATACTTATTTACTTTGCAAAGATCGATCGATCGATCGAAAGAAATCAAAAGCCATAGGCTTAAAAATGGGGCACTGGCAAAGTAAACAAAATCCCATCACACACTTGAGCAGAAGAAGCCATTACTCTCAGGATTTAAATCTACGTGGGGAGACCCCAAAAGAACTCTTTGGCCTCATTAGTCATCCCTGTCAAGGCGTTGCTGAATAATCTCATGGGTTATAAACATCTTGGACTTAGGCTAAAATGGTATGCTGCTCCTTACCACCCAAGTATGCTTGTAGTTTGGGAATTTTGTTCACTGACAATTGCCAGAAAACCTTTTTGATTCTGAAAATAGAGCTTATTTGAGCGTTTCTTCTATAACGTAACACAGCGCCATCGGAACCTTTTCTTGTGCGTGTGTATGGGTTGTAGCCTTTTTTTCCTGCCGCCAAAAGTAGGAGGAGTTTTGAGGCCAAAGCGCATGCTTCTAAAGTTCAGAGGGATGGCAATGTCAACCAAGAGTCCGCAGTTGAATACTTATTTACTTTGCAAAGATCGATCGATCGATCGAAAGAAATCAAAAGCCATAGGCTTAAAAATGGGGCACTGGCAAAGTAAACAAAATCCCATCACACACTTGAGCAGAAGAAGCCATTACTCTCAGGATTTAAATCTACGTGGGGAGACCCCAAAAGAACTCTTTGGCCTCATTAGTCATCCCTGTCAAGGCGTTGCTGAATAATCTCATGTGTTATAAACATCTTGGACTTAGGCTAAAATGCTATGCTGCACCTTACCACCCAAGTACGCTTGTAGTTTGGGAATTTTGTTCACTGACAATTGCCAGAAAACCTTTTTGATTCTGAAAATAGAGCTTATTTGAGCGTTTCTTCTATAACGTAACACAGCGCCATCGGAACCTTTTCTTGTGCGTGTTTATGGGTTGTAGCCTTTTTTTCCTGCCGCCAAAAGTAGGAGGAGTTTTGAGGCCAAAGCGCATGCTTCTAAAGTTCAGAGGGATGGCAATGTCAACCAAGAGTCCGCAGTTGAATACTTATTTACTTTGCAAAGATCGATCGATCGATCGAAAGAAATCAAAAGCCATAGGCTTAAAAATGGGGCACTGGCAAAGTAAACAAAATCCCATCACACACTTGAGCAGAAGAAGCCATTACTCTCAGGATTTAAATCTACGTGGGGAGACCCCAAAAGAACTCTTTGGCCTCATTAGTCATCCCTGTCAAGGCGTTGCTGAATAATCTCATGTGTTATAAACATCTTGGACTTAGGCTAAAATGCTATGCTGCTCCTTACCACCCAAGTACGCTTGTAGTTTGGGAATTTTGTTCACTGACAATTGCCAGAAAACCTTTTTGATTCTGAAAATAGAGCTTATTTGAGCGTTTCTTCTATAACGTAACACAGCGCCATCGGAACCTTTTCTTGTGCGTGTGTATGGGTTGTAGCCTTTTTTTCCTGCCGCCAAAAGTAGGAGGAGTTTTGAGGCCAAAGCGCATGCTTCTAAAGTTCAGAGGGATGGCAATGTCAACCAAGAGTCCGCAGTTGAATACTTATTTACTTTGCAAAGATCGATCGATCGATCGAAAGAAATCAAAAGCCATAGGCTTAAAAATGGGGCACTGGCAAAGTAAACAAAATCCCATCACACACTTGAGCAGAAGAAGCCATTACTCTCAGGATTTAAATCTACGTGGGGAGACCCCAAAAGAACTCTTTGGCCTCATTAGTCATCCCTGTCAAGGCGTTGCTGAATAATCTCATGTGTTATAAACATCTTGGACTTAGGCTAAAATGCTATGCTGCACCTTACCACCCAAGTACGCTTGTAGTTTGGGAATTTTGTTCACTGACAATTGCCAGAAAACCTTTTTGATTCTGAAAATAGAGCTTATTTGAGCGTTTCTTCTATAACGTAACACAGCGCCATCGGAACCTTTTCTTGTGCGTGTGTATGGGTTGTAGCCTTTTTTTCCTGCCGCCAAAAGTAGGAGGAGTTTTGAGGCCAAATCGCATGCTTCTAAAGTTCAGAGGGATGGCAATGTCAACCAAGAGTCCGCAGTTGAATACTTATTTACTTTGCAAAGATCGATCGATCGATCGAAAGAAATCAAAAGCCATAGGCTTAAAAATGGGGCACTGGCAAAGTAAACAAAATCCCATCACACACTTGAGCAGAAGAAGCCATTACTCTCAGGATTTAAATCTACGTGGGGAGACCCCAAAAGAACTCTTTGGCCTCATTAGTCATCCCTGTCAAGGCGTTGCTGAATAATCTCATGTGTTATAAACATCTTGGACTTAGGCTAAAATGCTATGCTGCACCTTACCACCCAAGTACGCTTGTAGTTTGGGAATTTTGTTCACTGACAATTGCCAGAAAACCTTTTTGATTCTGAAAATAGAGCTTATTTGAGCGTTTCTTCTATAACGTAACACAGCGCCATCGGAACCTTTTCTTGTGCGTGTGTATGGGTTGTAGCCTTTTTTTCCTGCCGCCAAAAGTAGGAGGAGTTTTGAGGCCAAAGCGCATGCTTCTAAAGTTCAGAGGGATGGCAATGTCAACCAAGAGTCCGCAGTTGAATACTTATTTACTTTGCAAAGATCGATCGATCGATCGAAAGAAATCAAAAGCCATAGGCTTAAAAATGGGGCACTGGCAAAGTAAACAAAATCCCATCACACACTTGAGCAGAAGAAGCCATTACTCTCAGGATTTAAATCTACGTGGGGAGACCCCAAAAGAACTCTTTGGCCTCATTAGTCATCCCTGTCAAGGCGTTGCTGAATAATCTCATGTGTTATAAACATCTTGGACTTAGGCTAAAATGCTATGCTGCACCTTACCACCCAAGTACGCTTGTAGTTTGGGAATTTTGTTCACTGACAATTGCCAGAAAACCTTTTTGATTCTGAAAATAGAGCTTATTTGAGCGTTTCTTCTATAACGTAACACAGCGCCATCGGAACCTTTTCTTGTGCGTGTGTATGGGTTGTAGCCTTTTTTTCCTGCCGCCAAAAGTAGGAGGAGTTTTGAGGCCAAAGCGCATGCTTCTAAAGTTCAGAGGGATGGCAATGTCAACCAAGAGTCCGCAGTTGAATACTTATTTACTTTGCAAAGATCGATCGATCGATCGAAAGAAATCAAAAGCCATAGGCTTAAAAATGGGGCACTGGCAAAGTAAACAAAATCCCATCACACACTTGAGCAGAAGAAGCCATTACTCTCAGGATTTAAATCTACGTGGGGAGACCCCAAAAGAACTCTTTGGCCTCATTAGTCATCCCTGTCAAGGCGTTGCTGAATAATCTCATGTGTTATAAACATCTTGGACTTAGGCTAAAATGCTATGCTGCTCCTTACCACCCAAGTACGCTTGTAGTTTGGGAATTTTGTTCACTGACAATTGCCAGAAAACCTTTTTGATTCTGAAAATAGAGCTTATTTGAGCGTTTCTTCTATAACGTAACACAGCGCCATCGGAACCTTTTCTTGTGCGTGTGTATGGGTTGTAGCCTTTTTTTCCTGCCGCCAAAAGTAGGAGGAGTTTTGAGGCCAAAGCGCATTCTTCTAAAGTTCAGAGGGCTGGCAATGTCAACCAAGAGTCCGCAGTTGAATACTTATTTACTTTGCAAAGATCGATCGATCGATCGAAAGAAATCAAAAGCCATAGGCTTAAAAATGGGGCACTGGCAAAGTAAACAAAATCCCATCACACACTTGAGCAGAAGAAGCCATTACTCTCAGGATTTAAATCTACGTGGGGAGACCCCAAAAGAACTCTTTGGCCTCATTAGTCATCCCTGTCAAGGCGTTGCTGAATAATCTCATGTGTTATAAACATCTTGGACTTAGGCTAAAATGCTATGCTGCACCTTACCACCCAAGTACGCTTGTAGTTTGGGAATTTTGTTCACTGACAATTGCCAGAAAACCTTTTTGATTCTGAAAATAGAGCTTATTTGAGCGTTTCTTCTATAACGTAACACAGCGCCATCGGAACCTTTTCTTGTGCGTGTGTATGGGTTGTAGCCTTTTTTTCCTGCCGCCAAAAGTAGGAGGAGTTTTGAGGCCAAAGCGCATGCTTCTAAAGTTCAGAGGGATGGCAATGTCAACCAAGAGTCCGCAGTTGAATACTTATTTACTTTGCAAAGATCGATCGATCGATCGAAAGAAATCAAAAGCCATAGGCTTAAAAATGGGGCACTGGCAAAGTAAACAAAATCCCATCACACACTTGAGCAGAAGAAGCCATTACTCTCAGGATTTAAATCTACGTGGGGAGACCCCAAAAGAACTCTTTGGCCTCATTAGTCATCCCTGTCAAGGCGTTGCTGAATAATCTCATGTGTTATAAACATCTTGGACTTAGGCTAAAATCCTATGCTGCTCCTTACCACCCAAGTACGCTTGTAGTTTGGGAATTTTGTTCACTGACAATTGCCAGAAAACCTTTTTGATTCTGAAAATAGAGCTTATTTGAGCGTTTCTTCTATAACGTAACACAGCGCCATCGGAACCTTTTCTTGTGCGTGTGTATGGGTTGTAGCCTTTTTTTCCTGCCGCCAAAAGTAGGAGGAGTTTTGAGGCCAAAGCGCATGCTTCTAAAGTTCAGAGGGATGGCAATGTCAACCAAGAGTCCGCAGTTGAATACTTATTTACTTTGCAAAGATCGATCGATCGATCGAAAGAAATCAAAAGCCATAGGCTTAAAAATGGGGCACTGGCAAAGTAAACAAAATCCCATCACACACTTGAGCAGAAGAAGCCATTACTCTCAGGATTTAAATCTACGTGGGGAGACCCCAAAAGAACTCTTTGGCCTCATTAGTCATCCCTGTCAAGGCGTTGCTGAATAATCTCATGTGTTATAAACATCTTGGACTTAGGCTAAAATGCTATGCTGCACCTTACCACCCAAGTACGCTTGTAGTTTGGGAATTTTGTTCACTGACAATTGCCAGAAAACCTTTTTGATTCTGAAAATAGAGCTTATTTGAGCGTTTCTTCTATAACGTAACACAGCGCCATCGGAACCTTTTCTTGTGCGTGTGTATGGGTTGTAGCCTTTTTTTCCTGCCGCCAAAAGTAGGAGGAGTTTTGAGGCCAAAGCGCATGCTTCTAAAGTTCAGAGGGATGGCAATGTCAACCAAGAGTCCGCAGTTGAATACTTATTTACTTTGCAAAGATCGATCGATCGATCGAAAGAAATCAAAAGCCATAGGCTTAAAAATGGGGCACTGGCAAAGTAAACAAAATCCCATCACACACTTGAGCAGAAGAAGCCATTACTCTCAGGATTTAAATCTACGTGGGGAGACCCCAAAAGAACTCTTTGGCCTCATTAGTCATCCCTGTCAAGGCGTTGCTGAATAATCTCATGTGTTATAAACATCTTGGACTTAGGCTAAAATGCTATGCTGCACCTTACCACCCAAGTACGCTTGTAGTTTGGGAATTTTGTTCACTGACAATTGCCAGAAAACCTTTTTGATTCTGAAAATAGAGCTTATTTGAGCGTTTCTTCTATAACGTAACACAGCGCCATCGGAACCTTTTCTTGTGCGTGTGTATGGGTTGTAGCCTTTTTTTCCTGCCGCCAAAAGTAGGAGGAGTTTTGAGGCCAAAGCGCATGCTTCTAAAGTTCAGAGGGATGGCAATGTCAACCAAGAGTCCGCAGTTGAATACTTATTTACTTTGCAAAGATCGATCGATCGATCGAAAGAAATCAAAAGCCATAGGCTTAAAAATGGGGCACTGGCAAAGTAAACAAAATCCCATCACACACTTGAGCAGAAGAAGCCATTACTCTCAGGATTTAAATCTACGTGGGGAGACCCCAAAAGAACTCTTTGGCCTCATTAGTCATCCCTGTCAAGGCGTTGCTGAATAATCTCATGTGTTATAAACATCTTGGACTTAGGCTAAAATGCTATGCTGCTCCTTACCACCCAAGTACGCTTGTAGTTTGGGAATTTTGTTCACTGACAATTGCCAGAAAACCTTTTTGATTCTGAAAATAGAGCTTATTTGAGCGTTTCTTCTATAACGTAACACAGCGCCATCGGAACCTTTTCTTGTGCGTGTGTATGGGTTGTAGCCTTTTTTTCCTGCCGCCAAAAGTAGGAGGAGTTTTGAGGCCAAAGCGCATTCTTCTAAAGTTCAGAGGGATGGCAATGTCAACCAAGAGTCCGCAGTTGAATACTTATTTACTTTGCAAAGATCGATCGATCGATCGAAAGAAATCAAAAGCCATAGGCTTAAAAATGGGGCACTGGCAAAGTAAACAAAATCCCATCACACACTTGAGCAGAAGAAGCCATTACTCTCAGGATTTAAATCTACGTGGGGAGACCCCAAAAGAACTCTTTGGCCTCATTAGTCATCCCTGTCAAGGCGTTGCTGAATAATCTCATGTGTTATAAACATCTTGGACTTAGGCTAAAATGCTATGCTGCACCTTACCACCCAAGTACGCTTGTAGTTTGGGAATTTTGTTCACTGACAATTGCCAGAAAACCTTTTTGATTCTGAAAATAGAGCTTATTTGAGCGTTTCTTCTATAACGTAACACAGCGCCATCGGAACCTTTTCTTGTGCGTGTGTATGGGTTGTAGCCTTTTTTTCCTGCCGCCAAAAGTAGGAGGAGTTTTGAGGCCAAAGCGCATGCTTCTAAAGTTCAGAGGGATGGCAATGTCAACCAAGAGTCCGCAGTTGAATACTTATTTACTTTGCAAAGATCGATCGATCGATCGAAAGAAATCAAAAGCCATAGGCTTAAAAATGGGGCACTGGCAAAGTAAACAAAATCCCATCACACACTTGAGCAGAAGAAGCCATTACTCTCAGGATTTAAATCTACGTGGGGAGACCCCAAAATAACTCTTTGGCCTCATTAGTCATCCCTGTCAAGGCGTTGCTGAATAATCTCATGTGTTATAAACATCTTGGACTTAGGCTAAAATGCTATGCTGCTCCTTACCACCCAAGTACGCTTGTAGTTTGGGAATTTTGTTCACTGACAATTGCCAGAAAACCTTTTTGATTCTGAAAATAGAGCTTATTTGAGCGTTTCTTCTATAACGTAACACAGCGCCATCGGAACCTTTTCTTGTGCGTGTGTATGGGTTGTAGCCTTTTTTTCCTGCCGCCAAAAGTAGGAGGAGTTTTGAGGCCAAAGCGCATGCTTCTAAAGTTCAGAGGGATGGCAATGTCAACCAAGAGTCCGCAGTTGAATACTTATTTACTTTGCAAAGATCGATCGATCGATCGAAAGAAATCAAAAGCCATAGGCTTAAAAATGGGGCACTGGCAAAGTAAACAAAATCCCATCACACACTTGAGCAGAAGAAGCCATTACTCTCAGGATTTAAATCTACGTGGGGAGACCCCAAAAGAACTCTTTGGCCTCATTAGTCATCCCTGTCAAGGCGTTGCTGAATAATCTCATGTGTTATAAACATCTTGGACTTAGGCTAAAATGCTATGCTGCACCTTACCACCCAAGTACGCTTGTAGTTTGGGAATTTTGTTCACTGACAATTGCCAGAAAACCTTTTTGATTCTGAAAATAGAGCTTATTTGAGCGTTTCTTCTATAACGTAACACAGCGCCATCGGAACCTTTTCTTGTGCGTGTGTATGGGTTGTAGCCTTTTTTTCCTGCCGCCAAAAGTAGGAGGAGTTTTGAGGCCAAAGCGCATGCTTCTAAAGTTCAGAGGGATGGCAATGTCAACCAAGAGTCCGCAGTTGAATACTTATTTACTTTGCAAAGATCGATCGATCGATCGAAAGAAATCAAAAGCCATAGGCTTAAAAATGGGGCACTGGCAAAGTAAACAAAATCCCATCACACACTTGAGCAGAAGAAGCCATTACTCTCAGGATTTAAATCTACGTGGGGAGACCCCAAAAGAACTCTTTGGCCTCATTAGTCATCCCTGTCAAGGCGTTGCTGAATAATCTCATGTGTTATAAACATCTTGGACTTAGGCTAAAATGCTATGCTGCTCCTTACCACCCAAGTACGCTTGTAGTTTGGGAATTTTGTTCACTGACAATTGCCAGAAAACCTTTTTGATTCTGAAAATAGAGCTTATTTGAGCGTTTCTTCTATAACGTAACACAGCGCCATCGGAACCTTTTCTTGTGCGTGTGTATGGGTTGTAGCCTTTTTTTCCTGCCGCCAAAAGTAGGAGGAGTTTTGAGGCCAAAGCGCATGCTTCTAAAGTTCAGAGGGATGGCAATGTCAACCAAGAGTCCGCAGTTGAATACTTATTTACTTTGCAAAGATCGATCGATCGATCGAAAGAAATCAAAAGCCATAGGCTTAAAAATGGGGCACTGGCAAAGTAAACAAAATCCCATCACACACTTGAGCAGAAGAAGCCATTACTCTCAGGATTTAAATCTACGTGGGGAGACCCCAAAAGAACTCTTTGGCCTCATTAGTCATCCCTGTCAAGGCGTTGCTGAATAATCTCATGTGTTATAAACATCTTGGACTTAGGCTAAAATGCTATGCTGCACCTTACCACCCAAGTACGCTTGTAGTTTGGGAATTTTGTTCACTGACAATTGCCAGAAAACCTTTTTGATTCTGAAAATAGAGCTTATTTGAGCGTTTCTTCTATAACGTAACACAGCGCCATCGGAACCTTTTCTTGTGCGTGTGTATGGGTTGTAGCCTTTTTTTCCTGCCGCCAAAAGTAGGAGGAGTTTTGAGGCCAAAGCGCATGCTTCTAAAGTTCAGAGGGATGGCAATGTCAACCAAGAGTCCGCAGTTGAATACTTATTTACTTTGCAAAGATCGATCGATCGATCGAAAGAAATCAAAAGCCATAGGCTTAAAAATGGGGCACTGGCAAAGTAAACAAAATCCCATCACACACTTGAGCAGAAGAAGCCATTACTCTCAGGATTTAAATCTACGTGGGGAGACCCCAAAAGAACTCTTTGGCCTCATTAGTCATCCCTGTCAAGGCGTTGCTGAATAATCTCATGTGTTATAAACATCTTGGACTTAGGCTAAAATGCTATGCTGCTCCTTACCACCCAAGTACGCTTGTAGTTTGGGAATTTTGTTCACTGACAATTGCCAGAAAACCTTTTTGATTCTGAAAATAGAGCTTATTTGAGCGTTTCTTCTATAACGTAACACAGCGCCATCGGAACCTTTTCTTGTGCGTGTGTATGGGTTGTAGCCTTTTTTTCCTGCCGCCAAAAGTAGGAGGAGTTTTGAGGCCAAAGCGCATGCTTCTAAAGTTCAGAGGGATGGCAATGTCAACCAAGAGTCCGCAGTTGAATACTTATTTACTTTGCAAAGATCGATCGATCGATCGAAAGAAATCAAAAGCCATAGGCTTAAAAATGGGGCACTGGCAAAGTAAACAAAATCCCATCACACACTTGAGCAGAAGAAGCCATTACTCTCAGGATTTAAATCTACGTGGGGAGACCCCAAAAGAACTCTTTGGCCTCATTAGTCATCCCTGTCAAGGCGTTGCTGAATAATCTCATGTGTTATAAACATCTTGGACTTAGGCTAAAATGCTATGCTGCTCCTTACCACCCAAGTACGCTTGTAGTTTGGGAATTTTGTTCACTGACAATTGCCAGAAAACCTTTTTGATTCTGAAAATAGAGCTTATTTGAGCGTTTCTTCTATAACGTAACACAGCGCCATCGGAACCTTTTCTTGTGCGTGTGTATGGGTTGTAGCCTTTTTTTCCTGCCGCCAAAAGTAGGAGGAGTTTTGAGGCCAAAGCGCATGCTTCTAAAGTTCAGAGGGATGGCAATGTCAACCAAGAGTCCGCAGTTGAATACTTATTTACTTTGCAAAGATCGATCGATCGATCGAAAGAAATCAAAAGCCATAGGCTTAAAAATGGGGCACTGGCAAAGTAAACAAAATCCCATCACACACTTGAGCAGAAGAAGCCATTACTCTCAGGATTTAAATCTACGTGGGGAGACCCCAAAAGAACTCTTTGGCCTCATTAGTCATCCCTGTCAAGGCGTTGCTGAATAATCTCATGTGTTATAAACATCTTGGACTTAGGCTAAAATGCTATGCTGCACCTTACCACCCAAGTACGCTTGTAGTTTGGGAATTTTGTTCACTGACAATTGCCAGAAAACCTTTTTGATTCTGAAAATAGAGCTTATTTGAGCGTTTCTTCTATAACGTAACACAGCGCCATCGGAACCTTTTCTTGTGCGTGTGTATGGGTTGTAGCCTTTTTTTCCTGCCGCCAAAAGTAGGAGGAGTTTTGAGGCCAAAGCGCATGCTTCTAAAGTTCAGAGGGATGGCAATGTCAACCAAGAGTCCGCAGTTGAATACTTATTTACTTTGCAAAGATCGATCGATCGATCGAAAGAAATCAAAAGCCATAGGCTTAAAAATGGGGCACTGGCAAAGTAAACAAAATCCCATCACACACTTGAGCAGAAGAAGCCATTACTCTCAGGATTTAAATCTACGTGGGGAGACCCCAAAAGAACTCTTTGGCCTCATTAGTCATCCCTGTCAAGGCGTTGCTGAATAATCTCATGTGTTATAAACATCTTGGACTTAGGCTAAAATGCTATGCTGCTCCTTACCACCCAAGTACGCTTGTAGTTTGGGAATTTTGTTCACTGACAATTGCCAGAAAACCTTTTTGATTCTGAAAATAGAGCTTATTTGAGCGTTTCTTCTATAACGTAACACAGCGCCATCGGAACCTTTTCTTGTGCGTGTGTATGGGTTGTAGCCTTTTTTTCCTGCCGCCAAAAGTAGGAGGAGTTTTGAGGCCAAAGCGCATGCTTCTAAAGTTCAGAGGGATGGCAATGTCAACCAAGAGTCCGCAGTTGAATACTTATTTACTTTGCAAAGATCGATCGATCGATCGAAAGAAATCAAAAGCCATAGGCTTAAAAATGGGGCACTGGCAAAGTAAACAAAATCCCATCACACACTTGAGCAGAAGAAGCCATTACTCTCAGGATTTAAATCTACGTGGGGAGACCCCAAAAGAACTCTTTGGCCTCATTAGTCATCCCTGTCAAGGCGTTGCTGAATAATCTCATGTGTTATAAAAATCTTGGACTTAGGCTAAAATGCTATGCTGCTCCTTACCACCCAAGTACGCTTGTAGTTTGGGAATTTTGTTCACTGACAATTGCCAGAAAACCTTTTTGATTCTGAAAATAGAGCTTATTTGAGCGTTTCTTCTATAACGTAACACAGCGCCATCGGAACCTTTTCTTGTGCGTGTGTATGGGTTGTAGCCTTTTTTTCCTGCCGCCAAAAGTAGGAGGAGTTTTGAGGCCAAAGCGCATGCTTCTAAAGTTCAGAGGGATGGCAATGTCAACCAAGAGTCCGCAGTTGAATACTTATTTACTTTGCAAAGATCGATCGATCGATCGAAAGAAATCAAAAGCCATAGGCTTAAAAATGGGGCACTGGCAAAGTAAACAAAATCCCATCACACACTTGAGCAGAAGAAGCCATTACTCTCAGGATTTAAATCTACGTGGGGAGACCCCAAAAGAACTCTTTGGCCTCATTAGTCATCCCTGTCAAGGCGTTGCTGAATAATCTCATGTGTTATAAACATCTTGGACTTAGGCTAAAATGCTATGCTGCTCCTTACCACCCAAGTACGCTTGTAGTTTGGGAATTTTGTTCACTGACAATTGCCAGAAAACCTTTTTGATTCTGAAAATAGAGCTTATTTGAGCGTTTCTTCTATAACGTAACACAGCGCCATCGGAACCTTTTCTTGTGCGTGTGTATGGGTTGTAGCCTTTTTTTCCTGCCGCCAAAAGTAGGAGGAGTTTTGAGGCCAAAGCGCATGCTTCTAAAGTTCAGAGGGATGGCAATGTCAACCAAGAGTCCGCAGTTGAATACTTATTTACTTTGCAACGATCGATCGATCGATCGAAAGAAATCAAAAGCCATAGGCTTAAAAATGGGGCACTGGCAAAGTAAACAAAATCCCATCACACACTTGAGCCGAAGAAGCCATTACTCTCAGGATTTAAATCTACGTGGGGAGACCCCAAAAGAACTCTTTGGCCTCATTAGTCATCCCTGTCAAGGCGTTGCTGAATAATCTCATGTGTTATAAACATCTTGGATTTAGGCTAAAATGCTATGCTGCACCTTACCACCCAAGTACGCTTGTAGTTTGGGAATTTTGTTCACTGACAATTGCCAGAAAACCTTTTTGATTCTGAAAATAGAGCTTATTTGAGCGTTTCTTCTATAACGTAACACAGCGCCATCGGAACCTTTTCTTGTGCGTGTGTATGGGTTGTAGCCTTTTTTTCCTGCCGCCAAAAGTAGGAGGAGTTTTGAGGCCAAAGCGCATGCTTCTAAAGTTCAGAGGGATGGCAATGTCAACCAAGAGTCCGCAGTTGAATACTTATTTACTTTGCAACGATCGATCGATCGATCGAAAGAAATCAAAAGCCATAGGCTTAAAAATGGGGCACTGGCAAAGTAAACAAAATCCCATCACACACTTGAGCAGAAGAAGCCATTACTCTCAGGATTTAAATCTACGTGGGGAGACCCCAAAAGAACTCTTTGGCCTCATTAGTCATCCCTGTCAAGGCGTTGCTGAATAATCTCATGTGTTATAAACATCTTGGACTTAGGCTAAAATGCTATGCTGCTCCTTACCACCCAAGTACGCTTGTAGTTTGGGAATTTTGTTCACTGACAATTGCCAGAAAACCTTTTTGATTCTGAAAATAGAGCTTATTTGAGCGTTTCTTCTATAACGTAACACAGCGCCATCGGAACCTTTTCTTGTGCGTGTGTATGGGTTGTAGCCTTTTTTTCCTGCCGCCAAAAGTAGGAGGAGTTTTGAGGCCAAAGCGCATGCTTCTAAAGTTCAGAGGGATGGCAATGTCAACCAAGAGTCCGCAGTTGAATACTTATTTACTTTGCAAAGATCGATCGATCGATCGAAAGAAATCAAAAGTCATAGGCTTAAAAATGGGGCACTGGCAAAGTAAACAAAATCCCATCACACACTTGAGCAGAAGAAGCCATTACTCTCAGGATTTAAATCTACGTGGGGAGACCCCAAAAGAACTCTTTGGCCTCATTAGTCATCCCTGTCAAGGCGTTGCTGAATAATCTCATGTGTTATAAACATCTTGGACTTAGGCTAAAATGCTATGCTGCACCTTACCACCCAAGTACGCTTGTAGTTTGGGAATTTTGTTCACTGACAATTGCCAGAAAACCTTTTTGATTCTGAAAATAGAGCTTATTTGAGCGTTTCTTCTATAACGTAACACAGCGCCATCGGAACCTTTTCTTGTGCGTGTGTATGGGTTGTAGCCTTTTTTTCCTGCCGCCAAAAGTAGGAGGAGTTTTGAGGCCAAAGCGCATGCTTCTAAAGTTCAGAGGGATGGCAATGTCAACCAAGAGTCCGCAGTTGAATACTTATTTACTTTGCAAAGATCGATCGATCGATCGATCGAAAGAAATCAAAAGCCATAGGCTTAAAAATGGGGCACTGGCAAAGTAAACAAAATCCCATCACACACTTGAGCAGAAGAAGCCATTACTCTCAGGATTTAAATCTACGTGGGGAGACCCCAAAAGAACTCTTTGGCCTCATTAGTCATCCCTGTCAAGGCGTTGCTGAATAATCTCATGTGTTATAAACATCTTGGACTTAGGCTAAAATGCTATGCTGCACCTTACCACCCAAGTACGCTTGTAGTTTGGGAATTTTGTTCACTGACAATTGCCAGAAAACCTTTTTGATTCTGAAAATAGAGCTTATTTGAGCGTTTCTTCTATAACGTAACACAGCGCCATCGGAACCTTTTCTTGTGCGTGTGTATGGGTTGTAGCCTTTTTTTCCTGCCGCCAAAAGTAGGAGGAGTTTTGAGGCCAAAGCGCATGCTTCTAAAGTTCAGAGGGATGGCAATGTCAACCAAGAGTCCGCAGTTGAATACTTATTTACTTTGCAAAGATCGATCGATCGATCGAAAGAAATCAAAAGCCATAGGCTTAAAAATGGGGCACTGGCAAAGTAAACAAAATCCCATCACACACTTGAGCAGAAGAAGCCATTACTCTCAGGATTTAAATCTACGTGGGGAGACCCCAAAAGAACTCTTTGGCCTCATTAGTCATCCCTGTCAAGGCGTTGCTGAATAATCTCATGTGTTATAAACATCTTGGACTTAGGCTAAAATGCTATGCTGCACCTTACCACCCAAGTACGCTTGTAGTTTGGGAATTTTGTTCACTGACAATTGCCAGAAAACCTTTTTGATTCTGAAAATAGAGCTTATTTGAGCGTTTCTTCTATAACGTAACACAGCGCCATCGGAACCTTTTCTTGTGCGTGTGTATGGGTTGTAGCCTTTTTTTCCTGCCGCCAAAAGTAGGAGGAGTTTTGAGGCCAAAGCGCATGCTTCTAAAGTTCAGAGGGATGGCAATGTCAACCAAGAGTCCGCAGTTGAATACTTATTTACTTTGCAAAGATCGATCGATCGATCGAAAGAAATCAAAAGCCATAGGCTTAAAAATGGGGCACTGGCAAAGTAAACAAAATCCCATCACACACTTGAGCAGAAGAAGCCATTACTCTCAGGATTTAAATCTACGTGGGGAGACCCCAAAAGAACTCTTTGGCCTCATTAGTCATCCCTGTCAAGGCGTTGCTGAATAATCTCATGTGTTATAAACATCTTGGACTTAGGCTAAAATGCTATGCTGCTCCTTACCACCCAAGTACGCTTGTAGTTTGGGAATTTTGTTCACTGACAATTGCCAGAAAACCTTTTTGATTCTGAAAATAGAGCTTATTTGAGCGTTTCTTCTATAACGTAACACAGCGCCATCGGAACCTTTTCTTGTGCGTGTGTATGGGTTGTAGCCTTTTTTTCCTGCCGCCAAAAGTAGGAGGAGTTTTGAGGCCAAAGCGCATGCTTCTAAAGTTCAGAGGGATGGCAATGTCAACCAAGAGTCCGCAGTTGAATACTTATTTACTTTGCAAAGATCGATCGA
Organism: Eucyclogobius newberryi; assembly: GCF_026437365.1. NCBI lineage: Eukaryota > Metazoa > Chordata > Actinopteri > Gobiiformes > Gobiidae > Eucyclogobius > Eucyclogobius newberryi. Next base: position 11,884,808 of record NW_027315735.1, read on the forward strand.
TCGATCGAAAGAAATCAAAAGCCATAGGCTTAAAAATGGGGCACTGGCAAAGTAAACAAAATCCCATCACACACTTGAGCAGAAGAAGCCATTACTCTCAGGATTTAAATCTACGTGGGGAGACCCCAAAAGAACTCTTTGGCCTCATTAGTCATCCCTGTCAAGGCGTTGCTGAATAATCTCATGTGTTATAAACATCTTGGACTTAGGCTAAAATGCTATGCTGCACCTTACCACCCAAGTACGCTTGTAGTTTGGGAATTTTGTTCACTGACAATTGCCAGAAAACCTTTTTGATTCTGAAAATAGAGCTTATTTGAGCGTTTCTTCTATAACGTAACACAGCGCCATCGGAACCTTTTCTTGTGCGTGTGTATGGGTTGTAGCCTTTTTTTCCTGCCGCCAAAAGTAGGAGGAGTTTTGAGGCCAAAGCGCATGCTTCTAAAGTTCAGAGGGATGGCAATGTCAACCAAGAGTCCGCAGTTGAATACTTATTTACTTTGCAAAGATCGATCGATCGATCGAAAGAAATCAAAAGCCATAGGCTTAAAAATGGGGCACTGGCAAAGTAAACAAAATCCCATCACACACTTGAGCAGAAGAAGCCATTACTCTCAGGATTTAAATCTACGTGGGGAGACCCCAAAAGAACTCTTTGGCCTCATTAGTCATCCCTGTCAAGGCGTTGCTGAATAATCTCATGTGTTATAAACATCTTGGACTTAGGCTAAAATGCTATGCTGCTCCTTACCACCCAAGTACGCTTGTAGTTTGGGAATTTTGTTCACTGACAATTGCCAGAAAACCTTTTTGATTCTGAAAATAGAGCTTATTTGAGCGTTTCTTCTATAACGTAACACAGCGCCATCGGAACCTTTTCTTGTGCGTGTGTATGGGTTGTAGCCTTTTTTTCCTGCCGCCAAAAGTAGGAGGAGTTTTGAGGCCAAAGCGCATGCTTCTAAAGTTCAGAGGGATGGCAATGTCAACCAAGAGTCCGCAGTTGAATACTTATTTACTTTGCAAAGATCGATCGATCGATCGAAAGAAATCAAAAGCCATAGGCTTAAAAATGGGGCACTGGCAAAGTAAACAAAATCCCATCACACACTTGAGCAGAAGAAGCCATTACTCTCAGGATTTAAATCTACGTGGGGAGACCCCAAAAGAACTCTTTGGCCTCATTAGTCATCCCTGTCAAGGCGTTGCTGAATAATCTCATGTGTTATAAACATCTTGGACTTAGGCTAAAATGCTATGCTGCACCTTACCACCCAAGTACGCTTGTAGTTTGGGAATTTTGTTCACTGACAATTGCCAGAAAACCTTTTTGATTCTGAAAATAGAGCTTATTTGAGCGTTTCTTCTATAACGTAACACAGCGCCATCGGAACCTTTTCTTGTGCGTGTGTATGGGTTGTAGCCTTTTTTTCCTGCCGCCAAAAGTAGGAGGAGTTTTGAGGCCAAAGCGCATGCTTCTAAAGTTCAGAGGGATGGCAATGTCAACCAAGAGTCCGCAGTTGAATACTTATTTACTTTGCAAAGATCGATCGATCGATCGAAAGAAATCAAAAGCCATAGGCTTAAAAATGGGGCACTGGCAAAGTAAACAAAATCCCATCACACACTTGAGCAGAAGAAGCCATTACTCTCAGGATTTAAATCTACGTGGGGAGACCCCAAAAGAACTCTTTGGCCTCATTAGTCATCCCTGTCAAGGCGTTGCTGAATAATCTCATGTGTTATAAACATCTTGGACTTAGGCTAAAATGCTATGCTGCACCTTACCACCCAAGTACGCTTGTAGTTTGGGAATTTTGTTCACTGACAATTGCCAGAAAACCTTTTTGATTCTGAAAATAGAGCTTATTTGAGCGTTTCTTCTATAACGTAACACAGCGCCATCGGAACCTTTTCTTGTGCGTGTGTATGGGTTGTAGCCTTTTTTTCCTGCCGCCAAAAGTAGGAGGAGTTTTGAGGCCAAAGCGCATGCTTCTAAAGTTCAGAGGGATGGCAATGTCAACCAAGAGTCCGCAGTTGAATACTTATTTACTTTGCAAAGATCGATCGATCGATCGATCGAAAGAAATCAAAAGCCATAGGCTTAAAAATGGGGCACTGGCAAAGTAAACAAAATCCCATCACACACTTGAGCAGAAGAAGCCATTACTCTCAGGATTTAAATCTACGTGGGGAGACCCCAAAAGAACTCTTTGGCCTCATTAGTCATCCCTGTCAAGGCGTTGCTGAATAATCTCATGTGTTATAAACATCTTGGACTTAGGCTAAAATGCTATGCTGCACCTTACCACCCAAGTACGCTTGTAGTTTGGGAATTTTGTTCACTGACAATTGCCAGAAAACCTTTTTGATAATGAAAATAGAGCTTATTTGAGCGTTTCTTCTATAACGTAACACAGCACCATCGGAACCTTTTCTTGTGCGTGTGTATGGGTTGTAGCCTTTTTTTCCTGCCGCCAAAAGTAGGAGGAGTTTTGAGGCCAAAGCGCATGCTTCTAAAGTTCAGAGGGATGGCAATGTCAACCAAGAGTCCGCAGTTGAATACTTATTTACTTTGCAAAGATCGATCGATCGATCGAAAGAAATCAAAAGCCATAGGCTTAAAAATGGGGCACTGGCAAAGTAAACAAAATCCCATCACACACTTGAGCAGAAGAAGCCATTACTCTCAGGATTTAAATCTACGTGGGGAGACCCCAAAAGAACTCTTTGGCCTCATTAGTCATCCCTGTCAAGGCGTTGCTGAATAATCTCATGTGTTATAAACATCTTGGACTTAGGCTAAAATGCTATGCTGCTCCTTACCACCCAAGTACGCTTGTAGTTTGGGAATTTTGTTCACTGACAATTGCCAGAAAACCTTTTTGATTCTGAAAATAGAGCTTATTTGAGCGTTTCTTCTATAACGTAACACAGCGCCATCGGAACCTTTTCTTGTGCGTGTGTATGGGTTGTAGCCTTTTTTTCCTGCCGCCAAAAGTAGGAGGAGTTTTGAGGCCAAAGCGCATGCTTCTAAAGTTCAGAGGGATGGCAATGTCAACCAAGAGTCCGCAGTTGAATACTTATTTACTTTGCAAAGATCGATCGATCGATCGAAAGAAATCAAAAGCCATAGGCTTAAAAATGGGGCACTGGCAAAGTAAACAAAATCCCATCACACACTTGAGCAGAAGAAGCCATTACTCTCAGGATTTAAATCTACGTGGGGAGACCCCAAAAGAACTCTTTGGCCTCATTAGTCATCCCTGTCAAGGCGTTGCTGAATAATCTCATGTGTTATAAACATCTTGGACTTAGGCTAAAATGCTATGCTGCTCCTTACCACCCAAGTACGCTTGTAGTTTGGGAATTTTGTTCACTGACAATTGCCAGAAAACCTTTTTGATTCTGAAAATAGAGCTTATTTGAGCGTTTCTTCTATAACGTAACACAGCGCCATCGGAACCTTTTCTTGTGCGTGTGTATGGGTTGTAGCCTTTTTTTCCTGCCGCCAAAAGTAGGAGGAGTTTTGAGGCCAAAGCGCATGCTTCTAAAGTTCAGAGGGATGGCAATGTCAACCAAGAGTCCGCAGTTGAATACTTATTTACTTTGCAACGATCGATCGATCGATCGAAAGAAATCAAAAGCCATAGGCTTAAAAATGGGGCACTGGCAAAGTAAACAAAATCCCATCACACACTTGAGCCGAAGAAGCCATTACTCTCAGGATTTAAATCTACGTGGGGAGACCCCAAAAGAACTCTTTGGCCTCATTAGTCATCCCTGTCAAGGCGTTGCTGAATAATCTCATGTGTTATAAACATCTTGGACTTAGGCTAAAATGCTATGCTGCACCTTACCACCCAAGTACGCTTGTAGTTTGGGAATTTTGTTCACTGACAATTGCCAGAAAACCTTTTTGATTCTGAAAATAGAGCTTATTTGAGCGTTTCTTCTATAACGTAACACAGCGCCATCGGAACCTTTTCTTGTGCGTGTGTATGGGTTGTAGCCTTTTTTTCCTGCCGCCAAAAGTAGGAGGAGTTTTGAGGCCAAAGCGCATGCTTCTAAAGTTCAGAGGGATGGCAATGTCAACCAAGAGTCCGCAGTTGAATACTTATTTACTTTGCAACGATCGATCGATCGATCGAAAGAAATCAAAAGCCATAGGCTTAAAAATGGGGCACTGGCAAAGTAAACAAAATCCCATCACACACTTGAGCAGAAGAAGACATTACTCTCAGGATTTAAATCTACGTGGGGAGACCCCAAAAGAACTCTTTGGCCTCATTAGTCATCCCTGTCAAGGCGTTGCTGAATAATCTCATGTGTTATAAACATCTTGGACTTAGGCTAAAATGCTATGCTGCTCCTTACCACCCAAGTACGCTTGTAGTTTGGGAATTTTGTTCACTGACAATTGCCAGAAAACCTTTTTGATTCTGAAAATAGAGCTTATTTGAGCGTTTCTTCTATAACGTAACACAGCGCCATCGGAACCTTTTCTTGTGCGTGTGTATGGGTTGTAGCCTTTTTTTCCTGCCGCCAAAAGTAGGAGGAGTTTTGAGGCCAAAGCGCATGCTTCTAAAGTTCAGAGGGATGGCAATGTCAACCAAGAGTCCGCAGTTGAATACTTATTTACTTTGCAAAGATCGATCGATCGATCGAAAGAAATCAAAAGCCATAGGCTTAAAAATGGGGCACTGGCAAAGTAAACAAAATCCCATCACACACTTGAGCAGAAGAAGCCATTACTCTCAGGATTTAAATCTACGTGGGGAGACCCCAAAAGAACTCTTTGGCCTCATTAGTCATCCCTGTCAAGGCGTTGCTGAATAATCTCATGTGTTATAAACATCTTGGACTTAGGCTAAAATGCTATGCTGCACCTTACCACCCAAGTACGCTTGTAGTTTGGGAATTTTGTTCACTGACAATTGCCAGAAAACCTTTTTGATTCTGAAAATAGAGCTTATTTGAGCGTTTCTTCTATAACGTAACACAGCGCCATCGGAACCTTTTCTTGTGCGTGTGTATGGGTTGTAGCCTTTTTTTCCTGCCGCCAAAAGTAGGAGGAGTTTTGAGGCCAAAGCGCATGCTTCTAAAGTTCAGAGGGATGGCAATGTCAACCAAGAGTCCGCAGTTGAATACTTATTTACTTTGCAAAGATCGATCGATCGATCGAAAGAAATCAAAAGCCATAGGCTTAAAAATGGGGCACTGGCAAAGTAAACAAAATCCCATCACACACTTGAGCAGAAGAAGCCATTACTCTCAGGATTTAAATCTACGTGGGGAGACCCCAAAAGAACTCTTTGGCCTCATTAGTCATCCCTGTCAAGGCGTTGCTGAATAATCTCATGTGTTATAAACATCTTGGACTTAGGCTAAAATGCTATGCTGCACCTTACCACCCAAGTACGCTTGTAGTTTGGGAATTTTGTTCACTGACAATTGCCAGAAAACCTTTTTGATTCTGAAAATAGAGCTTATTTGAGCGTTTCTTCTATAACGTAACACAGCGCCATCGGAACCTTTTCTTGTGCGTGTGTATGGGTTGTAGCCTTTTTTTCCTGCCGCCAAAAGTAGGAGGAGTTTTGAGGCCAAAGCGCATGCTTCTAAAGTTCAGAGGGATGGCAATGTCAACCAAGAGTCCGCAGTTGAATACTTATTTACTTTGCAAAGATCGATCGATCGATCGAAAGAAATCAAAAGCCATAGGCTTAAAAATGGGGCACTGGCAAAGTAAACAAAATCCCATCACACACTTGAGCAGAAGAAGCCATTACTCTCAGGATTTAAATCTACGTGGGGAGACCCCAAAAGAACTCTTTGGCCTCATTAGTCATCCCTGTCAAGGCGTTGCTGAATAATCTCATGTGTTATAAACATCTTGGACTTAGGCTAAAATGCTATGCTGCTCCTTACCACCCAAGTACGCTTGTAGTTTGGGAATTTTGTTCACTGACAATTGCCAGAAAACCTTTTTGATTCTGAAAATAGAGCTTATTTGAGCGTTTCTTCTATAACGTAACACAGCGCCATCGGAACCTTTTCTTGTGCGTGTGTATGGGTTGTAGCCTTTTTTTCCTGCCGCCAAAAGTAGGAGGAGTTTTGAGGCCAAAGCGCATGCTTCTAAAGTTCAGAGGGATGGCAATGTCAACCAAGAGTCCGCAGTTGAATACTTATTTACTTTGCAAAGATCGATCGATCGATCGAAAGAAATCAAAAGCCATAGGCTTAAAAATGGGGCACTGGCAAAGTAAACAAAATCCCATCACACACTTGAGCAGAAGAAGCCATTACTCTCAGGATTTAAATCTACGTGGGGAGACCCCAAAAGAACTCTTTGGCCTCATTAGTCATCCCTGTCAAGGCGTTGCTGAATAATCTCATGTGTTATAAACATCTTGGACTTAGGCTAAAATGCTATGCTGCACCTTACCACCCAAGTACGCTTGTAGTTTGGGAATTTTGTTCACTGACAATTGCCAGAAAACCTTTTTGATAATGAAAATAGAGCTTATTTGAGCGTTTCTTCTATAACGTAACACAGCACCATCGGAACCTTTTCTTGTGCGTGTGTATGGGTTGTAGCCTTTTTTTCCTGCCGCCAAAAGTAGGAGGAGTTTTGAGGCCAAAGCGCATGCTTCTAAAGTTCAGAGGGATGGCAATGTCAACCAAGAGTCCGCAGTTGAATACTTATTTACTTTGCAAAGATCGATCGATCGATCGAAAGAAATCAAAAGCCATAGGCTTAAAAATGGGGCACTGGCAAAGTAAACAAAATCCCATCACACACTTGAGCAGAAGAAGCCATTACTCTCAGGATTTAAATCTACGTGGGGAGACCCCAAAAGAACTCTTTGGCCTCATTAGTCATCCCTGTCAAGGCGTTGCTGAATAATCTCATGTGTTATAAACATCTTGGACTTAGGCTAAAATGCTATGCTGCACCTTACCACCCAAGTACGCTTGTAGTTTGGGAATTTTGTTCACTGACAATTGCCAGAAAACCTTTTTGATTCTGAAAATAGAGCTTATTTGAGCGTTTCTTCTATAACGTAACACAGCGCCATCGGAACCTTTTCTTGTGCGTGTGTATGGGTTGTAGCCTTTTTTTCCTGCCGCCAAAAGTAGGAGGAGTTTTGAGGCCAAAGCGCATGCTTCTAAAGTTCAGAGGGATGGCAATGTCAACCAAGAGTCCGCAGTTGAATACTTATTTACTTTGCAAAGATCGATCGATCGATCGAAAGAAATCAAAAGCCATAGGCTTAAAAATGGGGCACTGGCAAAGTAAACAAAATCCCATCACACACTTGAGCAGAAGAAGCCATTACTCTCAGGATTTAAATCTACGTGGGGAGACCCCAAAAGAACTCTTTGGCCTCATTAGTCATCCCTGTCAAGGCGTTGCTGAATAATCTCATGTGTTATAAACATCTTGGACTTAGGCTAAAATGCTATGCTGCACCTTACCACCCAAGTACGCTTGTAGTTTGGGAATTTTGTTCACTGACAATTGCCAGAAAACCTTTTTGATTCTGAAAATAGAGCTTATTTGAGCGTTTCTTCTATAACGTAACACAGCGCCATCGGAACCTTTTCTTGTGCGTGTGTATGGGTTGTAGCCTTTTTTTCCTGCCGCCAAAAGTAGGAGGAGTTTTGAGGCCAAAGCGCATGCTTCTAAAGTTCAGAGGGATGGCAATGTCAACCAAGAGTCCGCAGTTGAATACTTATTTACTTTGCAAAGATCGATCGATCGATCGAAAGAAATCAAAAGCCATAGGCTTAAAAATGGGGCACTGGCAAAGTAAACAAAATCCCATCACACACTTGAGCAGAAGAAGCCATTACTCTCAGGATTTAAATCTACGTGGGGAGACCCCAAAAGAACTCTTTGGCCTCATTAGTCATCCCTGTCAAGGCGTTGCTGAATAATCTCATGTGTTATAAACATCTTGGACTTAGGCTAAAATGCTATGCTGCACCTTACCACCCAAGTACGCTTGTAGTTTGGGAATTTTGTTCACTGACAATTGCCAGAAAACCTTTTTGATTCTGAAAATAGAGCTTATTTGAGCGTTTCTTCTATAACGTAACACAGCGCCATCGGAACCTTTTCTTGTGCGTGTGTATGGGTTGTAGCCTTTTTTTCCTGCCGCCAAAAGTAGGAGGAGTTTTGAGGCCAAAGCGCATGCTTCTAAAGTTCAGAGGGATGGCAATGTCAACCAAGAGTCCGCAGTTGAATACTTATTTACTTTGCAAAGATCGATCGATCGATCGAAAGAAATCAAAAGCCATAGGCTTAAAAATGGGGCACTGGCAAAGTAAACAAAATCCCATCACACACTTGAGCAGAAGAAGCCATTACTCTCAGGATTTAAATCTACGTGGGGAGACCCCAAAAGAACTCTTTGGCCTCATTAGTCATCCCTGTCAAGGCGTTGCTGAATAATCTCATGTGTTATAAACATCTTGGACTTAGGCTAAAATGCTATGCTGCACCTTACCACCCAAGTACGCTTGTAGTTTGGGAATTTTGTTCACTGACAATTGCCAGAAAACCTTTTTGATTCTGAAAATAGAGCTTATTTGAGCGTTTCTTCTATAACGTAACACAGCGCCATCGGAACCTTTTCTTGTGCGTGTGTATGGGTTGTAGCCTTTTTTTCCTGCCGCCAAAAGTAGGAGGAGTTTTGAGGCCAAAGCGCATGCTTCTAAAGTTCAGAGGGATGGCAATGTCAACCAAGAGTCCGCAGTTGAATACTTATTTACTTTGCAAAGATCGATCGATCGATCGAAAGAAATCAAAAGCCATAGGCTTAAAAATGGGGCACTGGCAAAGTAAACAAAATCCCATCACACACTTGAGCAGAAGAAGCCATTACTCTCAGGATTTAAATCTACGTGGGGAGACCCCAAAAGAACTCTTTGGCCTCATTAGTCATCCCTGTCAAGGCGTTGCTGAATAATCTCATGTGTTATAAACATCTTGGACTTAGGCTAAAATGCTATGCTGCACCTTACCACCCAAGTACGCTTGTAGTTTGGGAATTTTGTTCACTGACAATTGCCAGAAAACCTTTTTGATTCTGAAAATAGAGCTTATTTGAGCGTTTCTTCTATAACGTAACACAGCGCCATCGGAACCTTTTCTTGTGCGTGTGTATGGGTTGTAGCCTTTTTTTCCTGCCGCCAAAAGTAGGAGGAGTTTTGAGGCCAAAGCGCATGCTTCTAAAGTTCAGAGGGATGGCAATGTCAACCAAGAGTCCGCAGTTGAATACTTATTTACTTTGCAAAGATCGATCGATCGATCGAAAGAAATCAAAAGCCATAGGCTTAAAAATGGGGCACTGGCAAAGTAAACAAAATCCCATCACACACTTGAGCAGAAGAAGCCATTACTCTCAGGATTTAAATCTACGTGGGGAGACCCCAAAAGAACTCTTTGGCCTCATTAGTCATCCCTGTCAAGGCGTTGCTGAATAATCTCATGTGTTATAAACATCTTGGACTTAGGCTAAAATGCTATGCTGCACCTTACCACCCAAGTACGCTTGTAGTTTGGGAATTTTGTTCACTGACAATTGCCAGAAAACCTTTTTGATTCTGAAAATAGAGCTTATTTGAGCGTTTCTTCTATAACGTAACACAGCGCCATCGGAACCTTTTCTTGTGCGTGTGTATGGGTTGTAGCCTTTTTTTCCTGCCACCAAAAGTAGGAGGAGTTTTGAGGCCAAAGCGCATGCTTCTAAAGTTCAGAGGGATGGCAATGTCAACCAAGAGTCCGCAGTTGAATACTTATTTACTTTGCAAAGATCGATCGATCGATCGAAAGAAATCAAAAGCCATAGGCTTAAAAATGGGGCACTGGCAAAGTAAACAAAATCCCATCACACACTTGAGCAGAAGAAGCCATTACTCTCAGGATTTAAATCTACGTGGGGAGACCCCAAAAGAACTCTTTGGCCTCATTAGTCATCCCTGTCAAGGCGTTGCTGAATAATCTCATGTGTTATAAACATCTTGGACTTAGGCTAAAATGCTATGCTGCACCTTACCACCCAAGTACGCTTGTAGTTTGGGAATTTTGTTCACTGACAATTGCCAGAAAACCTTTTTGATTCTGAAAATAGAGCTTATTTGAGCGTTTCTTCTATAACGTAACACAGCGCCATCGGAACCTTTTCTTGTGCGTGTGTATGGGTTGTAGCCTTTTTTTCCTGCCGCCAAAAGTAGGAGGAGTTTTGAGGCCAAAGCGCATGCTTCTAAAGTTCAGAGGGATGGCAATGTCAACCAAGAGTCCGCAGTTGAATACTTATTTACTTTGCAAAGATCGATCGATCGATCGAAAGAAATCAAAAGCCATAGGCTTAAAAATGGGGCACTGGCAAAGTAAACAAAATCCCATCACACACTTGAGCAGAAGAAGCCATTACTCTCAGGATTTAAATCTACGTGGGGAGACCCCAAAAGAACTCTTTGGCCTCATTAGTCATCCCTGTCAAGGCGTTGCTGAATAATCTCATGTGTTATAAACATCTTGGACTTAGGCTAAAATGCTATGCTGCACCTTACCACCCAAGTACGCTTGTAGTTTGGGAATTTTGTTCACTGACAATTGCCAGAAAACCTTTTTGATTCTGAAAATAGAGCTTATTTGAGCGTTTCTTCTATAACGTAACACAGCGCCATCGGAACCTTTTCTTGTGCGTGTGTATGGGTTGTAGCCTTTTTTTCCTGCCGCCAAAAGTAGGAGGAGTTTTGAGGCCAAAGCGCATGCTTCTAAAGTTCAGAGGGATGGCAATGTCAACCAAGAGTCCGCAGTTGAATACTTATTTACTTTGCAAAGATCGATCGATCGATCGAAAGAAATCAAAAGCCATAGGCTTAAAAATGGGGCACTGGCAAAGTAAACAAAATCCCATCACACACTTGAGCAGAAGAAGCCATTACTCTCAGGATTTAAATCTACGTGGGGAGACCCCAAAAGAACTCTTTGGCCTCATTAGTCATCCCTGTCAAGGCGTTGCTGAATAATCTCATGTGTTATAAACATCTTGGACTTAGGCTAAAATGCTATGCTGCACCTTACCACCCAAGTACGCTTGTAGTTTGGGAATTTTGTTCACTGACAATTGCCAGAAAACCTTTTTGATTCTGAAAATAGAGCTTATTTGAGCGTTTCTTCTATAACGTAACACAGCGCCATCGGAACCTTTTCTTGTGCGTGTGTATGGGTTGTAGCCTTTTTTTCCTGCCGCCAAAAGTAGGAGGAGTTTTGAGGCCAAAGCGCATGCTTCTAAAGTTCAAAGGGATGGCAATGTCAACCAAGAGTCCGCAGTTGAATACTTATTTACTTTGCAAAGATCGATCGATCGATCGAAAGAAATCAAAAGCCATAGGCTTAAAAATGGGGCACTGGCAAAGTAAACAAAATCCCATCACACACTTGAGCAGAAGAAGCCATTACTCTCAGGATTTAAATCTACGTGGGGAGACCCCAAAAGAACTCTTTGGCCTCATTAGTCATCCCTGTCAAGGCGTTGCTGAATAATCTCATGTGTTATAAACATCTTGGACTTAGGCTAAAATGCTATGCTGCACCTTACCACCCAAGTACGCTTGTAGTTTGGGAATTTTGTTCACTGACAATTGCCAGAAAACCTTTTTGATTCTGAAAATAGAGCTTATTTGAGCGTTTCTTCTATAACGTAACACAGCGCCATCGGAACCTTTTCTTGTGCGTGTGTATGGGTTGTAGCCTTTTTTTCCTGCCGCCAAAAGTAGGAGGAGTTTTGAGGCCAAAGCGCATGCTTCTAAAGTTCAGAGGGATGGCAATGTCAACCAAGAGTCCGCAGTTGAATACTTATTTACTTTGCAAAGATCGATCGATCGATCGAAAGAAATCAAAAGCCATAGGCTTAAAAATGGGGCACTGGCAAAGTAAACAAAATCCCATCACACACTTGAGCAGAAGAAGCCATTACTCTCAGGATTTAAATCTACGTGGGGAGACCCCAAAAGAACTCTTTGGCCTCATTAGTCATCCCTGTCAAGGCGTTGCTGAATAATCTCATGTGTTATAAACATCTTGGACTTAGGCTAAAATGCTATGCTGCACCTTACCACCCAAGTACGCTTGTAGTTTGGGAATTTTGTTCACTGACAATTGCCAGAAAACCTTTTTGATTCTGAAAATAGAGCTTATTTGAGCGTTTCTTCTATAACGTAACACAGCGCCATCGGAACCTTTTCTTGTGCGTGTGTATGGGTTGTAGCCTTTTTTTCCTGCCGCCAAAAGTAGGAGGAGTTTTGAGGCCAAAGCGCATGCTTCTAAAGTTCAGAGGGATGGCAATGTCAACCAAGAGTCCGCAGTTGAATACTTATTTACTTTGCAAAGATCGATCGATCGATCGAAAGAAATCAAAAGCCATAGGCTTAAAAATGGGGCACTGGCAAAGTAAACAAAATCCCATCACACACTTGAGCAGAAGAAGCCATTACTCTCAGGATTTAAATCTACGTGGGGAGACCCCAAAAGAACTCTTTGGCCTCATTAGTCATCCCTGTCAAGGCGTTGCTGAATAATCTCATGTGTTATAAACATCTTGGACTTAGGCTAAAATGCTATGCTGCACCTTACCACCCAAGTACGCTTGTAGTTTGGGAATTTTGTTCACTGACAATTGCCAGAAAACCTTTTTGATTCTGAAAATAGAGCTTATTTGAGCGTTTCTTCTATAACGTAACACAGCGCCATCGGAACCTTTTCTTGTGCGTGTGTATGGGTTGTAGCCTTTTTTTCCTGCCGCCAAAAGTAGGAGGAGTTTTGAGGCCAAAGCGCATGCTTCTAAAGTTCAGAGGGATGGCAATGTCAACCAAGAGTCCGCAGTTGAATACTTATTTACTTTGCAAAGATCGATCGATCGATCGAAAGAAATCAAAAGCCATAGGCTTAAAAATGGGGCACTGGCAAAGTAAACAAAATCCCATCACACACTTGAGCAGAAGAAGCCATTACTCTCAGGATTTAAATCTACGTGGGGAGACCCCAAAAGAACTCTTTGGCCTCATTAGTCATCCCTGTCAAGGCGTTGCTGAATAATCTCATGTGTTATAAACATCTTGGACTTAGGCTAAAATGCTATGCTGCACCTTACCACCCAAGTACGCTTGTAGTTTGGGAATTTTGTTCACTGACAATTGCCAGAAAACCTTTTTGATTCTGAAAATAGAGCTTATTTGAGCGTTTCTTCTATAACGTAACACAGCGCCATCGGAACCTTTTCTTGTGCGTGTGTATGGGTTGTAGCCTTTTTTTCCTGCCGCCAAAAGTAGGAGGAGTTTTGAGGCCAAAGCGCATGCTTCTAAAGTTCAGAGGGATGGCAATGTCAACCAAGAGTCCGCAGTTGAATACTTATTTACTTTGCAAAGATCGATCGATCGATCGAAAGAAATCAAAAGCCATAGGCTTAAAAATGGGGCACTGGCAAAGTAAACAAAATCCCATCACACACTTGAGCAGAAGAAGCCATTACTCTCAGGATTTAAATCTACGTGGGGAGACCCCAAAAGAACTCTTTGGCCTCATTAGTCATCCCTGTCAAGGCGTTGCTGAATAATCTCATGTGTTATAAACATCTTGGACTTAGGCTAAAATGCTATGCTGCACCTTACCACCCAAGTACGCTTGTAGTTTGGGAATTTTGTTCACTGACAATTGCCAGAAAACCTTTTTGATTCTGAAAATAGAGCTTATTTGAGCGTTTCTTCTATAACGTAACACAGCGCCATCGGAACCTTTTCTTGTGCGTGTGTATGGGTTGTAGCCTTTTTTTCCTGCCGCCAAAAGTAGGAGGAGTTTTGAGGCCAAAGCGCATGCTTCTAAAGTTCAAAGGGATGGCAATGTCAACCAAGAGTCCGCAGTTGAATACTTATTTACTTTGCAAAGATCGATCGATCGATCGAAAGAAATCAAAAGCCATAGGCTTAAAAATGGGGCACTGGCAAAGTAAACAAAATCCCATCACACACTTGAGCAGAAGAAGCCATTACTCTCAGGATTTAAATCTACGTGGGGAGACCCCAAAAGAACTCTTTGGCCTCATTAGTCATCCCTGTCAAGGCGTTGCTGAATAATCTCATGTGTTATAAACATCTTGGACTTGGGCTAAAATGCTATGCTGCACCTTACCACCCAAGTACGCTTGTAGTTTGGGAATTTTGTTCACTGACAATTGCCAGAAAACCTTTTTGATTCTGAAAATAGAGCTTATTTGAGAGTTTCTTCTATAACGTAACACAGCGCCATCGGAACCTTTTCTTGTGCGTGTGTATGGGTTGTAGCCTTTTTTTCCTGCCGCCAAAAGTAGGAGGAGTTTTGAGGCCAAAGCGCATGCTTCTAAAGTTCAGAGGGATGGCAATGTCAACCAAGAGTCCGCAGTTGAATACTTATTTACTTTGCAAAGATCGATCGATCGATCGAAAGAAATCAAAAGCCATAGGCTTAAAAATGGGGCACTGGCAAAGTAAACAAAATCCCATCACACACTTGAGCAGAAGAAGCCATTACTCTCAGGATTTAAATCTACGTGGGGAGACCCCAAAAGAACTCTTTGGCCTCATTAGTCATCCCTGTCAAGGCGTTGCTGAATAATCTCATGTGTTATAAACATCTTGGACTTGGGCTAAAATGCTATGCTGCACCTTACCACCCAAATACGCTTGTAGTTTGGGAATTTTGTTCACTGACAATTGCCAGAAAACCTTTTTGATTCTGAAAATAGAGCTTATTTGAGAGTTTCTTCTATAACGTAACACAGCGCCATCGGAACCTTTTCTTGTGCGTGTGTATGGGTTGTAGCCTTTTTTTCCTGCCGCCAAAAGTAGGAGGAGTTTTGAGGCCAAAGCGCATGCTTCTAAAGTTCAGAGGGATGGCAATGTCAACCAAGAGTCCGCAGTTGAATACTTATTTACTTTGCAAAGATCGATCGATCGATCGAAAGAAATCAAAAGCCATAGGCTTAAAAATGGGGCACTGGCAAAGTAAACAAAATCCCATCACACACTTGAGCAGAAGAAGCCATTACTCTCAGGATTTAAATCTACGTGGGGAGACCCCAAAAGAACTCTTTGGCCTCATTAGTCATCCCTGTCAAGGCGTTGCTGAATAATCTCATGTGTTATAAACATCTTGGACTTAGGCTAAAATGCTATGCTGCTCCTTACCACCCAAGTACGCTTGTAGTTTGGGAATTTTGTTCACTGACAATTGCCAGAAAACCTTTTTGATTCTGAAAATAGAGCTTATTTGAGCGTTTCTTCTATAACGTAACACAGCGCCATTGGAACCTTTTCTTGTGCGTGTGTATGGGTTGTAGCCTTTTTTTCCTGCCGCCAAAAGTAGGAGGAGTTTTGAGGCCAAAGCGCATGCTTCTAAAGTTCAGAGGGATGGCAATGTCAACCAAGAGTCCGCAGTTGAATACTTATTTACTTTGCAAAGATCGATCGATCGATCGAAAGAAATCAAAAGCCATAGGCTTAAAAATGGGGCACTGGCAAAGTAAACAAAATCCCATCACACACTTGAGCAGAAGAAGCCATTACTCTCAGGATTTAAATCTACGTGGGGAGACCCCAAAAGAACTCTTTGGCCTCATTAGTCATCCCTGTCAAGGCGTTGCTGAATAATCTCATGTGTTATAAACATCTTGGACTTAGGCTAAAATGCTATGCTGCACCTTACCACCCAAGTACGCTTGTAGTTTGGGAATTTTGTTCACTGACAATTGCCAGAAAACCTTTTTGATTCTGAAAATAGAGCTTATTTGAGCGTTTCTTCTATAACGTAACACAGCGCCATCGGAACCTTTTCTTGTGCGTGTGTATGGGTTGTAGCCTTTTTTTCCTGCCGCCAAAAGTAGGAGGAGTTTTGAGGCCAAAGCGCATGCTTCTAAAGTTCAGAGGGATGGCAATGTCAACCAAGAGTCCGCAGTTGAATACTTATTTACTTTGCAAAGATCGATCGATCGATCGAAAGAAATCAAAAGCCATAGGCTTAAAAATGGGGCACTGGCAAAGTAAACAAAATCCCATCACACACTTGAGCAGAAGAAGCCATTACTCTCAGGATTTAAATCTACGTGGGGAGACCCCAAAAGAACTCTTTGGCCTCATTAGTCATCCCTGTCAAGGCGTTGCTGAATAATCTCATGTGTTATAAACATCTTGGACTTAGGCTAAAATGCTATGCTGCTCCTTACCACCCAAGTACGCTTGTAGTTTGGGAATTTTGTTCACTGACAATTGCCAGAAAACCTTTTTGATTCTGAAAATAGAGCTTATTTGAGCGTTTCTTCTATAACGTAACACAGCGCCATCGGAACCTTTTCTTGTGCGTGTGTATGGGTTGTAGCCTTTTTTTCCTGCCGCCAAAAGTAGGAGGAGTTTTGAGGCCAAAGCGCATGCTTCTAAAGTTCAGAGGGATGGCAATGTCAACCAAGAGTCCGCAGTTGAATACTTATTTACTTTGCAAAGATCGATCGATCGATCGAAAGAAATCAAAAGCCATAGGCTTAAAAATGGGGCACTGGCAAAGTAAACAAAATCCCATCACACACTTGAGCAGAAGAAGCCATTACTCTCAGGATTTAAATCTACGTGGGGAGACCCCAAAAGAACTCTTTGGCCTCATTAGTCATCCCTGTCAAGGCGTTGCTGAATAATCTCATGTGTTATAAACATCTTGGACTTAGGCTAAAATGCTATGCTGCTCCTTACCACCCAAGTACGCTTGTAGTTTGGGAATTTTGTTCACTGACAATTGCCAGAAAACCTTTTTGATTCTGAAAATAGAGCTTATTTGAGCGTTTCTTCTATAACGTAACACAGCGCCATCGGAACCTTTTCTTGTGCGTGTGTATGGGTTGTAGCCTTTTTTTCCTGCCGCCAAAAGTAGGAGGAGTTTTGAGGCCAAAGCGCATGCTTCTAAAGTTCAGAGGGATGGCAATGTCAACCAAGAGTCCGCAGTTGAATACTTATTTACTTTGCAAAGATCGATCGATCGATCGAAAGAAATCAAAAGCCATAGGCTTAAAAATGGGGCACTGGCAAAGTAAACAAAATCCCATCACACACTTGAGCAGAAGAAGCCATTACTCTCAGGATTTAAATCTACGTGGGGAGACCCCAAAAGAACTCTTTGGCCTCATTAGTCATCCCTGTCAAGGCGTTGCTGAATAATCTCATGTGTTATAAACATCTTGGACTTAGGCTAAAATGCTATGCTGCACCTTACCACCCAAGTACGCTTGTAGTTTGGGAATTTTGTTCACTGACAATTGCCAGAAAACCTTTTTGATTCTGAAAATAGAGCTTATTTGAGCGTTTCTTCTATAACGTAACACAGCGCCATCGGAACCTTTTCTTGTGCGTGTGTATGGGTTGTAGCCTTTTTTTCCTGCCGCCAAAAGTAGGAGGAGTTTTGAGGCCAAAGCGCATGCTTCTAAAGTTCAGAGGGATGGCAATGTCAACCAAGAGTCCGCAGTTGAATACTTATTTACTTTGCAAAGATCGATCGATCGATCGAAAGAAATCAAAAGCCATAGGCTTAAAAATGGGGCACTGGCAAAGTAAACAAAATCCCATCACACACTTGAGCAGAAGAAGCCATTACTCTCAGGATTTAAATCTACGTAGGGAGACCCCAAAAGAACTCTTTGGCCTCATTAGTCATCCCTGTCAAGGCGTTGCTGAATAATCTCATGTGTTATAAACATCTTGGACTTAGGCTAAAATGCTATGCTGCACCTTACCACCCAAGTACGCTTGTAGTTTGGGAATTTTGTTCACTGACAATTGCCAGAAAACCTTTTTGATTCTGAAAATAGAGCTTATTTGAGCGTTTCTTCTATAACGTAACACAGCGCCATCGGAACCTTTTCTTGTGCGTGTGTATGGGTTGTAGCCTTTTTTTCCTGCCGCCAAAAGTAGGAGGAGTTTTGAGGCCAAAGCGCATGCTTCTAAAGTTCAGAGGGATGGCAATGTCAACCAAGAGTCCGCAGTTGAATACTTATTTACTTTGCAAAGATCGATCGATCGATCGAAAGAAATCAAAAGCCATAGGCTTAAAAATGGGGCACTGGCAAAGTAAACAAAATCCCATCACACACTTGAGCAGAAGAAGCCATTACTCTCAGGATTTAAATCTACGTGGGGAGACCCCAAAAGAACTCTTTGGCCTCATTAGTCATCCCTGTCAAGGCGTTGCTGAATAATCTCATGTGTTATAAACATCTTGGACTTAGGCTAAAATGCTATGCTGCACCTTACCACCCAAGTACGCTTGTAGTTTGGGAATTTTGTTCACTGAAAATTGCCAGAAAACCTTTTTGATTCTGAAAATAGAGCTTATTTGAGCGTTTCTTCTATAACGTAACACAGCGCCATCGGAACCTTTTCTTGTGCGTGTGTATGGGTTGTAGCCTTTTTTTCCTGCCGCCAAAAGTAGGAGGAGTTTTGAGGCCAAAGCGCATGCTTCTAAAGTTCAGAGGGATGGCAATGTCAACCAAGAGTCCGCAGTTGAATACTTATTTACTTTGCAAAGATCGATCGATCGATCGAAAGAAATCAAAAGCCATAGGCTTAAAAATGGGGCACTGGCAAAGTAAACAAAATCCCATCACACACTTGAGCAGAAGAAGCCATTACTCTCAGGATTTAAATCTACGTGGGAGACCCCAAAAGAACTCTTTGGCCTCATTAGTCATCCCTGTCAAGGCGTTGCTGAATAATCTCATGTGTTATAAACATCTTGGACTTAGGCTAAAATGCTATGCTGCTCCTTACCACCCAAGTACGCTTGTAGTTTGGGAATTTTGTTCACTGACAATTGCCAGAAAACCTTTTTGATTCTGAAAATAGAGCTTATTTGAGCGTTTCTTCTATAACGTAACACAGCGCCATCGGAACCTTTTCTTGTGCGTGTGTATGGGTTGTAGCCTTTTTTTCCTGCCGCCAAAAGTAGGAGGAGTTTTGAGGCCAAAGCGCATGCTTCTAAAGTTCAGAGGGATGGCAATGTCAACCAAGAGTCCGCAGTTGAATACTTATTTACTTTGCAAAGATCGATCGATCGATCGAAAGAAATCAAAAGCCATAGGCTTAAAAATGGGGCACTGGCAAAGTAAACAAAATCCCATCACACACTTGAGCAGAAGAAGCCATTACTCTCAGGATTTAAATCTACGTGGGGAGACCCCAAAAGAACTCTTTGGCCTCATTAGTCATCCCTGTCAAGGCGTTGCTGAATAATCTCATGTGTTATAAACATCTTGGACTTAGGCTAAAATGCTATGCTGCACCTTACCACCCAAGTACGCTTGTAGTTTGGGAATTTTGTTCACTGACAATTGCCAGAAAACCTTTTTGATTCTGAAAATAGAGCTTATTTGAGCGTTTCTTCTATAACGTAACACAGCGCCATCGGAACCTTTTCTTGTGCGTGTGTATGGGTTGTAGCCTTTTTTTCCTGCCGCCAAAAGTAGGAGGAGTTTTGAGGCCAAAGCGCATGCTTCTAAAGTTCAGAGGGATGGCAATGTCAACCAAGAGTCCGCAGTTGAATACTTATTTACTTTGCAAAGATCGATCGATCGATCGAAAGAAATCAAAAGCCATAGGCTTAAAAATGGGGCACTGGCAAAGTAAACAAAATCCCATCACACACTTGAGCAGAAGAAGCCATTACTCTCAGGATTTAAATCTACGTGTGAGACCCCAAAAGAACTCTTTGGCCTCATTAGTCATCCCTGTCAAGGCGTTGCTGAATAATCTCATGTGTTATAAACATCTTGGACTTAGGCTAAAATGCTATGCTGCTCCTTACCACCCAAGTACGCTTGTAGTTTGGAAATTTTGTTCACTGACAATTGCCAGAAAACCTTTTTGATTCTGAAAATAGAGCTTATTTGAGCGTTTCTTCTATAACGTAACACAGCGCCATCGGAACCTTTTCTTGTGCGTGTGTATGGGTTGTAGCCTTTTTTTCCTGCCGCCAAAAGTAGGAGGAGTTTTGAGGCCAAAGCGCATGCTTCTAAAGTTCAGAGGGATGGCAATGTCAACCAAGAGTCCGCAGTTGAATACTTATTTACTTTGCAAAGATCGATCGATCGATCGAAAGAAATCAAAAGCCATAGGCTTAAAAATGGGGCACTGGCAAAGTAAACAAAATCCCATCACACACTTGAGCAGAAGAAGCCATTACTCTCAGGATTTAAATCTACGTAGGGAGACCCCAAAAGAACTCTTTGGCCTCATTAGTCATCCCTGTCAAGGCGTTGCTGAATAATCTCATGTGTTATAAACATCTTGGACTTAGGCTAAAATGCTATGCTGCACCTTACCACCCAAGTACGCTTGTAGTTTGGGAATTTTGTTCACTGACAATTGCCAGAAAACCTTTTTGATTCTGAAAATAGAGCTTATTTGAGCGTTTCTTCTATAACGTAACACAGCGCCATCGGAACCTTTTCTTGTGCGTGTGTATGGGTTGTAGCCTTTTTTTCCTGCCGCCAAAAGTAGGAGGAGTTTTGAGGCCAAAGCGCATGCTTCTAAAGTTCAGAGGGATGGCAATGTCAACCAAGAGTCCGCAGTTGAATACTTATTTACTTTGCAAAGATCGATCGATCGATCGAAAGAAATCAAAAGCCATAGGCTTAAAAATGGGGCACTGGCAAAGTAAACAAAATCCCATCACACACTTGAGCAGAAGAAGCCATTACTCTCAGGATTTAAATCTACGTGGGGAGACCCCAAAAGAACTCTTTGGCCTCATTAGTCATCCCTGTCAAGGCGTTGCTGAATAATCTCATGTGTTATAAACATCTTGGACTTAGGCTAAAATGCTATGCTGCACCTTACCACCCAAGTACGCTTGTAGTTTGGGAATTTTGTTCACTGAAAATTGCCAGAAAACCTTTTTGATTCTGAAAATAGAGCTTATTTGAGCGTTTCTTCTATAACGTAACACAGCGCCATCGGAACCTTTTCTTGTGCGTGTGTATGGGTTGTAGCCTTTTTTTCCTGCCGCCAAAAGTAGGAGGAGTTTTGAGGCCAAAGCGCATGCTTCTAAAGTTCAGAGGGATGGCAATGTCAACCAAGAGTCCGCAGTTGAATACTTATTTACTTTGCAAAGATCGATCGATCGATCGAAAGAAATCAAAAGCCATAGGCTTAAAAATGGGGCACTGGCAAAGTAAACAAAATCCCATCACACACTTGAGCAGAAGAAGCCATTACTCTCAGGATTTAAATCTACGTGGGAGACCCCAAAAGAACTCTTTGGCCTCATTAGTCATCCCTGTCAAGGCGTTGCTGAATAATCTCATGTGTTATAAACATCTTGGACTTAGGCTAAATTGCTATGCTGCTCCTTACCACCCAAGTACGCTTGTAGTTTGGGAATTTTGTTCACTGACAATTGCCAGAAAACCTTTTTGATTCTGAAAATAGAGCTTATTTGAGCGTTTCTTCTATAACGTAACACAGCGCCATCGGAACCTTTTCTTGTGCGTGTGTATGGGTTGTAGCCTTTTTTTCCTGCCGCCAAAAGTAGGAGGAGTTTTGAGGCCAAAGCGCATGCTTCTAAAGTTCAGAGGGATGGCAATGTCAACCAAGAGTCCGCAGTTGAATACTTATTTACTTTGCAAAGATCGATCGATCGATCGAAAGAAATCAAAAGCCATAGGCTTAAAAATGGGGCACTGGCAAAGTAAACAAAATCCCATCACACACTTGAGCAGAAGAAGCCATTACTCTCAGGATTTAAATCTACGTGGGGAGACCCCAAAAGAACTCTTTGGCCTCATTAGTCATCCCTGTCAAGGCGTTGCTGAATAATCTCATGTGTTATAAACATCTTGGACTTAGGCTAAAATGCTATGCTGCACCTTACCACCCAAGTACGCTTGTAGTTTGGGAATTTTGTTCACTGACAATTGCCAGAAAACCTTTTTGATTCTGAAAATAGAGCTTATTTGAGCGTTTCTTCTATAACGTAACACAGCGCCATCGGAACCTTTTCTTGTGCGTGTGTATGGGTTGTAGCCTTTTTTTCCTGCCGCCAAAAGTAGGAGGAGTTTTGAGGCCAAAGCGCATGCTTCTAAAGTTCAGAGGGATGGCAATGTCAACCAAGAGTCCGCAGTTGAATACTTATTTACTTTGCAAAGATCGATCGATCGATCGAAAGAAATCAAAAGCCATAGGCTTAAAAATGGGGCACTGGCAAAGTAAACAAAATCCCATCACACACTTGAGCAGAAGAAGCCATTACTCTCAGGATTTAAATCTACGTGGGGAGACCCCAAAAGAACTCTTTGGCCTCATTAGTCATCCCTGTCAAGGCGTTGCTGAATAATCTCATGTGTTATAAACATCTTGGACTTAGGCTAAAATGCTATGCTGCACCTTACCACCCAAGTACGCTTGTAGTTTGGGAATTTTGTTCACTGAAAATTGCCAGAAAACCTTTTTGATTCTGAAAATAGAGCTTATTTGAGCGTTTCTTCTATAACGTAACACAGCGCCATCGGAACCTTTTCTTGTGCGTGTGTATGGGTTGTAGCCTTTTTTTCCTGCCGCCAAAAGTAGGAAGAGTTTTGAGGCCAAAGCGCATGCTTCTAAAGTTCAGAGGGATGGCAATGTCAACCAAGAGTCCGCAGTTGAATACTTATTTACTTTGCAAAGATCGATCGATCGATCGAAAGAAATCAAAAGCCATAGGCTTAAAAATGGGGCACTGGCAAAGTAAACAAAATCCCATCACACACTTGAGCAGAAGAAGCCATTACTCTCAGGATTTAAATCTACGTGGGAGACCCCAAAAGAACTCTTTGGCCTCATTAGTCATCCCTGTCAAGGCGTTGCTGAATAATCTCATGTGTTATAAACATCTTGGACTTAGGCTAAAATGCTATGCTGCTCCTTACCACCCAAGTACGCTTGTAGTTTGGGAATTTTGTTCACTGACAATTGCCAGAAAACCTTTTTGATTCTGAAAATAGAGCTTATTTGAGCGTTTCTTCTATAACGTAACACAGCGCCATCGGAACCTTTTCTTGTGCGTGTGTATGGGTTGTAGCCTTTTTTTCCTGCCGCCAAAAGTAGGAGGAGTTTTGAGGCCAAAGCGCATGCTTCTAAAGTTCAGAGGGATGGCAATGTCAACCAAGAGTCCGCAGTTGAATACTTATTTACTTTGCAAAGATCGATCGATCGATCGAAAGAAATCAAAAGCCATAGGCTTAAAAATGGGGCACTGGCAAAGTAAACAAAATCCCATCACACACTTGAGCAGAAGAAGCCATTACTCTCAGGATTTAAATCTACGTGGGGAGACCCCAAAAGAACTCTTTGGCCTCATTAGTCATCCCTGTCAAGGCGTTGCTGAATAATCTCATGTGTTATAAACATCTTGGACTTAGGCTAAAATGCTATGCTGCACCTTACCACCCAAGTACGCTTGTAGTTTGGGAATTTTGTTCACTGACAATTGCCAGAAAACCTTTTTGATTCTGAAAATAGAGCTTATTTGAGCGTTTCTTCTATAACGTAACACAGCGCCATCGGAACCTTTTCTTGTGCGTGTGTATGGGTTGTAGCCTTTTTTTCCTGCCGCCAAAAGTAGGAGGAGTTTTGAGGCCAAAGCGCATGCTTCTAAAGTTCAGAGGGATGGCAATGTCAACCAAGAGTCCGCAGTTGAATACTTATTTACTTTGCAAAGATCGATCGATCGATCGAAAGAAATCAAAAGCCATAGGCTTAAAAATGGGGCACTGGCAAAGTAAACAAAATCCCATCACACACTTGAGCAGAAGAAGCCATTACTCTCAGGATTTAAATCTACGTGGGGAGACCCCAAAAGAACTCTTTGGCCTCATTAGTCATCCCTGTCAAGGCGTTGCTGAATAATCTCATGTGTTATAAACATCTTGGACTTAGGCTAAAATGCTATGCTGCTCCTTACCACCCAAGTACGCTTGTAGTTTGGGAATTTTGTTCACTGACAATTGCCAGAAAACCTTTTTGATTCTGAAAATAGAGCTTATTTGAGCGTTTCTTCTATAACGTAACACAGCGCCATCGGAACCTTTTCTTGTGCGTGTGTATGGGTTGTAGCCTTTTTTTCCTGCCGCCAAAAGTAGGAGGAGTTTTGAGGCCAAAGCGCATGCTTCTAAAGTTCAGAGGGATGGCAATGTCAACCAAGAGTCCGCAGTTGAATACTTATTTACTTTGCAAAGATCGATCGATCGATCGAAAGAAATCAAAAGCCATAGGCTTAAAAATGGGGCACTGGCAAAGTAAACAAAATCCCATCACACACTTGAGCAGAAGAAGCCATTACTCTCAGGATTTAAATCTACGTGGGGAGACCCCAAAAGAACTCTTTGGCCTCATTAGTCATCCCTGTCAAGGCGTTGCTGAATAATCTCATGTGTTATAAACATCTTGGACTTAGGCTAAAATGCTATGCTGCACCTTACCACCCAAGTACGCTTGTAGTTTGGGAATTTTGTTCACTGAAAATTGCCAGAAAACCTTTTTGATTCTGAAAATAGAGCTTATTTGAGCGTTTCTTCTATAACGTAACACAGCGCCATCGGAACCTTTTCTTGTGCGTGTGTATGGGTTGTAGCCTTTTTTTCCTGCCGCCAAAAGTAGGAGGAGTTTTGAGGCCAAAGCGCATGCTTCTAAAGTTCAGAGGGATGGCAATGTCAACCAAGAGTCCGCAGTTGAATACTTATTTACTTTGCAAAGATCGATCGATCGATCGAAAGAAATCAAAAGCCATAGGCTTAAAAATGGGGCACTGGCAAAGTAAACAAAATCCCATCACACACTTGAGCAGAAGAAGCCATTACTCTCAGGATTTAAATCTACGTGGGGAGACCCCAAAAGAACTCTTTGGCCTCATTAGTCATCCCTGTCAAGGCGTTGCTGAATAATCTCATGTGTTATAAACATCTTGGACTTAGGCTAAAATGCTATGCTGCACCTTACCACCCAAGTACGCTTGTAGTTTGGGAATTTTGTTCACTGAAAATTGCCAGAAAACCTTTTTGATTCTGAAAATAGAGCTTATTTGAGCGTTTCTTCTATAACGTAACACAGCGCCATCGGAACCTTTTCTTGTGCGTGTGTATGGGTTGTAGCCTTTTTTTCCTGCCGCCAAAAGTAGGAGGAGTTTTGAGGCCAAAGCGCATGCTTCTAAAGTTCAGAGGGATGGCAATGTCAACCAAGAGTCCGCAGTTGAATACTTATTTACTTTGCAAAGATCGATCGATCGATCGAAAGAAATCAAAAGCCATAGGCTTAAAAATGGGGCACTGGCAAAGTAAACAAAATCCCATCACACACTTGAGCAGAAGAAGCCATTACTCTCAGGATTTAAATCTACGTGGGAGACCCCGAAAGAACTCTTTGGCCTCATTAGTCATCCCTGTCAAGGCGTTGCTGAATAATCTCATGTGTTATAAACATCTTGGACTTAGGCTAAAATGCTATGCTGCTCCTTACCACCCAAGTACGCTTGTAGTTTGGGAATTTTGTTCACTGACAATTGCCAGAAAACCTTTTTGATTCTGAAAATAGAGCTTATTTGAGCGTTTCTTCTATAACGTAACACAGCGCCATCGGAACCTTTTCTTGTGCGTGTGTATGGGTTGTAGCCTTTTTTTCCTGCCGCCAAAAGTAGGAGGAGTTTTGAGGCCAAAGCGCATGCTTCTAAAGTTCAGAGGGATGGCAATGTCAACCAAGAGTCCGCAGTTGAATACTTATTTACTTTGCAAAGATCGATCGATCGATCGAAAGAAATCAAAAGCCATAGGCTTAAAAATGGGGCACTGGCAAAGTAAACAAAATCCCATCACACACTTGAGCAGAAGAAGCCATTACTCTCAGGATTTAAATCTACGTGGGGAGACCCCAAAAGAACTCTTTGGCCTCATTAGTCATCCCTGTCAAGGCGTTGCTGAATAATCTCATGTGTTATAAACATCTTGGACTTAGGCTAAAATGCTATGCTGCACCTTACCACCCAAGTACGCTTGTAGTTTGGGAATTTTGTTCACTGACAATTGCCAGAAAACCTTTTTGATTCTGAAAATAGAGCTTATTTGAGCGTTTCTTCTATAACGTAACACAGCGCCATCGGAACCTTTTCTTGTGCGTGTGTATGGGTTGTAGCCTTTTTTTCCTGCCGCCAAAAGTAGGAGGAGTTTTGAGGCCAAAGCGCATGCTTCTAAAGTTCAGAGGGATGGCAATGTCAACCAAGAGTCCGCAGTTGAATACTTATTTACTTTGCAAAGATCGATCGATCGATCGAAAGAAATCAAAAGCCATAGGCTTAAAAATGGGGCACTGGCAAAGTAAACAAAATCCCATCACACACTTGAGCAGAAGAAGCCATTACTCTCAGGATTTAAATCTACGTGGGAGACCCCGAAAGAACTCTTTGGCCTCATTAGTCATCCCTGTCAAGGCGTTGCTGAATAATCTCATGTGTTATAAACATCTTGGACTTAGGCTAAAATGCTATGCTGCTCCTTACCACCCAAGTACGCTTGTAGTTTGGGAATTTTGTTCACTGACAATTGCCAGAAAACCTTTTTGATTCTGAAAATAGAGCTTATTTGAGCGTTTCTTCTATAACGTAACACAGCGCCATCGGAACCTTTTCTTGTGCGTGTGTATGGGTTGTAGCCTTTTTTTCCTGCCGCCAAAAGTAGGAGGAGTTTTGAGGCCAAAGCGCATGCTTCTAAAGTTCAGAGGGATGGCAATGTCAACCAAGAGTCCGCAGTTGAATACTTATTTACTTTGCAAAGATCGATCGATCGATCGAAAGAAATCAAAAGCCATAGGCTTAAAAATGGGGCACTGGCAAAGTAAACAAAATCCCATCACACACTTGAGCAGAAGAAGCCATTACTCTCAGGATTTAAATCTACGTAGGGAGACCCCAAAAGAACTCTTTGGCCTCATTAGTCATCCCTGTCAAGGCGTTGCTGAATAATCTCATGTGTTATAAACATCTTGGACTTAGGCTAAAATGCTATGCTGCACCTTACCACCCAAGTACGCTTGTAGTTTGGGAATTTTGTTCACTGACAATTGCCAGAAAACCTTTTTGATTCTGAAAATAGAGCTTATTTGAGCGTTTCTTCTATAACGTAACACAGCGCCATCGGAACCTTTTCTTGTGCGTGTGTATGGGTTGTAGCCTTTTTTTCCTGCCGCCAAAAGTAGGAGGAGTTTTGAGGCCAAAGCGCATGCTTCTAAAGTTCAGAGGGATGGCAATGTCAACCAAGAGTCCGCAGTTGAATACTTATTTACTTTGCAAAGATCGATCGATCGATCGAAAGAAATCAAAAGCCATAGGCTTAAAAATGGGGCACTGGCAAAGTAAACAAAATCCCATCACACACTTGAGCAGAAGAAGCCATTACTCTCAGGATTTAAATCTACGTGGGGAGACCCCAAAAGAACTCTTTGGCCTCATTAGTCATCCCTGTCAAGGCGTTGCTGAATAATCTCATGTGTTATAAACATCTTGGACTTAGGCTAAAATGCTATGCTGCACCTTACCACCCAAGTACGCTTGTAGTTTGGGAATTTTGTTCACTGAAAATTGCCAGAAAACCTTTTTGATTCTGAAAATAGAGCTTATTTGAGCGTTTCTTCTATAACGTAACACAGCGCCATCGGAACCTTTTCTTGTGCGTGTGTATGGGTTGTAGCCTTTTTTTCCTGCCGCCAAAAGTAGGAGGAGTTTTGAGGCCAAAGCGCATGCTTCTAAAGTTCAGAGGGATGGCAATGTCAACCAAGAGTCCGCAGTTGAATACTTATTTACTTTGCAAAGATCGATCGATCGATCGAAAGAAATCAAAAGCCATAGGCTTAAAAATGGGGCACTGGCAAAGTAAACAAAATCCCATCACACACTTGAGCAGAAGAAGCCATTACTCTCAGGATTTAAATCTACGTGGGAGACCCCGAAAGAACTCTTTGGCCTCATTAGTCATCCCTGTCAAGGCGTTGCTGAATAATCTCATGTGTTATAAACATCTTGGACTTAGGCTAAAATGCTATGCTGCTCCTTACCACCCAAGTACGCTTGTAGTTTGGGAATTTTGTTCACTGACAATTGCCAGAAAACCTTTTTGATTCTGAAAATAGAGCTTATTTGAGCGTTTCTTCTATAACGTAACACAGCGCCATCGGAACCTTTTCTTGTGCGTGTGTATGGGTTGTAGCCTTTTTTTCCTGCCGCCAAAAGTAGGAGGAGTTTTGAGGCCAAAGCGCATGCTTCTAAAGTTCAGAGGGATGGCAATGTCAACCAAGAGTCCGCAGTTGAATACTTATTTACTTTGCAAAGATCGATCGATCGATCGAAAGAAATCAAAAGCCATAGGCTTAAAAATGGGGCACTGGCAAAGTAAACAAAATCCCATCACACACTTGAGCAGAAGAAGCCATTACTCTCAGGATTTAAATCTACGTGGGGAGACCCCAAAAGAACTCTTTGGCCTCATTAGTCATCCCTGTCAAGGCGTTGCTGAATAATCTCATGTGTTATAAACATCTTGGACTTAGGCTAAAATGCTATGCTGCACCTTACCACCCAAGTACGCTTGTAGTTTGGGAATTTTGTTCACTGAAAATTGCCAGAAAACCTTTTTGATTCTGAAAATAGAGCTTATTTGAGCGTTTCTTCTATAACGTAACACAGCGCCATCGGAACCTTTTCTTGTGCGTGTGTATGGGTTGTAGCCTTTTTTTCCTGCCGCCAAAAGTAGGAGGAGTTTTGAGGCCAAAGCGCATGCTTCTAAAGTTCAGAGGGATGGCAATGTCAACCAAGAGTCCGCAGTTGAATACTTATTTACTTTGCAAAGATCGATCGATCGATCGAAAGAAATCAAAAGCCATAGGCTTAAAAATGGGGCACTGGCAAAGTAAACAAAATCCCATCACACACTTGAGCAGAAGAAGCCATTACTCTCAGGATTTAAATCTACGTGGGAGACCCCGAAAGAACTCTTTGGCCTCATTAGTCATCCCTGTCAAGGCGTTGCTGAATAATCTCATGTGTTATAAACATCTTGGACTTAGGCTAAAATGCTATGCTGCTCCTTACCACCCAAGTACGCTTGTAGTTTGGGAATTTTGTTCACTGACAATTGCCAGAAAACCTTTTTGATTCTGAAAATAGAGCTTATTTGAGCGTTTCTTCTATAACGTAACACAGCGCCATCGGAACCTTTTCTTGTGCGTGTGTATGGGTTGTAGCCTTTTTTTCCTGCCGCCAAAAGTAGGAGGAGTTTTGAGGCCAAAGCGCATGCTTCTAAAGTTCAGAGGGATGGCAATGTCAACCAAGAGTCCGCAGTTGAATACTTATTTACTTTGCAAAGATCGATCGATCGATCGAAAGAAATCAAAAGCCATAGGCTTAAAAATGGGGCACTGGCAAAGTAAACAAAATCCCATCACACACTTGAGCAGAAGAAGCCATTACTCTCAGGATTTAAATCTACGTAGGGAGACCCCAAAAGAACTCTTTGGCCTCATTAGTCATCCCTGTCAAGGCGTTGCTGAATAATCTCATGTGTTATAAACATCTTGGACTTAGGCTAAAATGCTATGCTGCACCTTACCACCCAAGTACGCTTGTAGTTTGGGAATTTTGTTCACTGACAATTGCCAGAAAACCTTTTTGATTCTGAAAATAGAGCTTATTTGAGCGTTTCTTCTATAACGTAACACAGCGCCATCGGAACCTTTTCTTGTGCGTGTGTATGGGTTGTAGCCTTTTTTTCCTGCCGCCAAAAGTAGGAGGAGTTTTGAGGCCAAAGCGCATGCTTCTAAAGTTCAGAGGGATGGCAATGTCAACCAAGAGTCCGCAGTTGAATACTTATTTACTTTGCAAAGATCGATCGATCGATCGAAAGAAATCAAAAGCCATAGGCTTAAAAATGGGGCACTGGCAAAGTAAACAAAATCCCATCACACACTTGAGCAGAAGAAGCCATTACTCTCAGGATTTAAATCTACGTGGGGAGACCCCAAAAGAACTCTTTGGCCTCATTAGTCATCCCTGTCAAGGCGTTGCTGAATAATCTCATGTGTTATAAACATCTTGGACTTAGGCTAAAATGCTATGCTGCACCTTACCACCCAAGTACGCTTGTAGTTTGGGAATTTTGTTCACTGACAATTGCCAGAAAACCTTTTTGATTCTGAAAATAGAGCTTATTTGAGCGTTTCTTCTATAACGTAACACAGCGCCATCGGAACCTTTTCTTGTGCGTGTGTATGGGTTGTAGCCTTTTTTTCCTGCCGCCAAAAGTAGGAGGAGTTTTGAGGCCAAAGCGCA
This sequence comes from Eucyclogobius newberryi, assembly GCF_026437365.1. Classification (NCBI taxonomy): domain Eukaryota; kingdom Metazoa; phylum Chordata; class Actinopteri; order Gobiiformes; family Gobiidae; genus Eucyclogobius; species Eucyclogobius newberryi. The sequence continues at coordinate 11,915,226 of NW_027315735.1, forward strand.
TGCTTCTAAAGTTCAGAGGGATGGCAATGTCAACCAAGAGTCCGCAGTTGAATACTTATTTACTTTGCAAAGATCGATCGATCGATCGAAAGAAATCAAAAGCCATAGGCTTAAAAATGGGGCACTGGCAAAGTAAACAAAATCCCATCACACACTTGAGCAGAAGAAGCCATTACTCTCAGGATTTAAATCTACGTGGGAGACCCCGAAAGAACTCTTTGGCCTCATTAGTCATCCCTGTCAAGGCGTTGCTGAATAATCTCATGTGTTATAAACATCTTGGACTTAGGCTAAAATGCTATGCTGCTCCTTACCACCCAAGTACGCTTGTAGTTTGGGAATTTTGTTCACTGACAATTGCCAGAAAACCTTTTTGATTCTGAAAATAGAGCTTATTTGAGCGTTTCTTCTATAACGTAACACAGCGCCATCGGAACCTTTTCTTGTGCGTGTGTATGGGTTGTAGCCTTTTTTTCCTGCCGCCAAAAGTAGGAGGAGTTTTGAGGCCAAAGCGCATGCTTCTAAAGTTCAGAGGGATGGCAATGTCAACCAAGAGTCCGCAGTTGAATACTTATTTACTTTGCAAAGATCGATCGATCGATCGAAAGAAATCAAAAGCCATAGGCTTAAAAATGGGGCACTGGCAAAGTAAACAAAATCCCATCACACACTTGAGCAGAAGAAGCCATTACTCTCAGGATTTAAATCTACGTGGGGAGACCCCAAAAGAACTCTTTGGCCTCATTAGTCATCCCTGTCAAGGCGTTGCTGAATAATCTCATGTGTTATAAACATCTTGGACTTAGGCTAAAATGCTATGCTGCACCTTACCACCCAAGTACGCTTGTAGTTTGGGAATTTTGTTCACTGAAAATTGCCAGAAAACCTTTTTGATTCTGAAAATAGAGCTTATTTGAGCGTTTCTTCTATAACGTAACACAGCGCCATCGGAACCTTTTCTTGTGCGTGTGTATGGGTTGTAGCCTTTTTTTCCTGCCGCCAAAAGTAGGAGGAGTTTTGAGGCCAAAGCGCATGCTTCTAAAGTTCAGAGGGATGGCAATGTCAACCAAGAGTCCGCAGTTGAATACTTATTTACTTTGCAAAGATCGATCGATCGATCGAAAGAAATCAAAAGCCATAGGCTTAAAAATGGGGCACTGGCAAAGTAAACAAAATCCCATCACACACTTGAGCAGAAGAAGCCATTACTCTCAGGATTTAAATCTACGTGGGAGACCCCGAAAGAACTCTTTGGCCTCATTAGTCATCCCTGTCAAGGCGTTGCTGAATAATCTCATGTGTTATAAACATCTTGGACTTAGGCTAAAATGCTATGCTGCTCCTTACCACCCAAGTACGCTTGTAGTTTGGGAATTTTGTTCACTGACAATTGCCAGAAAACCTTTTTGATTCTGAAAATAGAGCTTATTTGAGCGTTTCTTCTATAACGTAACACAGCGCCATCGGAACCTTTTCTTGTGCGTGTGTATGGGTTGTAGCCTTTTTTTCCTGCCGCCAAAAGTAGGAGGAGTTTTGAGGCCAAAGCGCATGCTTCTAAAGTTCAGAGGGATGGCAATGTCAACCAAGAGTCCGCAGTTGAATACTTATTTACTTTGCAAAGATCGATCGATCGATCGAAAGAAATCAAAAGCCATAGGCTTAAAAATGGGGCACTGGCAAAGTAAACAAAATCCCATCACACACTTGAGCAGAAGAAGCCATTACTCTCAGGATTTAAATCTACGTAGGGAGACCCCAAAAGAACTCTTTGGCCTCATTAGTCATCCCTGTCAAGGCGTTGCTGAATAATCTCATGTGTTATAAACATCTTGGACTTAGGCTAAAATGCTATGCTGCACCTTACCACCCAAGTACGCTTGTAGTTTGGGAATTTTGTTCACTGACAATTGCCAGAAAACCTTTTTGATTCTGAAAATAGAGCTTATTTGAGCGTTTCTTCTATAACGTAACACAGCGCCATCGGAACCTTTTCTTGTGCGTGTGTATGGGTTGTAGCCTTTTTTTCCTGCCGCCAAAAGTAGGAGGAGTTTTGAGGCCAAAGCGCATGCTTCTAAAGTTCAGAGGGATGGCAATGTCAACCAAGAGTCCGCAGTTGAATACTTATTTACTTTGCAAAGATCGATCGATCGATCGAAAGAAATCAAAAGCCATAGGCTTAAAAATGGGGCACTGGCAAAGTAAACAAAATCCCATCACACACTTGAGCAGAAGAAGCCATTACTCTCAGGATTTAAATCTACGTGGGGAGACCCCAAAAGAACTCTTTGGCCTCATTAGTCATCCCTGTCAAGGCGTTGCTGAATAATCTCATGTGTTATAAACATCTTGGACTTAGGCTAAAATGCTATGCTGCACCTTACCACCCAAGTACGCTTGTAGTTTGGGAATTTTGTTCACTGAAAATTGCCAGAAAACCTTTTTGATTCTGAAAATAGAGCTTATTTGAGCGTTTCTTCTATAACGTAACACAGCGCCATCGGAACCTTTTCTTGTGCGTGTGTATGGGTTGTAGCCTTTTTTTCCTGCCGCCAAAAGTAGGAGGAGTTTTGAGGCCAAAGCGCATGCTTCTAAAGTTCAGAGGGATGGCAATGTCAACCAAGAGTCCGCAGTTGAATACTTATTTACTTTGCAAAGATCGATCGATCGATCGAAAGAAATCAAAAGCCATAGGCTTAAAAATGGGGCACTGGCAAAGTAAACAAAATCCCATCACACACTTGAGCAGAAGAAGCCATTACTCTCAGGATTTAAATCTACGTGGGGAGACCCCGAAAGAACTCTTTGGCCTCATTAGTCATCCCTGTCAAGGCGTTGCTGAATAATCTCATGTGTTATAAACATCTTGGACTTAGGCTAAAATGCTATGCTGCACCTTACCACCCAAGTACGCTTGTAGTTTGGGAATTTTGTTCACTGAAAATTGCCAGAAAACCTTTTTGATTCTGAAAATAGAGCTTATTTGAGCGTTTCTTCTATAACGTAACACAGCGCCATCGGAACCTTTTCTTGTGCGTGTGTATGGGTTGTAGCCTTTTTTTCCTGCCGCCAAAAGTAGGAGGAGTTTTGAGGCCAAAGCGCATGCTTCTAAAGTTCAGAGGGATGGCAATGTCAACCAAGAGTCCGCAGTTGAATACTTATTTACTTTGCAAAGATCGATCGATCGATCGAAAGAAATCAAAAGCCATAGGCTTAAAAATGGGGCACTGGCAAAGTAAACAAAATCCCATCACACACTTGAGCAGAAGAAGCCATTACTCTCAGGATTTAAATCTACGTGGGAGACCCCGAAAGAACTCTTTGGCCTCATTAGTCATCCCTGTCAAGGCGTTGCTGAATAATCTCATGTGTTATAAACATCTTGGACTTAGGCTAAAATGCTATGCTGCTCCTTACCACCCAAGTACGCTTGTAGTTTGGGAATTTTGTTCACTGACAATTGCCAGAAAACCTTTTTGATTCTGAAAATAGAGCTTATTTGAGCGTTTCTTCTATAACGTAACACAGCGCCATCGGAACCTTTTCTTGTGCGTGTGTATGGGTTGTAGCCTTTTTTTCCTGCCGCCAAAAGTAGGAGGAGTTTTGAGGCCAAAGCGCATGCTTCTAAAGTTCAGAGGGATGGCAATGTCAACCAAGAGTCCGCAGTTGAATACTTATTTACTTTGCAAAGATCGATCGATCGATCGAAAGAAATCAAAAGCCATAGGCTTAAAAATGGGGCACTGGCAAAGTAAACAAAATCCCATCACACACTTGAGCAGAAGAAGCCATTACTCTCAGGATTTAAATCTACGTGGGGAGACCCCAAAAGAACTCTTTGGCCTCATTAGTCATCCCTGTCAAGGCGTTGCTGAATAATCTCATGTGTTATAAACATCTTGGACTTAGGCTAAAATGCTATGCTGCACCTTACCACCCAAGTACGCTTGTAGTTTGGGAATTTTGTTCACTGACAATTGCCAGAAAACCTTTTTGATTCTGAAAATAGAGCTTATTTGAGCGTTTCTTCTATAACGTAAGACAGCGCCATCGGAACCTTTTCTTGTGCGTGTGTATGGGTTGTAGCCTTTTTTTCCTGCCGCCAAAAGTAGGAGGAGTTTTGAGGCCAAAGCGCATGCTTCTAAAGTTCAGAGGGATGGCAATGTCAACCAAGAGTCCGCAGTTGAATACTTATTTACTTTGCAAAGATCGATCGATCGATCGAAAGAAATCAAAAGCCATAGGCTTAAAAATGGGGCACTGGCAAAGTAAACAAAATCCCATCACACACTTGAGCAGAAGAAGCCATTACTCTCAGGATTTAAATCTACGTGGGGAGACCCCAAAAGAACTCTTTGGCCTCATTAGTCATCCCTGTCAAGGCGTTGCTGAATAATCTCATGTGTTATAAACATCTTGGACTTAGGCTAAAATGCTATGCTGCACCTTACCACCCAAGTACGCTTGTAGTTTGGGAATTTTGTTCACTGAAAATTGCCAGAAAACCTTTTTGATTCTGAAAATAGAGCTTATTTGAGCGTTTCTTCTATAACGTAACACAGCGCCATCGGAACCTTTTCTTGTGCGTGTGTATGGGTTGTAGCCTTTTTTTCCTGCCGCCAAAAGTAGGAGGAGTTTTGAGGCCAAAGCGCATGCTTCTAAAGTTCAGAGGGATGGCAATGTCAACCAAGAGTCCGCAGTTGAATACTTATTTACTTTGCAAAGATCGATCGATCGATCGAAAGAAATCAAAAGCCATAGGCTTAAAAATGGGGCACTGGCAAAGTAAACAAAATCCCATCACACACTTGAGCAGAAGAAGCCATTACTCTCAGGATTTAAATCTACGTGGGAGACCCCGAAAGAACTCTTTGGCCTCATTAGTCATCCCTGTCAAGGCGTTGCTGAATAATCTCATGTGTTATAAACATCTTGGACTTAGGCTAAAATGCTATGCTGCTCCTTACCACCCAAGTACGCTTGTAGTTTGGGAATTTTGTTCACTGACAATTGCCAGAAAACCTTTTTGATTCTGAAAATAGAGCTTATTTGAGCGTTTCTTCTATAACGTAACACAGCGCCATCGGAACCTTTTCTTGTGCGTGTGTATGGGTTGTAGCCTTTTTTTCCTGCCGCCAAAAGTAGGAGGAGTTTTGAGGCCAAAGCGCATGCTTCTAAAGTTCAGAGGGATGGCAATGTCAACCAAGAGTCCGCAGTTGAATACTTATTTACTTTGCAAAGATCGATCGATCGATCGAAAGAAATCAAAAGCCATAGGCTTAAAAATGGGGCACTGGCAAAGTAAACAAAATCCCATCACACACTTGAGCAGAAGAAGCCATTACTCTCAGGATTTAAATCTACGTGGGGAGACCCCAAAAGAACTCTTTGGCCTCATTAGTCATCCCTGTCAAGGCGTTGCTGAATAATCTCATGTGTTATAAACATCTTGGACTTAGGCTAAAATGCTATGCTGCTCCTTACCACCCAAGTACGCTTGTAGTTTGGGAATTTTGTTCACTGACAATTGCCAGAAAACCTTTTTGATTCTGAAAATAGAGCTTATTTGAGCGTTTCTTCTATAACGTAACACAGCGCCATCGGAACCTTTTCTTGTGCGTGTGTATGGGTTGTAGCCTTTTTTTCCTGCCGCCAAAAGTAGGAGGAGTTTTGAGGCCAAAGCGCATGCTTCTAAAGTTCAGAGGGATGGCAATGTCAACCAAGAGTCCGCAGTTGAATACTTATTTACTTTGCAAAGATCGATCGATCGATCGAAAGAAATCAAAAGCCATAGGCTTAAAAATGGGGCACTGGCAAAGTAAACAAAATCCCATCACACACTTGAGCAGAAGAAGCCATTACTCTCAGGATTTAAATCTACGTGGGGAGACCCCAAAAGAACTCTTTGGCCTCATTAGTCATCCCTGTCAAGGCGTTGCTGAATAATCTCATGTGTTATAAACATCTTGGACTTAGGCTAAAATGCTATGCTGCACCTTACCACCCAAGTACGCTTGTAGTTTGGGAATTTTGTTCACTGACAATTGCCAGAAAACCTTTTTGATTCTGAAAATAGAGCTTATTTGAGCGTTTCTTCTATAACGTAACACAGCGCCATCGGAACCTTTTCTTGTGCGTGTGTATGGGTTGTAGCCTTTTTTTCCTGCCGCCAAAAGTAGGAGGAGTTTTGAGGCCAAAGCGCATGCTTCTAAAGTTCAGAGGGATGGCAATGTCAACCAAGAGTCCGCAGTTGAATACTTATTTACTTTGCAAAGATCGATCGATCGATCGAAAGAAATCAAAAGCCATAGGCTTAAAAATGGGGCACTGGCAAAGTAAACAAAATCCCATCACACACTTGAGCAGAAGAAGCCATTACTCTCAGGATTTAAATCTACGTGGGGAGACCCCAAAAGAACTCTTTGGCCTCATTAGTCATCCCTGTCAAGGCGTTGCTGAATAATCTCATGTGTTATAAACATCTTGGACTTAGGCTAAAATGCTATGCTGCTCCTTACCACCCAAGTACGCTTGTAGTTTGGGAATTTTGTTCACTGACAATTGCCAGAAAACCTTTTTGATTCTGAAAATAGAGCTTATTTGAGCGTTTCTTCTATAACGTAACACATTGCCATCGGAACCTTTTCTTGTGCGTGTGTATGGGTTGTAGCCTTTTTTTCCTGCCGCCAAAAGTAGGAGGAGTTTTGAGGCCAAAGCGCATGCTTCTAAAGTTCAGAGGGATGGCAATGTCAACCAAGAGTCCGCAGTTGAATACTTATTTACTTTGCAAAGATCGATCGATCGATCGAAAGAAATCAAAAGCCATAGGCTTAAAAATGGGGCACTGGCAAAGTAAACAAAATCCCATCACACACTTGAGCAGAAGAAGCCATTACTCTCAGGATTTAAATCTACGTGGGGAGACCCCAAAAGAACTCTTTGGCCTCATTAGTCATCCCTGTCAAGGCGTTGCTGAATAATCTCATGTGTTATTAACATCTTGGACTTAGGCTAAAATGCTATGCTGCACCTTACCACCCAAGTAAGCTTGTAGTTTGGGAATTTTGTTCACTGACAATTGCCAGAAAACCTTTTTGATTCTGAAAATAGAGCTTATTTGAGTGTTTCTTCTATAACGTAACACAGCGCCATCGGACCGGACCACTCGGGCTGCCTCTGTGGCGCAACGGTAGCGCGTCTGACTCCAGATCAGAAAGTTGCGTGTTCAACTTCACGTCAGTGTCATGTACTTTGTTGATTCTTGTTATAGTGGGTGAACAGCATTCACTCATTCATGTTATGGGGCTGTTTCATACCTGTCACTCCGCAATCATGCGATCTGCCAATAGGATTAGTTCAAATGCTCTAATACTCAACTGTTTGACAGTTTGGCCATTGCCCTCTGAGAGCTTTAGTTGTGAATGAAACTGCATATACACATGTATAACTCAAAAGTACTGCATGCGATGGCCGGGAATCGAACCCGGGTCAACTGCTTGGAAGGCAGCTATGCTTACCACTATACCACCATCGCAAGGACACATGCTTTCGCAGTGCCGTGTCGCAAATCTGCGCCTGTAATTGATATCTAAAGTTCCATGCACACGGAACATGGTTTGAAGATAATTACTATCATAGAAACGCCTTTTTTTGCACGGTTTCGCTGGTCGCATTTCTTGTCCAACTGAGCAACAGGTAGCGTGGCCGAGTGGTCTAAGGCGCTGGATTTAGGTTCCAGTCTCTTCGGAGACGTGAGTTTAAATCCCACCGCTGCCAGTTCGCATGCCGAACGTCAAGAGCAGGGCTGTGTGATGTCTGTCGGCAGCGCTTCCGTTTGAGTTTAGCTTTCATAAAATACATATTCTAAATCTGGCCCTGGTCAAAAGTCAACCAGGGATTCTTTACTTCCGCCAAATGGCCTGCCAGCAGGGGCCCGTACGGGAACAACATGAACCACGTTGTTGGCAGTATTCGAACCTGCGCGGGAAATTCCCAATGGATTTCTACCACTCGGCCACAACAACTCATTAGCTGCTTACGGGAACCTTTTCTTGTGCGTGTGTATGGGTTGTAGCCTTTTTTTCCTGCCGCCAAAAGTAGGAGGAGTTTTGAGGCCAAAGCGCATGCTTCTGAAGTTCAGAGGGATGGCAATGTCAATCAAGAGTCCGCAGTTGAATACTTATTTACTTTGCAAAGATAGATTGATCGATCGATCGAAAGAAATCAAAAGCCATAGGCTTAAAAATGGGGCACTGGCAAAGTAAACAAAATCCCATCACACACTTGAGCAGAAGAAGCCATTACTCTCAGGATTTAAATCTACGTGGGGAGACCCCAAAAGAACTCTTTGGCCTCATCAGTCATCCCTGTCAAGGCGTTGCTGAATAATCTCATGTGTTATAAACATCTTGGACTTAGGCTAAAATGCTATGCTGCACCTTACCACCCAAGTACGCTTGTAGTTAAGGAATTTTGTTCACTGACAATTGCCAGAAAACCTTTTTGATTCTGAAAATAGAGCTTATTTGAGCGTTTCTTCTATAACGTAACACAGCGCCATCGGAACCTTTTCTTGTGCGTGTGTATGGGTTGTAGCCTTTTTTTCCTGCCGCCAAAAGTAGGAGGAGTTTTGAGGCCAAAGCGCATGCTTCTAAAGTTCAGAGGGATGGCGATGTCAACCAAGAGTCCGCAGTTGAATACTTATTTACTTTGCAAAGATCGATCGATCGATCGAAAGAAATCAAAAGCCATAGGCTTAAAAATGGGGCACTGGCAAAGTAAACAAAATCCCATCACACACTTGAGCAGAAGAAGCCATTACTCTCAGGATTTAAATCTACGTGGGGAGACCCCAAAAGAACTCTTTGGCCTCATTAGTCATCCCTGTCAAGGCGTTGCTGAATAATCTCATGTGTTATAAACATCTTGGACTTAGGCTAAAATGCTATGCTGCTCCTTACCACCCAAGTACGCTTGTAGTTTGGGAATTTTGTTCACTGACAATTGCCAGAAAACCTTTTTGATTCTGAAAATAGAGCTTATTTGAGCGTTTCTTCTATAACGTAACACATTGCCATCGGAACCTTTTCTTGTGCGTGTGTATGGGTTGTAGCCTTTTTTTCCTGCCGCCAAAAGTAGGAGGAGTTTTGAGGCCAAAGCGCATGCTTCTAAAGTTCAGAGGGATGGCAATGTCAACCAAGAGTCCGCAGTTGAATACTTATTTACTTTGCAAAGATCGATCGATCGATCGAAAGAAATCAAAAGCCATAGGCTTAAAAATGGGGCACTGGCAAAGTAAACAAAATCCCATCACACACTTGAGCAGAAGAAGCCATTACTCTCAGGATTTAAATCTACGTGGGGAGACCCCAAAAGAACTCTTTGGCCTCATTAGTCATCCCTGTCAAGGCGTTGCTGAATAATCTCATGTGTTATTAACATCTTGGACTTAGGCTAAAATGCTATGCTGCACCTTACCACCCAAGTACGCTTGTAGTTTGGGAATTTTGTTCACTGACAATTGCCAGAAAACCTTTTTGATTCTGAAAAAAGAGCTTATTTGAGCGTTTCTTCTATAACGTAACACAGCGCCATCGGAACCTTTTCTTGTGCGTGTGTATGGGTTGTAGCCTTTTTTTCCTGCCGCCAAAAGTAGGAGGAGTTTTGAGGCCAAAGCGCATGCTTCTAAAGTTCAGAGGGATGGCAATGTCAACCAAGAGTCCGCAGTTGAATACTTATTTACTTTGCAAAGATCGATCGATCGATCGAAAGAAATCAAAAGCCATAGGCTTAAAAATGGGGCACTGGCAAAGTAAACAAAATCCCATCACACACTTGAGCAGAAGAAGCCATTACTCTCAGGATTTAAATCTACGTGGGGAGACCCCAAAAGAACTCTTTGGCCTCATTAGTCATCCCTGTCAAGGCGTTGCTGAATAATCTCATGTGTTATTAACATCTTGGACTTAGGCTAAAATGCTATGCTGCACCTTACCACCCAAGTAAGCTTGTAGTTTGGGAATTTTGTTCACTGACAATTGCCAGAAAACCTTTTTGATTCTGAAAATAGAGCTTATTTGAGTGTTTCTTCTATAACGTAACACAGCGCCATCGGACCGGACCACTCGGGCTGCCTCTGTGGCGCAACGGTAGCGCGTCTGACTCCAGATCAGAAAGTTGCGTGTTCAACTTCACGTCAGTGTCATGTACTTTGTTGATTCTTGTTATAGTGGGTGAACAGCATTCACTCATTCATGTTATGGGGCTGTTTCATACCTGTCACTCCGCAATCATGCGATCTGCCAATAGGATTAGTTCAAATGCTCTAATACTCAACTGTTTGACAGTTTGGCCATTGCCCTCTGAGAGCTTTAGTTGTGAATGAAACTGCATATACACATGTATAACTCAAAAGTACTGCATGCGATGGCCGGGAATCGAACCCGGGTCAACTGCTTGGAAGGCAGCTATGCTTACCACTATACCACCATCGCAAGGACACATGCTTTCGCAGTGCCGTGTCCCAAATCGGCGCCTGTAATTGATATCTAAAGTTCCATGCACACGGAACATGGTTTGAAGATAATTACTATCATAGAAACGCCTTTTTTTGCACGGTTTCGCTGGTCGCATTTCTTGTCCAACTGAGCAACAGGTAGCGTGGCCGAGTGGTCTAAGGCGCTGGATTTAGGTTCCAGTCTCTTCGGAGACGTGAGTTTAAATCCCACCGCTGCCAGTTCGCATGCCGAACGTCAAGAGCAGGGCTGTGTGATGTCTGTCGGCAGCGCTTCCGTTTGAGTTTAGCTTTCATAAAATACATATTCTAAATCTGGCCCTGGTCAAAAGTCAACCAGGGATTCTTTACTTCCGCCAAATGGCCTGCCAGCAGGGGCCCGTACGGGAACAACATGAACCACGTTGTTGGCAGTATTCGAACCTGCGCGGGAAATTCCCAATGGATTTCTACCACTCGGCCACAACAACTCATTAGCTGCTTACGGGAACCTTTTCTTGTGCGTGTGTATGGGTTGTAGCCTTTTTTTCCTGCCGCCAAAAGTAGGAGGAGTTTTGAGGCCAAAGCGCATGCTTCTGAAGTTCAGAGGGATGGCAATGTCAATCAAGAGTCCGCAGTTGAATACTTATTTACTTTGCAAAGATCGATCGATCGATCGATCGAAAGAAATCAAAAGCCATAGGCTTAAAAATGGGGCACTGGCAAAGTAAACAAAATCCCATCACACACTTGAGCAGAAGAAGCCATTACTCTCAGGATTTAAATCTACGTGGGGAGACCCCAAAAGAACTCTTTGGCCTCATTAGTCATCCCTGTCAAGGCGTTGCTGAATAATCTCATGTGTTATAAACATCTTGGACTTAGGCTAAAATGCTATGCTGCACCTTACCACCCAAGTACGCTTGTAGTTTGGGAATTTTGTTCACTGACAATTGCCAGAAAACCTTTTTGATTCTGAAAATAGAGCTTATTTGAGCGTTTCTTCTATAACGTAACACAGCGCCATCGGAACCTTTTCTTGTGCGTGTGTATGGGTTGTAGCCTTTTTTTCCTGCCGCCAAAAGTAGGAGGAGTTTTGAGGCCAAAGCGCATGCTTCTAAAGTTGAGAGGGATGGCAATGTCAACCAAGAGTCCGCAGTCGAATACTTATTTACTTTGCAAAGATCGATCGATCGATCGAAAGAAATCAAAAGCCATAGGCTTAAAAATGGGGCACTGGCAAAGTAAACAAAATCCCATCACACACTTGAGCAGAAGAAGCCATTACTCTCAGGATTTAAATCTACGTGGGGAGACCCCAAAAGAACTCTTTGGCCTCATTAGTCATCCCTGTCAAGGCGTTGCTGAATAATCTCATGTGTTATAAACATCTTGGACTTAGGCTAAAATGCTATGCTGCACCTTACCACCCAAGTACGCTTGTAGTTTGGGAATTTTGTTCACTGACAATTGCCAGAAAACCTTTTTGATTCTGAAAATAGAGCTTATTTGAGTGTTTCTTCTATAACGTAACACAGCGCCATCGGACCGGACCACTCGGGCTGCCTCTGTGGCGCAACGGTAGCGCGTCTGACTCCAGATCAGAAAGTTGCGTGTTCAACTTCACGTCAGTGTCATGTACTTTGTTGATTCTTGTTATAGTGGGTGAACAGCATTCACTCATTCATGTTATGGGGCTGTTTCATACCTGTCACTCCGCAATCATGCGATCTGCCAATAGGATTAGTTCAAATGCTCTAATACTCAACTGTTTGACAGTTTGGCCATTGCCCTCTGAGAGCTTTAGTTGTGAATGAAACTGCATATACACATGTATAACTCAAAAGTACTGCATGCGATGGCCGGGAATCGAACCCGGGTCAACTGCTTGGAAGGCAGCTATGCTTACCACTATACCACCATCGCAAGGACACATGCTTTCGCAGTGCCGTGTCGCAAATCGGCGCCTGTAATTGATATCTAAAGTTCCATGCACACGGAACATGGTTTGAAGATAATTACTATCATAGAAACGCCTTTTTTTGCACGGTTTCGCTGGTCGCATTTCTTGTCCAACTGAGCAACAGGTAGCGTGGCCGAGTGGTCTAAGGCGCTGGATTTAGGTTCCAGTCTCTTCGGAGACGTGAGTTTAAATCCCACCGCTGCCAGTTCGCATGCCGAACGTCAAGAGCAGGGCTGTGTGATGTCTGTCGGCAGCGCTTCCGTTTGAGTTTAGCTTTCATAAAATACATATTCTAAATCTGGCCCTGGTCAAAAGTCAACCAGGGATTCTTTACTTCCGCCAAATGGCCTGCCAGCAGGGGCCCGTACGGGAACAACATGAACCACGTTGTTGGCAGTATTCGAACCTGCGCGGGAAATTCCCAATGGATTTCTACCACTCGGCCACAACAACTCATTAGCTGCTTACGGGAACCTTTTCTTGTGCGTGTGTATGGGTTGTAGCCTTTTTTTCCTGCCGCCAAAAGTAGGAGGAGTTTTGAGGCCAAAGCGCATGCTTCTGAAGTTCAGAGGGATGGCAATGTCAATCAAGAGTCCGCAGTTGAATACTTATTTACTTTGCAAAGATCGATCGATCGATCGATCGAAAGAAATCAAAAGCCATAGGCTTAAAAATGGGGCACTGGCAAAGTAAACAAAATCCCATCACACACTTGAGCAGAAGAAGCCATTACTCTCAGGATTTAAATCTACGTGGGGAGACCCCAAAAGAACTCTTTGGCCTCATTAGTCATCCCTGTCAAGGCGTTGCTGAATAATCTCATGTGTTATAAACATCTTGGACTTAGGCTAAAATGCTATGCTGCACCTTACCACCCAAGTACGCTTGTAGTTTGGGAATTTTGTTCACTGACAATTGCCAGAAAACCTTTTTGATTCTGAAAATAGAGCTTATTTGAGCGTTTCTTCTATAACGTAACACAGCGCCATCGGAACCTTTTCTTGTGCGTGTGTATGGGTTGTAGCCTTTTTTTCCTGCCGCCAAAAGTAGGAGGAGTTTTGAGGCCAAAGCGCATGCTTCTAAAGTTCAGAGGGATGGCAATGTCAACCAAGAGTCCGCAGTTGAATACTTATTTACTTTGCAAAGATCGATCGATCGATCGAAAGAAATCAAAAGCCATAGGCTTAAAAATGGGGCACTGGCAAAGTAAACAAAATCCCATCACACACTTGAGCAGAAGAAGCCATTACTCTCAGGATTTAAATCTACGTGGGGAGACCCCAAAAGAACTCTTTGGCCTCATTAGTCATCCCTGTCAAGGCGTTGCTGAATAATCTCATGTGTTATAAACATCTTGGACTTAGGCTAAAATGCTATGCTGCTCCTTACCACCCAAGTACGCTTGTAGTTTGGGAATTTTGTTCACTGACAATTGCCAGAAAACCTTTTTGATTCTGAAAATAGAGCTTATTTGAGCGTTTCTTCTATAACGTAACACAGCGCCATCGGAACCTTTTCTTGTGCGTGTGTATGGGTTGTAGCCTTTTTTTCCTGCCGCCAAAAGTAGGAGGAGTTTTGAGGCCAAAGCGCATGCTTCTAAAGTTCAGAGGGATGGCAATGTCAACCAAGAGTCCGCAGTTGAATACTTATTTACTTTGCAAAGATCGATCGATCGATCAAAAGAAATCAAAAGCCATAGGCTTAAAAATGGGGCACTGGCAAAGTAAACAAAATCCCATCACACACTTGAGCAGAAGAAGCCATTACTCTCAGGATTTAAATCTACGTGGGAGACCCCAAAAGAACTCTTTGGCCTCATTAGTCATCCCTGTCAAGGCGTTGCTGAATAATCTCATGTGTTATAAACATCTTGGACTTAGGCTAAAATGCTATGCTGCACCTTACCACCCAAGTACGCTTGTAGTTTGGGAATTTTGTTCACTGACAATTGCCAGAAAACCTTTTTGATTCTGAAAATAGAGCTTATTTGAGCGTTTCTTCTATAACGTAACACAGCGCCATCGGAACCTTTTCTTGTGCGTGTGTATGGGTTGTAGCCTTTTTTTCCTGCCGCCAAAAGTAGGAGGAGTTTTGAGGCCAAAGCGCATGCTTCTAAAGTTCAGAGGGATGGCAATGTCAACCAAGAGTCCGCAGTTGAATACTTATTTACTTTGCAAAGATCGATCGATCGATCGAAAGAAATCAAAAGCCATAGGCTTAAAAATGGGGCACTGGCAAAGTAAACAAAATCCCATCACACACTTGAGCAGAAGAAGCCATTACTCTCAGGATTTAAATCTACGTGGGGAGACCCCAAAAGAACTCTTTGGCCTCATTAGTCATCCCTGTCAAGGCGTTGCTGAATAATCTCATGTGTTATTAACATCTTGGACTTAGGCTAAAATGCTATGCTGCACCTTACCACCCAAGTACGCTTGTAGTTTGGGAATTTTGTTCACTGACAATTGCCAGAAAACCTTTTTGATTCTGAAAAAAGAGCTTATTTGAGCGTTTCTTCTATAACGTAACACAGCGCCATCGGAACCTTTTCTTGTGCGTGTGTATGGGTTGTAGCCTTTTTTTCCTGCCGCCAAAAGTAGGAGGAGTTTTGAGGCCAAAGCGCATGCTTCTAAAGTTCAGAGGGATGGCAATGTCAACCAAGAGTCCGCAGTTGAATACTTATTTACTTTGCAAAGATCGATCGATCGATCGAAAGAAATCAAAAGCCATAGGCTTAAAAATGGGGCACTGGCAAAGTAAACAAAATCCCATCACACACTTGAGCAGAAGAAGCCATTACTCTCAGGATTTAAATCTACATGGGGAGACCCCAAAAGAACTCTTTGGCCTCATTAGTCATCCCTGTCAAGGCGTTGCTGAATAATCTCATGTGTTATAAACATCTTGGACTTAGGCTAAAATGCTATGCTGCACCTTACCACCCAAGTACGCTTGTAGTTTGGGAATTTTGTTCACTGACAATTGCCAGAAAACCTTTTTGATTCTGAAAATAGAGCTTATTTGAGTGTTTCTTCTATAACGTAACACAGCGCCATCGGACCGGACCACTCGGGCTGCCTCTGTGGCGCAACGGTAGCGCGTCTGACTCCAGATGAGAAAGTTGCGTGTTCAACTTCACGTCAGCGTCATGTACTTTGTTGATTCTTGTTATAGTGGGTGAACAGCATTCACTCATTCATGTTATGGGGCTGTTTCATACCTGTCACTCCGCAATCATGCGATCTGCCAAGAGGATTAGTTCAAATGCTCTAATACTCAACTGTTTGACAGTTTGGCCATTGCCCTCTGAGAGCTTTAGTTGTGAATGAAACTGCATATACACATGTATAACTCAAAAGTACAGCATGCGATGGCCGGGAATCGAACCCGGGTCAACTGCTTGGAAGGCAGCTATGCTTACCACTATACCACCATCGCAAGGAGACATGCTTTCGCAGTGCCGTGTCGCAAATCGGCGCCTGTAATTGATATCTAAAGTTCCATGCACACGGAACATGGTTTGAAGATAATTACTATCATAGAAACGCCTTTTTTTGCACGGTTTCGCTGGTTGCATTTCTTGTCCAACTGAGCAACAGGTAGCGTGGCCGAGTGGTCTAAGGCGCTGGATTTAGGTTCCAGTCTCTTCGGAGACGTGAGTTTAAATCCCACCGCTGCCAGTTCGCATGCCGAACGTCAAGAGCAGGGCTGTGTGATGTCTGTCGGCAGCGCTTCCGTTTGAGTTTAGCTTTCATAAAATACATATTCTAAATCTGGCCAAAAGTCAACCAGGGATTCTTTACTTCCGCCAAATGGCCTGCCAGCAGGGGCCCGTACGGGAACAACATGAACCACGTTGTTGGCAGGATTCGAACCTGCGCTGGAAATTCCCAATGGATTTCTAGTCCATCGCCTTAACCACTCGGCCACAACAACTCATTAGCTGCTTACGGGAACCTTTTCTTGTGCGTGTGTATGGGTTGTAGCCTTTTTTTCCTGCCGCCAAAAGTAGGAGGAGTTTTGAGGCCAAAGCGCATGCTTCTGAAGTTCAGAGGGATGGCAATGTCAATCAAGAGTCCGCAGTTGAATACTTATTTACTTTGCAAAGATCGATCGATCGATCGAAAGAAATCAAAAGCCATAGGCTTAAAAATGGGGCACTGGCAAAGTAAACAAAATCCCATCACACACTTGAGCAGAAGAAGCCATTACTCTCAGGATTTAAATCTACGTGGGGAGACCCCAAAAGAACTCTTTGGCCTCATTAGTCATCCCTGTCAAGGCGTTGCTGAATAATCTCATGTGTTATAAACATCTTGGACTTAGGCTAAAATGCTATGCTGCACCTTACCACCCAAGTACGCTTGTAGTTTGGGAATTTTGTTCACTGACAATTGCCAGAAAACCTTTTTGATTCTGAAAATAGAGCTTATTTGAGAGTTTCTTCTATAACGTAACACAGCGCCATCGGAACCTTTTCTTGTGCGTGTGTATGGGTTGTAGCCTTTTTTTCCTGCCGCCAAAAGTAGGAGGAGTTTTGAGGCCAAAGCGCATGCTTCTAAAGTTCAGAGGGATGGCAATGTCAACCAAGAGTCCGCAGTTGAATACTTATTTACTTTGCAAAGATCGATCGATCGATCGAAAGAAATCAAAAGCCATAGGCTTAAAAATGGGGCACTGGCAAAGTAAACAAAATCCCATCACACACTTGAGCAGAAGAAGCCATTACTCTCAGGATTTAAATCTACATGGGGAGACCCCAAAAGAACTCTTTGGCCTCATTAGTCATCCCTGTCAAGGCGTTGCTGAATAATCTCATGTGTTATAAACATCTTGGACTTAGGCTAAAATGCTATGCTGCACCTTACCACCCAAGTACGCTTGTAGTTTGGGAATTTTGTTCACTGACAATTGCCAGAAAACCTTTTTGATTCTGAAAATAGAGCTTATTTGAGTGTTTCTTCTATAACGTAACACAGCGCCATCGGACCGGACCACTCTGGCTGCCTCTGTGGCGCAACGGTAGCGCGTCTGACTCCAGATGAGAAAGTTGCGTGTTCAACTTCACGTCAGCGTCATGTACTTTGTTGATTCTTGTTATAGTGGGTGAACAGCATTCACTCATTCATGTTATGGGGCTGTTTCATACCTGTCACTCCGCAATCATGCGATCTGCCAAGAGGATTAGTTCAAATGCTCTAATACTCAACTGTTTGACAGTTTGGCCATTGCCCTCTGAGAGCTTTAGTTGTGAATGAAACTGCATATACACATGTATAACTCAAAAGTACAGCATGCGATGGCCTGGAATCGAACCCGGGTCAACTGCTTGGAAGGCAGCTATGCTTACCACTATACCACCATCGCAAGGACACATGCTTTCGCAGTGCCGTGTCGCAAATCGGCGCCTGTAATTGATATCTAAAGTTCCATGCACACGGAACATGGTTTGAAGATAATTACTATCATAGAAACGCCTTTTTTTGCACGGTTTCGCTGGTCGCATTTCTTGTCCAACTGAGCAACAGGTAGCGTGGCCGAGTGGTCTAAGGCGCTGGATTTAGGTTCCAGTCTCTTCGGAGACGTGAGTTTAAATCCCACCGCTGCCAGTTCGCATGCCGAACGTCAAGAGCAGGGCTGTGTGATGTCTGTCGGCAGCGCTTCCGTTTGAGTTTAGCTTTCATAAAATACATATTCTAAATCTGGCCCTGGTCAAAAGCCAACCAGGGATTCTTTACTTCCGCCAAATGGCCTGCCAGCAGGGGCCCGTACGGGAACAACATGAACCACGTTGTTGGCAGGATTCGAACCTGCGCGGGAAATTCCCAATGGATTTCTAGTCCATCACCTTAACCACTCGGCCACAACAACTCATTAGCTGCTTACGGGAACCTTTTCTTGTGCGTGTGTATGGGTTGTAGCCTTTTTTTCCTGCCGCCAAAAGTAGGAGGAGTTTTGAGGCCAAAGCGCATGCTTCTGAAGTTCAGAGGGATGGCAATGTCAATCAAGAGTCCGCAGTTGAATACTTATTTACTTTGCAAAGATCGATCGATCGATCGAAAGAAATCAAAAGCCATAGGCTTAAAAATGGGGCACTGGCAAAGTAAACAAAATCCCATCACACACTTGAGCAGAAGAAGCCATTACTCTCAGGATTTAAATCTATGTGGGGAGACCCCAAAAGAACTCTTTGGCCTCATTAGTCATCCCTGTCAAGGCGTTGCTGAATAATCTCATGTGTTATAAACATCTTGGACTTAGGCTAAAATGCTATGCTGCACCTTACCACCCAAGTACGCTTGTAGTTTGGGAATTTTGTTCACTGACAATTGCCAGAAAACCTTTTTGATTCTGAAAATAGAGCTTATTTGAGAGTTTCTTCTATAACGTAACACAGCGCCATCGGAACCTTTTCTTGTGCGTGTGTATGGGTTGTAGCCTTTTTTTCCTGCCGCCAAAAGTAGGAGGAGTTTTGAGGCCAAAGCGCATGCTTCTAAAGTTCAGAGGGATGGCAATGTCAACCAAGAGTCCGCAGTTGAATACTTATTTACTTTGCAAAGATCGATCGATCGATCGAAAGAAATCAAAAGCCATAGGCTTAAAAATGGGGCACTGGCAAAGTAAACAAAATCCCATCACACACTTGAGCAGAAGAAGCCATTACTCTCAGGATTTAAATCTACGTGGGGAGACCCCAAAAGAACTCTTTGGCCTCATTAGTCATCCCTGTCAAGGCGTTGCTGAATAATCTCATGTGTTATTAACATCTTGGACTTAGGCTAAAATGCTATGCTGCACCTTACCACCCAAGTACGCTTGTAGTTTGGGAATTTTGTTCACTGACAATTGCCAGAAAACCTTTTTGATTCTGAAAAAAGAGCTTATTTGAGCCTTTCTTCTATAACGTAACACAGCGCCATCGGAACCTTTTCTTGTGCGTGTGTATGGGTTGTAGCCTTTTTTCCTGCCGCCAAAAGTAGGAGGAGTTTTGAGGCCAAAGCGCATGCTTCTAAAGTTCAGAGGGATGGCAATGTCAACCAAGAGTCCGCAGTTGAATACTTATTTACTTTGCAAAGATCGATCGATCGATCGAAAGAAATCAAAAGCCATAGGCTTAAAAATGGGGCACTGGCAAAGTAAACAAAATCCCATCACACACTTGAGCAGAAGAAGCCATTACTCTCAGGATTTAAATCTACATGGGGAGACCCCAAAAGAACTCTTTGGCCTCATTAGTCATCCCTGTCAAGGCGTTGCTGAATAATCTCATGTGTTATTAACATCTTGGACTTAGGCTAAAATGCTATGCTGCACCTTACCACCCAAGTACGCTTGTAGTTTGGGAATTTTGTTCACTGACAATTGCCAGAAAACCTTTTTGATTCTGAAAAAAGAGCTTATTTGAGCGTTTCTTCTATAACGTAACACAGCGCCATCGGAACCTTTTCTTGTGCGTGTGTATGGGTTGTAGCCTTTTTTTCCTGCCGCCAAAAGTAGGAGGAGTTTTGAGGCCAAAGCGCATGCTTCTAAAGTTCAGAGGGATGGCAATGTCAACCAAGAGTCCGCAGTTGAATACTTATTTACTTTGCAAAGATCGATCGATCGTTCGAAAGAAATCAAAAGCCATAGGCTTAAAAATGGGGCACTGGCAAAGTAAACGAAATCCCATCACACACTTGAGCAGAAGAAGCCATTACTCTCAGGATTTAAATCTACGTGGGGAGACCCCAAAAGAACTCTTTGGCCTCATTAGTCATCCCTGTCAAGGCGTTGCTGAATAATCTCATGTGTTATTAACATCTTGGACTTAGGCTAAAATGCTATGCTGCACCTTACCACCCAAGTACGCTTGTAGTTTGGGAATTTTGTTCACTGACAATTGCCAGAAAACCTTTTTGATTCTGAAAAAAGAGCTTATTTGAGCGTTTCTTCTATAACGTAACACAGCGCCATCGGAACCTTTTCTTGTGCGTGTGTATGGGTTGTAGCCTTTTTTTCCTGCCGCCAAAAGTAGGAGGAGTTTTGAGGCCAAAGCGCATGCTTCTAAAGTTCAGAGGGATGGCAATGTCAACCAAGAGTCCGCAGTTGAATACTTATTTACTTTGCAAAGATCGATCGATCGATCGAAAGAAATCAAAAGCCATAGGCTTAAAAATGGGGCACTGGCAAAGTAAACAAAATCCCATCACACACTTGAGCAGAAGAAGCCATTACTCTCAGGATTTAAATCTACATGGGGAGACCCCAAAAGAACTCTTTGGCCTCATTAGTCATCCCTGTCAAGGCGTTGCTGAATAATCTCATGTGTTATTAACATCTTGGACTTAGGCTAAAATGCTATGCTGCACCTTACCACCCAAGTACGCTTGTAGTTTGGGAATTTTGTTCACTGACAATTGCCAGAAAACCTTTTTGATTCTGAAAAAAGAGCTTATTTGAGCGTTTCTTCTATAACGTAACACAGCGCCATCGGAACCTTTTCTTGTGCGTGTGTATGGGTTGTAGCCTTTTTTTCCTGCCGCCAAAAGTAGGAGGAGTTTTGAGGCCAAAGCGCATGCTTCTAAAGTTCAGAGGGATGGCAATGTCAACCAAGAGTCCGCAGTTGAATACTTATTTACTTTGCAAAGATCGATCGATCGTTCGAAAGAAATCAAAAGCCATAGGCTTAAAAATGGGGCACTGGCAAAGTAAACAAAATCCCATCACACACTTGAGCAGAAGAAGCCATTACTCTCAGGATTTAAATCTACGTGGGGAGACCCCAAAAGAACTCTTTGGCCTCATTAGTCATCCCTGTCAAGGCGTTGCTGAATAATCTCATTTGTTATTAACATCTTGGACTTAGGCTAAAATGCTATGCTGCACCTTACCACCCAAGTACGCTTGTAGTTTGGGAATTTTGTTCACTGACAATTGCCAGAAAACCTTTTTGATTCTGAAAAAAGAGCTTATTTGAGCGTTTCTTCTATAACGTAACACAGCGCCATCGGAACCTTTTCTTGTGCGTGTGTATGGGTTGTAGCCTTTTTTTCCTGCCGCCAAAAGTAGGAGGAGTTTTGAGGCCAAAGCGCATGCTTCTAAAGTTCAGAGGGATGGCAATGTCAACCAAGAGTCCGCAGTTGAATACTTATTTACTTTGCAAAGATTGATCGATCGTTCGAAAGAAATCAAAAGCCATAGGCTTAAAAATGGGGCACTGGCAAAGTAAACAAAATCCCATCACACACTTGAGCAGAAGAAGCCATTACTCTCAGGATTTAAATCTACGTGGGGAGACCCCAAAAGAACTCTTTGGCCTCATTAGTCATCCCTGTCAAGGCGTTGCTGAATAATCTCATGTGTTATAAACGTCTTGGACTTAGGCTAAAATGCTATGCTGCACCTTACCACCCAAGTACGCTTGTAGTTTGGGAATTTTGTTCACTGACAATTGCCAGAAAACCTTTTTGATTCTGAAAATAGAGCTTATTTGAGCGTTTCTTCTATAACGTAACACAGCGCCATCGGAACCTTTTCTTGTGCGTGTGTATGGGTTGTAGCCTTTTTTTCCTGCCGCCAAAAGTAGGAGGAGTTTTGAGGCCAAAGCGCATGCTTCTAAAGTTCAGAGGGATGGCAATGTCAACCAAGAGTCCGCAGTTGAATACTTATTTACTTTGCAAAGATCGATCGATCGATCGAAAGAAATCAAAAGCCATAGGCTTAAAAATGGGGCACTGGCAAAGTAAACAAAATCCCATCACACACTTGAGCAGAAGAAGCCATTACTCTCAGGATTTAAATCTACGTGGGGAGACCCCAAAAGAACTCTTTGGCCTCATTAGTCAAGGCGTTGCTGAATAATCTCATGTGTTATAAACATCTTGGACTTAGGCTAAAATGCTATGCTGCACCTTACCACCCAAGTACGCTTGTAGTTTGGGAATTTTGTTCACTGACAATTGCCAGAAAACCTTTTTGATTCTGAAAATAGAGCTTATTTGAGTGTTTCTTCTATAACGTAACACAGCGCCATCGGACCGGACCACTCGGGCTGCCTCTGTGGCGCAACGGTAGCGCGTCTGACTCCAGATCAGAAAGTTGCGTGTTCAACTTCACGTCAGCGTCATGTACTTTGTTGATTCTTGTTATAGTGGGTGAACAGCATTCACTCATTCATGTTATGGGGCTGTTTCATACCTGTCACTCCGCAATCATGCGATCTGCCAAGAGGATTAGTTCAAATGCTCTAATACTCAACTGTTTGACAGTTTGGCCATTGCCCTCTGAGAGCTTTAGTTGTGAATGAAACTGCATATACACATGTATAACTCAAAAGTACAGCATGCGATGGCCGGGAATCGAACCCGGGTCAACTGCTTGGAAGGCAGCTATGCTTACCACTATACCACCATCGCAAGGACACATGCTTTCGCAGTGCCGTGTCGCAAATCGGCGCCTGTAATTGATATCTAAAGTTCCATGCACACGGAACATGGTTTGAAGATAATTACTATCATAGAAACGCCTTTTTTTGCACGGTTTCGCTGGTCGCATTTCTTGTCCAACTGAGCAACAGGTAGCGTGGCCGAGTGGTCTAAGGCGCTGGATTTAGGTTCCAGTCTCTTCGGAGACGTGAGTTTAAATCCCACCGCTGCCAGTTCGCATGCCGAACGTCAAGAGCAGGGCTGTGTGATGTCTGTCGGCAGCGCTTCCGTTTGAGTTTAGCTTTCATAAAATACATATTCTAAATCTGGCCCTGGTCAAAAGCCAACCAGGGATTCTTTACTTCCGCCAAATGGCCTGCCAGCAGGGGCCCGTACGGGAACAACATGAACCACGTTGTTGGCAGGATTCGAACCTGCGCGGGAAATTCCCAATGGATTTCTAGTCCATCACCTTAACCACTCGGCCACAACAACTCATTAGCTGCTTACGGGAACCTTTTCTTGTGCGTGTGTATGGGTTGTAGCCTTTTTTTCCTGCCGCCAAAAGTAGGAGGAGTTTTGAGGCCAAAGCGCATGCTTCTAAAGTTCAGAGGGATGGCAATGTCAACCAAGAGTCCGCAGTTGAATACTTATTTACTTTGCAAAGATCGATCGATCGATCGAAAGAAATCAAAAGCCATAGGCTTAAAAATGGGGCACTGGCAAAGTAAACAAAATCCCATCACACACTTGAGCAGAAGAAGCCATTACTCTCAGGATTTAAATCTACATGGGGAGACCCCAAAAGAACTCTTTGGCCTCATTAGTCATCCCTGTCAAGGCGTTGCTGAATAATCTCATGTGTTATAAACATCTTGGACTTAGGCTAAAATGCTATGCTGCACCTTACCACCCAAGTACGCTTGTAGTTTGGGAATTTTGTTCACTGACAATTGCCAGAAAACCTTTTTGATTCTGAAAATAGAGCTTATTTAAACGTTTCTTCTATAACGTAACACAGCGCCATCGGAACCTTTTCTTGTGCGTGTGTATGGGTTGTAGCCTTTTTTTCCTGCCGCCAAAAGTAGGAGGAGTTTTGAGGCCAAAGCGCATGCTTCTAAAGTTCAGAGGGATGGCAATGTCAATCAAGAGTCCGCAGTTGAATACTTATTTACTTTGCAAAGATCGATCGATCGATCGAAAGAAATCAAAAGCCATAGGCTTAAAAATGGGGCACTGGCAAAGTAAACAAAATCCCATCACACACTTGAGCAGAAGAAGCCATTACTCTCAGGATTTAAATCTACGTGGGGAGACCCCAAAAGAACTCTTTGGCCTCATTAGTCATCCCTGTCAAGGCGTTGCTGAATAATCTCATGTGTTATAAACATCTTGGACTTAGGCTAAAATGCTATGCTGCACCTTACCACCCAAGTACGCTTGTAGTTTGGGAATTTTGTTCACTGACAATTGCCAGAAAACCTTTTTGATTCTGAAAATAGAGCTTATTTGAGCGTTTCTTCTATAACGTAACACAGCGCCATCGGAACCTTTTCTTGTGCGTGTGTATGGGTTGTAGCCTTTTTTTCCTGCCGCCAAAAGTAGGAGGAGTTTTGAGGCCAAAGCGCATGCTTCTGAAGTTCAGAGGGATGGCAATGTCAATCAAGAGTCCGCAGTTGAATACTTATTTACTTTGCAAAGATCGATCGATCGATCGATCGAAATAAATCAAAAGCCATAGGCTTAAAAATGGGGCACTGGCAAAGTAAACAAAATCCCATCACACACTTGAGCAGAAGAAGCCATTACTCTCAGGATTTAAATCTACGTGGGGAGACCCCAAAAGAACTCTTTGGCCTCATTAGTCATCCCTGTCAAGGCGTTGCTGAATAATCTCATGTGTTATAAACATCTTGGACTTAGGCTAAAATGCTATGCTGCACCTTACCACCCAAGTACGCTTGTAGTTTGGGAATTTTGTTCACTGACAATTGCCAGAAAACCTTTTTGATTCTGAAAATAGAGCTTATTTGAGCGTTTCTTCTATAACGTAACACAGCGCCATCGGAACCTTTTCTTGTGCGTGTGTATGGGTTGTAGCCTTTTTTTCCTGCCGCCAAAAGTAGGAGGAGTTTTGAGGCCAAAGCGCATGCTTCTAAAGTTCAGAGGGATGGCAATGTCAACCAAGAGTCCGCAGTTGAATACTTATTTACTTTGCAAAGATCGATCGATCGATCGAAAGAAATCAAAAGCCATAGGCTTAAAAATGGGGCACTGGCAAAGTAAACAAAATCCCATCACACACTTGAGCAGAAGAAGCCATTACTCTCAGGATTTAAATCTACGTGGGGAGACCCCAAAAGAACTCTTTGGCCTCATTAGTCATCCCTGCCAAGGCGTTGCTGAATAATCTCATGTGTTATAAACATCTTGGACTTAGGCTAAAATGCTATGCTGCACCTTACCACCCAAGTACGCTTGTAGTTTGGGAATTTTGTTCACTGACAATTGCCAGAAAACCTTTTTGATTCTGAAAATAGAGCTTATTTGAGCGTTTCTTCTATAACGTAACACAGCGCCATCGGAACCTTTTCTTGTGCGTGTGTATGGGTTGTAGCCTTTTTTTCCTGCCGCCAAAAGTAGGAGGAGTTTTGAGGCCAAAGCGCATGCTTCTAAAGTTCAGAGGGATGGCAATGTCAACCAAGAGTCCGCAGTTGAATACTTATTTACTTTGCAAAGATCGATCGATCGATCGAAAGAAATCAAAAGCCATAGGCTTAAAAATGGGGCACTGGCAAAGTAAACAAAATCCCATCACACACTTGAGCAGAAGAAGCCATTACTCTCAGGATTTAAATCTACATGGGGAGACCCCAAAAGAACTCTTTGGCCTCATTAGTCATCCCTGTCAAGGCGTTGCTGAATAATCTCATGTGTTATAAACATCTTGGACTTAGGCTAAAATGCTATGCTGCACCTTACCACCCAAGTACGCTTGTAGTTTGGGAATTTTGTTCACTGACAATTGCCAGAAAACCTTTTTGATTCTGAAAATAGAGCTTATTTAAACGTTTCTTCTATAACGTAACACAGCGCCATCGGAACCTTTTCTTGTGCGTGTGTATGGGTTGTAGCCTTTTTTTCCTGCCGCCAAAAGTAGGAGGAGTTTTGAGGCCAAAGCGCATGCTTCTAAAGTTCAGAGGGATGGCAATGTCAATCAAGAGTCCGCAGTTGAATACTTATTTACTTTGCAAAGATCGATCGATCGATCGAAAGAAATCAAAAGCCATAGGCTTAAAAATGGGGCACTGGCAAAGTAAACAAAATCCCATCACACACTTGAGCAGAAGAAGCCATTACTCTCAGGATTTAAATCTACGTGGGGAGACCCCAAAAGAACTCTTTGGCCTCATTAGTCATCCCTGTCAAGGCGTTGCTGAATAATCTCATGTGTTATAAACATCTTGGACTTAGGCTAAAATGCTATGCTGCACCTTACCACCCAAGTACGCTTGTAGTTTGGGAATTTTGTTCACTGACAATTGCCAGAAAACCTTTTTGATTCTGAAAATAGAGCTTATTTGAGCGTTTCTTCTATAACGTAACACAGCGCCATCGGAACCTTTTCTTGTGCGTGTGTATGGGTTGTAGCCTTTTTTTCCTGCCGCCAAAAGTAGGAGGAGTTTTGAGGCCAAAGCGCATGCTTCTAAAGTTCAGAGGGATGGCAATGTCAACCAAGAGTCCGCAGTTGAATACTTATTTACTTTGCAAAGATCGATCGATCGATCGAAAGAAATCAAAAGCCATAGGCTTAAAAATGGGGCACTGGCAAAGTAAACAAAATCCCATCACACACTTGAGCAGAAGAAGCCATTACTCTCAGGATTTAAATCTACGTGGGGAGACCCCAAAAGAACTCTTTGGCCTCATTAGTCATCCCTGTCAAGGCGTTGCTGAATAATCTCATGTGTTATAAACATCTTGGACTTAGGCTAAAATGCTATGCTGCACCTTACCACCCAAGTACGCTTGTAGTTTGGGAATTTTGTTCACTGACAATTGCCAGAAAACCTTTTTGATTCTGAAAATAGAGCTTATTTAAACGTTTCTTCTATAACGTAACACAGCGCCATCGGAACCTTTTCTTGTGCGTGTGTATGGGTTGTAGCCTTTTTTTCCTGCCGCCAAAAGTAGGAGGAGTTTTGAGGCCAAAGCGCATGCTTCTAAAGTTCAGAGGGATGGCAATGTCAATCAAGAGTCCGCAGTTGAATACTTATTTACTTTGCAAAGATCGATCGATCGATCGAAAGAAATCAAAAGCCATAGGCTTAAAAATGGGGCACTGGCAAAGTAAACAAAATCCCATCACACACTTGAGCAGAAGAAGCCATTACTCTCAGGATTTAAATCTACGTGGGGAGACCCAGAAAGAACTCTTTGGCCTCATTAGTCATCCCTGTCAAGGCGTTGCTGAATAATCTCATGTGTTATAAACATCTTGGACTTAGGCTAAAATGCTATGCTGCACCTTACCACCCAAGTACGCTTGTAGTTTGGGAATTTTGTTCACTGACAATTGCCAGAAAACCTTTTTGATTCTGAAAATAGAGCTTATTTGAGCGTTTCTTCTATAACGTAACACAGCGCCATCGGAACCTTTTCTTGTGCGTGTGTATGGGTTGTAGCCTTTTTTTCCTGCCGCCAAAAGTAGGAGGAGTTTTGAGGCCAAAGCGCATGCTTCTGAAGTTCAGAGGGATGGCAATGTCAATCAAGAGTCCGCAGTTGAATACTTATTTACTTTGCAAAGATCGATCGATCGATCGATCGAAAGAAATCAAAAGCCATAGGCTTAAAAATGGGGCACTGGCAAAGTAAACAAAATCCCATCACACACTTGAGCAGAAGAAGCCATTACTCTCAGGATTTAAATCTACGTGGGGAGACCCCAAAAGAACTCTTTGGCCTCATTAGTCATCCCTGTCAAGGCGTTGCTGAATAATCTCATGTGTTATAAACATCTTGGACTTAGGCTAAAATGCTATGCTGCACCTTACCACCCAAGTACGCTTGTAGTTTGGGAATTTTGTTCACTGACAATTGCCAGAAAACCTTTTTGATTCTGAAAATAGAGCTTATTTGAGCGTTTCTTCTATAACGTAACACAGCGCCATCGGAACCTTTTCTTGTGCGTGTGTATGGGTTGTAGCCTTTTTTTCCTGCCGCCAAAAGTAGGAGGAGTTTTGAGGCCAAAGCGCATGCTTCTAAAGTTCAGAGGGATGGCAATGTCAACCAAGAGTCCGCAGTTGAATACTTATTTACTTTGCAAAGATCGATCGATCGATCGAAAGAAATCAAAAGCCATAGGCTTAAAAATGGGGCACTGGCAAAGTAAACAAAATCCCATCACACACTTGAGCAGAAGAAGCCATTACTCTCAGGATTTAAATCTACGTGGGGAGACCCCAAAAGAACTCTTTGGCCTCATTAGTCATCCCTGCCAAGGCGTTGCTGAATAATCTCATGTGTTATAAACATCTTGGACTTAGGCTAAAATGCTATGCTGCACCTTACCACCCAAGTACGCTTGTAGTTTGGGAATTTTGTTCACTGACAATTGCCAGAAAACCTTTTTGATTCTGAAAATAGAGCTTATTTGAGCGTTTCTTCTATAACGTAACACAGCGCCATCGGAACCTTTTCTTGTGCGTGTGTATGGGTTGTAGCCTTTTTTTCCTGCCGCCAAAAGTAGGAGGAGTTTTGAGGCCAAAGCGCATGCTTCTAAAGTTCAGAGGGATGGCAATGTCAACCAAGAGTCCGCAGTTGAATACTTATTTACTTTGCAAAGATCGATCGATCGATCGAAAGAAATCAAAAGCCATAGGCTTAAAAATGGGGCACTGGCAAAGTAAACAAAATCCCATCACACACTTGAGCAGAAGAAGCCATTACTCTCAGGATTTAAATCTACGTGGGGAGACCCCAAAAGAACTCTTTGGCCTCATTAGTCATCCCTGTCAAGGCGTTGCTGAATAATCTCATGTGTTATTAACATCTTGGACTTAGGCTAAAATGCTATGCTGCACCTTACCACCCAAGTACGCTTGTAGTTTGGGAATTTTGTTCACTGACAATTGCCAGAAAACCTTTTTGATTCTGAAAAAAGAGCTTATTTGAGCGTTTCTTCTATAACGTAACACAGCGCCATCGGAACCTTTTCTTGTGCGTGTGTATGGGTTGTAGCCTTTTTTTCCTGCCGCCAAAAGTAGGAGGAGTTTTGAGGCCAAAGCGCATGCTTCTAAAGTTCAGAGGGATGGCAATGTCAACCAAGAGTCCGCAGTTGAATACTTATTTACTTTGCAAAGATCGATCGATCGATCGAAAGAAATCAAAAGCCATAGGCTTAAAAATGGGGCACTGGCAAAGTAAACAAAATCCCATCACACACTTGAGCAGAAGAAGCCATTACTCTCAGGATTTAAATCTACGTGGGGAGACCCAAAAAGAACTCTTTGGCCTCATTAGTCATCCCTGTCAAGGCGTTGCTGAATAATCTCATGTGTTATTAACATCTTGGACTTAGGCTAAAATGCTATGCTGCACCTTACCACCCAAGTACGCTTGTAGTTTGGGAATTTTGTTCACTGACAATTGCCAGAAAACCTTTTTGATTCTGAAAAAAGAGCTTATTTGAGCGTTTCTTCTATAACGTAACACAGCGCCATCGGAACCTTTTCTTGTGCGTGTGTATGGGTTGTAGCCTTTTTTTCCTGCCGCCAAAAGTAGGAGGAGTTTTGAGGCCAAAGCGCATGCTTCTAAAGTTCAGAGGGATGGCAATGTCAACCAAGAGTCCGCAGTTGAATACTTATTTACTTTGCAAAGATCGATCGATCGAAAGAAATCAAAAGCCATAGGCTTAAAAATGGGGCACTGGCAAAGTAAACAAAATCCCATCACACACTTGAGCAGAAGAAGCCATTACTCTCAGGATTTAAATCTACGTGGGGAGACCCCAAAAGAACTCTTTGGCCTCATTAGTCATCCCTGTCAAGGCGTTGCTGAATAATCTCATGTGTTATAAACATCTTGGACTTAGGCTAAAATGCTATGCTGCACCTTACCACCCAAGTACGCTTGTAGTTTGGGAATTTTGTTCACTGACAATTGCCAGAAAACATTTTTGATTCTGAAAATAGAGCTTATTTGAGCGTTTCTTCTATAACGTAACACAGCGCCATCGGAACCTTTTCTTGTGCGTGTGTATGGGTTGTAGCCTTTTTTTCCTGCCGCCAAAAGTAGGAGGAGTTTTGAGGCCAAAGCGCATGCTTCTAAAGTTCAGAGGGATGGCAATGTCAACCAAGAGTCCGCAGTTGAATACTTATTTACTTTGCAAAGATCGATCGATCGATCGAAAGAAATCAAAAGTCATAGGCTTAAAAATGGGGCACTGGCAAAGTAAACAAAATCCCATCACACACTTGAGCAGAAGAAGCCATTACTCTCAGGATTTAAATCTACGTGGGGAGACCCCAAAAGAACTCTTTGGCCTCATTAGTCATCCCTGTCAAGGCGTTGCTGAATAATCTCATGTGTTATAAACATCTTGGACTTAGGCTAAAATGCTATGCTGCACCTTACCACCCAAGTACGCTTGTAGTTTGGGAATTTTGTTCACTGACAATTGCCAGAAAACCTTTTTGATTCTGAAAATAGAGCTTATTTGAGCGTTTCTTCTATAACGTAACACAGCGCCATCGGAACCTTTTCTTGTGCGTGTGTATGGGTTGTAGCCTTTTTTTCCTGCCGCCAAAAGTAGGAGGAGTTTTGAGGCCAAAGCGCATGCTTCTAAAGTTCAGAGGGATGGCAATGTCAACCAAGAGTCCGCAGTTGAATACTTATTTACTTTGCAAAGATCGATCGATCGATCGAAAGAAATCAAAAGCCATAGGCTTAAAAATGGGGCACTGGCAAAGTAAACAAAATCCCATCACACACTTGAGCAGAAGAAGCCATTACTCTCAGGATTTAAATCTACGTGGGGAGACCCCAAAAGAACTCTTTGGCCTCATTAGTCATCCCTGCCAAGGCGTTGCTGAATAATCTCATGTGTTATAAACATCTTGGACTTAGGCTAAAATGCTATGCTGCACCTTACCACCCAAGTACGCTTGTAGTTTGGGAATTTTGTTCACTGACAATTGCCAGAAAACCTTTTTGATTCTGAAAATAGAGCTTATTTAAACGTTTCTTCTATAACGTAACACAGCGCCATCGGAACCTTTTCTTGTGCGTGTGTATGGGTTGTAGCCTTTTTTTCCTGCCGCCAAAAGTAGGAGGAGTTTTGAGGCCAAAGCGCATGCTTCTAAAGTTCAGAGGGATGGCAATGTCCATCAAGAGTCCGCAGTTGAATACTTATTTACTTTGCAAAGATCGATCGATCGATCGATCGAAAGAAATCAAAAGCCATAGGCTTAAAAATGGGGCACTGGCAAAGTAAACAAAATCCCATCACACACTTGAG
The DNA here is from genome assembly GCF_026437365.1 of Eucyclogobius newberryi. Taxonomy (NCBI): domain Eukaryota; kingdom Metazoa; phylum Chordata; class Actinopteri; order Gobiiformes; family Gobiidae; genus Eucyclogobius; species Eucyclogobius newberryi. The sequence continues at coordinate 11,946,599 of NW_027315735.1, forward strand.
CAGAAGAAGCCATTACTCTCAGGATTTAAATCTACGTGGGGAGACCCCAAAAGAACTCTTTGGCCTCATTAGTCATCCCTGTCAAGGCGTTGCTGAATAATCTCATGTGTTATAAACATCTTGGACTTAGGCTAAAATGCTATGCTGCACCTTACCACCCAAGTACGCTTGTAGTTTGGGAATTTTGTTCACTGACAATTGCCAGAAAACCTTTTTGATTCTGAAAATAGAGCTTATTTGAGCGTTTCTTCTATAACGTAACACAGCGCCATCGGAACCTTTTCTTGTGCGTGTGTATGGGTTGTAGCCTTTTTTTCCTGCCGCCAAAAGTAGGAGGAGTTTTGAGGCCAAAGCGCATGCTTCTAAAGTTCAGAGGGATGGCAATGTCAACCAAGAGTCCGCAGTTGAATACTTATTTACTTTGCAAAGATCGATCGATCGATCAAAAGAAATCAAAAGCCATAGGCTTAAAAATGGGGCACTGGCAAAGTAAACAAAATCCCATCACACACTTGAGCAGAAGAAGCCATTACTCTCAGGATTTAAATCTACGTGGGGAGACCCCAAAAGAACTCTTTGGCCTCATTAGTCATCCCTGCCAAGGCGTTGCTGAATAATCTCATGTGTTATAAACATCTTGGACTTAGGCTAAAATGCTATGCTGCACCTTACCACCCAAGTACGCTTGTAGTTTGGGAATTTTGTTCACTGACAATTGCCAGAAAACCTTTTTGATTCTGAAAATAGAGCTTATTTGAGCGTTTCTTCTATAACGTAACACAGCGCCATCGGAACCTTTTCTTGTGCGTGTGTATGGGTTGTAGCCTTTTTTTCCTGCCGCCAAAAGTAGGAGGAGTTTTGAGGCCAAAGCGCATGCTTCTAAAGTTCAGAGGGATGGCAATGTCCATCAAGAGTCCGCAGTTGAATACTTATTTACTTTGCAAAGATCGATCGATCGATCGATCGAAAGAAATCAAAAGCCATAGGCTTAAAAATGGGGCACTGGCAAAGTAAACAAAATCCCATCACACACTTGAGCAGAAGAAGCCATTACTCTCAGGATTTAAATCTACGTGGGGAGACCCCAAAAGAACTCTTTGGCCTCATTAGTCATCCCTGTCAAGGCGTTGCTGAATAATCTCATGTGTTATAAACATCTTGGACTTAGGCTAAAATGCTATGCTGCACCTTACCACCCAAGTACGCTTGTAGTTTGGGAATTTTGTTCACTGACAATTGCCAGAAAACCTTTTTGATTCTGAAAATAGAGCTTATTTGAGCGTTTCTTCTATAACGTAACACAGCGCCATCGGAACCTTTTCTTGTGCGTGTGTATGGGTTGTAGCCTTTTTTTCCTGCCGCCAAAAGTAGGAGGAGTTTTGAGGCCAAAGCGCATGCTTCTAAAGTTCAGAGGGATGGCAATGTCAACCAAGAGTCCGCAGTTGAATACTTATTTACTTTGCAAAGATCGATCGATCGATCAAAAGAAATCAAAAGCCATAGGCTTAAAAATGGGGCACTGGCAAAGTAAACAAAATCCCATCACACACTTGAGCAGAAGAAGCCATTACTCTCAGGATTTAAATCTACGTGGGGAGACCCCAAAAGAACTCTTTGGCCTCATTAGTCATCCCTGCCAAGGCGTTGCTGAATAATCTCATGTGTTATAAACATCTTGGACTTAGGCTAAAATGCTATGCTGCACCTTACCACCCAAGTACGCTTGTAGTTTGGGAATTTTGTTCACTGACAATTGCCAGAAAACCTTTTTGATTCTGAAAATAGAGCTTATTTGAGCGTTTCTTCTATAACGTAACACAGCGCCATCGGAACCTTTTCTTGTGCGTGTGTATGGGTTGTAGCCTTTTTTTCCTGCCGCCAAAAGTAGGAGGAGTTTTGAGGCCAAAGCGCATGCTTCTAAAGTTCAGAGGGATGGCAATGTCAACCAAGAGTCCGCAGTTGAATACTTATTTACTTTGTAAAGATCGATCGATCGATCGAAAGAAATCAAAAGCCATAGGCTTAAAAATGGGGCACTGGCAAAGTAAACAAAATCCCATCACACACTTGAGCAGAAGAAGCCATTACTCTCAGGATTTAAATCTACGTGGGGAGACCCCAAAAGAACTCTTTGGCCTCATTAGTCATCCCTGCCAAGGCGTTGCTGAATAATCTCATGTGTTATAAACATCTTGGACTTAGGCTAAAATGCTATGCTGCACCTTACCACCCAAGTACGCTTGTAGTTTGGGAATTTTGTTCACTGACAATTGCCAGAAAACCTTTTTGATTCTGAAAATAGAGCTTATTTGAGCGTTTCTTCTATAACGTAACACAGCGCCATCGGAACCTTTTCTTGTGCGTGTGTATGGGTTGTAGCCTTTTTTTCCTGCCGCCAAAAGTAGGAGGAGTTTTGAGGCCAAAGCGCATGCTTCTAAAGTTCAGAGGGATGGCAATGTCAACCAAGAGTCCGCAGTTGAATACTTATTTACTTTGCAAAGATCGATCGATCGATCGAAAGAAATCAAAAGCCATAGGCTTAAAAATGGGGCACTGGCAAAGTAAACAAAATCCCATCACACACTTGAGCAGAAGAAGCCATTACTCTCAGGATTTAAATCTACGTGGGGAGACCCCAAAAGAACTCTTTGTCCTCATTAGTCATCCCTGTCAAGGCGTTGCTGAATAATCTCATGTGTTATTAACATCTTGGACTTAGGCTAAAATGCTATGCTGCACCTTACCACCCAAGTACGCTTGTAGTTTGGGAATTTTGTTCACTGACAATTGCCAGAAAACCTTTTTGATTCTGAAAAAAGAGCTTATTTGAGCGTTTCTTCTATAACGTAACACAGCGCCATCGGAACCTTTTCTTGTGCGTGTGTATGGGTTGTAGCCTTTTTTTCCTGCCGCCAAAAGTAGGAGGAGTTTTGAGGCCAAAGCGCATGCTTCTAAAGTTCAGAGGGATGGCAATGTCAACCAAGAGTCCGCAGTTGAATACTTATTTACTTTGCAAAGATCGATCGATCGATCGAAAGAAATCAAAAGCCATAGGCTTAAAAATGGGGCACTGGCAAAGTAAACAAAATCCCATCACACACTTGAGCAGAAGAAGCCATTACTCTCAGGATTTAAATCTACGTGGGGAGACCCCAAAAGAACTCTTTGGCCTCATTAGTCATCCCTGTCAAGGCGTTGCTGAATAATCTCATGTGTTATAAACATCTTGGACTTAGGCTAAAATGCTATGCTGCACCTTACCACCCAAGTACGCTTGTAGTTTGGGAATTTTGTTCACTGACAATTGCCAGAAAACCTTTTTGATTCTGAAAATAGAGCTTATTTGAGAGTTTCTTCTATAACGTAACACAGCGCCATCGGAACCTTTTCTTGTGCGTGTGTATGGGTTGTAGCCTTTTTTTCCTGCCGCCAAAAGTAGGAGGAGTTTTGAGGCCAAAGCGCATGCTTCTAAAGTTCAGAGGGATGGCAATGTCAACCAAGAGTCCGCAGTTGAATACTTATTTACTTTGCAAAGATCGATCGATCGATCGAAAGAAATCAAAAGCCATAGGCTTAAAAATGGGGCACTGGCAAAGTAAACAAAATCCCATCACACACTTGAGCAGAAGAAGCCATTACTCTCAGGATTTAAATCTACGTGGGGAGACCCCAAAAGAACTCTTTGGCCTCATTAGTCATCCCTGTCAAGGCGTTGCTGAATAATCTCATGTGTTATTAACATCTTGGACTTAGGCTAAAATGCTATGCTGCACCTTACCACCCAAGTACGCTTGTAGTTTGGGAATTTTGTTCACTGACAATTGCCAGAAAACCTTTTTGATTCTGAAAAAAGAGCTTATTTGAGCGTTTCTTCTATAACGTAACACAGCGCCATCGGAACCTTTTCTTGTGCGTGTGTATGGGTTGTAGCCTTTTTTTCCTGCCGCCAAAAGTAGGAGGAGTTTTGAGGCCAAAGCGCATGCTTCTAAAGTTCAGAGGGATGGCAATGTCAACCAAGAGTCCGCAGTTGAATACTTATTTACTTTGCAAAGTTCGATCGATCGATCGAAAGAAATCAAAAGCCATAGGCTTAAAAATGGGGCACTGGCAAAGTAAACAAAATCCCATCACACACTTGAGCAGAAGAAGCCATTACTCTCAGGATTTAAATCTACGTGGGGAGACCCCAAAAGAACTCTTTGGCCTCATTAGTCATCCCTGTCAAGGCGTTGCTGAATAATCTCATGTGTTATAAACATCTTGGACTTAGGCTAAAATGCTATGCTGCACCTTACCACCCAAGTACGCTTGTAGTTTGGGAATTTTGTTCACTGACAATTGCCAGAAAACCTTTTTGATTCTGAAAATAGAGCTTATTTGAGCGTTTCTTCTATAACGTAACACAGCGCCATCGGAACCTTTTCTTGTGCGTGTGTATGGGTTGTAGCCTTTTTTTCCTGCCGCCAAAAGTAGGAGGAGTTTTGAGGCCAAAGCGCATGCTTCTAAAGTTCAGAGGGATGGCAATGTCAACCAAGAGTCCGCAGTTGAATACTTATTTACTTTGCAAAGATCGATCGATCGATCGAAAGAAATCAAAAGCCATAGGCTTAAAAATGGGGCACTGGCAAAGTAAACAAAATCCCATCACACACTTGAGCAGAAGAAGCCATTACTCTCAGGATTTAAATCTACGTGGGGAGACCCCAAAAGAACTCTTTGGCCTCATTAGTCATCCCTGTCAAGGCGTTGCTGAATAATCTCATGTGTTATTAACATCTTGGACTTAGGCTAAAATGCTATGCTGCACCTTACCACCCAAGTACGCTTGTAGTTTGGGAATTTTGTTCACTGACAATTGCCAGAAAACCTTTTTGATTCTGAAAAAAGAGCTTATTTGAGCGTTTCTTCTATAACGTAACACAGCGCCATCGGAACCTTTTCTTGTGCGTGTGTATGGGTTGTAGCCTTTTTTTCCTGCCGCCAAAAGTAGGAGGAGTTTTGAGGCCAAAGCGCATGCTTCTAAAGTTCAGAGGGATGGCAATGTCAACCAAGAGTCCGCAGTTGAATACTTATTTACTTTGCAAAGTTCGATCGATCGATCGAAAGAAATCAAAAGCCATAGGCTTAAAAATGGGGCACTGGCAAAGTAAACAAAATCCCATCACACACTTGAGCAGAAGAAGCCATTACTCTCAGGATTTAAATCTACATGGGGAGACCCCAAAAGAACTCTTTGGCCTCATTAGTCATCCCTGTCAAGGCGTTGCTGAATAATCTCATGTGTTATAAACATCTTGGACTTAGGCTAAAATGCTATGCTGCACCTTACCACCCAAGTACGCTTGTAGTTTGGGAATTTTGTTCACTGACAATTGCCAGAAAACCTTTTTGATTCTGAAAATAGAGCTTATTTGAGTGTTTCTTCTATAACGTAACACAGCGCCATCGGACCGGACCACTCGGGCTGCCTCTGTGGCGCAACGGTAGCGCGTCTGACTCCAGATCAGAAAGTTGCGTGTTCAACTTCACGTCAGCGTCATGTACTTTGTTGATTCTTGTTATAGTGGGTGAACAGCATTCACTCATTCATGTTATGGGGCTGTTTCATACCTGTCACTCCGCAATCATGCGATCTGCCAAGAGGATTAGTTCAAATGCTCTAATACTCAACTGTTTGACAGTTTGGCCATTGCCCTCTGAGAGCTTTAGTTGTGAATGAAACTGCATATACACATGTATAACTCAAAAGTTCAGCATGCGATGGCCGGGAATCGAACCCGGGTCACTGCTTGGAAGGCAGCTATGCTTACCACTATACCACCATCGCAAGGACACATGCTTTCGCAGTGCCGTGTCGCAAATCGGCGCCTGTAATTGATATCTAAAGTTCCATGCACACGGAACATGGTTTGAAGATAATTACTATCATAGAAACGCCTTTTTTTGCACGGTTTCGCTGGTCGCATTTCTTGTCCAACTGAGCAACAGGTAGCGTGGCCGAGTGGTCTAAGGCGCTGGATTTAGGTTCCAGTCTCTTCGGAGACGTGAGTTTAAATCCCACCGCTGCCAGTTCGCATGCCGAACGTCAAGAGCAGGGCTGTGTGATGTCTGTCGGCAGCGCTTCCGTTTGAGTTTAGCTTTCATAAAATACATATTCTAAATCTGGCCCTGGTCAAAAGCCAACCAGGGATTCTTTACTTTCGCCAAATGGCCTGCCAGCAGGGGCCCGTACGGGAACAACATGAACCACGTTGTTGGCAGGATTCGAACCTGCGCGGGAAATTCCCAATGGATTTCTAGTCCATCGCCTTAACCACTCGGCCACAACAACTCATTAGCTGCTTACGGGAACCTTTTCTTGTGCGTGTGTATGGGTTGTAGCCTTTTTTTCCTGCCGCCAAAAGTAGGAGGAGTTTTGAGGCCAAAGCGCATGCTTCTAAAGTTCAGAGGGATGGCAATGTCAACCAAGAGTCCGCAGTTGAATACTTATTTACTTTGCAAAGATCGATCGATCGATCGAAAGAAATCAAAAGCCATAGGCTTAAAAATGGGGCACTGGCAAAGTAAACAAAATCCCATCACACACTTGAGCAGAAGAAGCCATTACTCTCAGGATTTAAATCTACGTGGGGAGACCCCAAAAGAACTCTTTGGCCTCATTAGTCATCCCTGTCAAGGCGTTGCTGAATAATCTCATGTGTTATAAACATCTTGGACTTAGGCTAAAATGCTATGCTGCACCTTACCACCCAAGTACGCTTGTAGTTTGGGAATTTTGTTCACTGACAATTGCCAGAAAACCTTTTTGATTCTGAAAATAGAGCTTATTTGAGCGTTTCTTCTATAACGTAACACAGCGCCATCGGAACCTTTTCTTGTGCGTGTGTATGGGTTGTAGCCTTTTTTTCCTGCCGCCAAAAGTAGGAGGAGTTTTGAGGCCAAAGCGCATGCTTCTAAAGTTCAGAGGGATGGCAATGTCAACCAAGAGTCCGCAGTTGAATACTTATTTACTTTGCAAAGATCGATCGATCGATCAAAAGAAATCAAAAGCCATAGGCTTAAAAATGGGGCACTGGCAAAGTAAACAAAATCCCATCACACACTTGAGCAGAAGAAGCCATTACTCTCAGGATTTAAATCTACGTGGGGAGACCCCAAAAGAACTCTTTGGCCTCATTAGTCATCCCTGTCAAGGCGTTGCTGAATAATCTCATGTGTTATAAACATCTTGGACTTAGGCTAAAATGCTATGCTGCACCTTACCACCCAAGTACGCTTGTAGTTTGGGAATTTTGTTCACTGACAATTGCCAGAAAACC
>NW_027315735.1:11958917-11983917 GCF_026437365.1 Eucyclogobius newberryi
TTTTCCTGCCGCCAAAAGTAGGAGGAGTTTTGAGGCCAAAGCGCATGCTTCTAAAGTTCAGAGGGATGGCAATGTCAACCAAGAGTCCGCAGTTGAATACTTATTTACTTTGCAAAGATCGATCGATCGATCGAAAGAAATCAAAAGCCATAGGCTTAAAAATGGGGCACTGGCAAAGTAAACAAAATCCCATCACACACTTGAGCAGAAGAAGCCATTACTCTCAGGATTTAAATCTACGTGGGGAGACCCCAAAAGAACTCTTTGGCCTCATTAGTCATCCCTGTCAAGGCGTTGCTGAATAATCTCATGTGTTATAAACATCTTGGACTTAGGCTAAAATGCTATGCTGCACCTTACCACCCAAGTACGCTTGTAGTTTGGGAATTTTGTTCACTGACAATTGCCAGAAAACCTTTTTGATTCTGAAAATAGAGCTTATTTGAGCGTTTCTTCTATAACGTAACACAGCGCCATCGGAACCTTTTCTTGTGCGTGTGTATGGGTTGTAGCCTTTTTTTCCTGCCGCCAAAAGTAGGAGGAGTTTTGAGGCCAAAGCGCATGCTTCTAAAGTTCAGAGGGATGGCAATGTCAACCAAGAGTCCGCAGTTGAATACTTATTTACTTTGCAAAGATCGATCGATCGATCGAAAGAAATCAAAAGCCATAGGCTTAAAAATGGGGCACTGGCAAAGTAAACAAAATCCCATCACACACTTGAGCAGAAGAAGCCATTACTCTCAGGATTTAAATCTACGTGGGGAGACCCCAAAAGAACTCTTTGGCCTCATTAGTCATCCCTGTCAAGGCGTTGCTGAATAATCTCATGTGTTATAAACATCTTGGACTTAGGCTAAAATGCTATGCTGCACCTTACCACCCAAGTACGCTTGTAGTTTGGGAATTTTGTTCACTGACAATTGCCAGAAAACCTTTTTGATTCTGAAAATAGAGCTTATTTGAGCGTTTCTTCTATAACGTAACACAGCGCCATCGGAACCTTTTCTTGTGCGTGTGTATGGGTTGTAGCCTTTTTTTCCTGCCGCCAAAAGTAGGATGAGTTTTGAGGCCAAAGCGCATGCTTCTAAAGTTCAGAGGGATGGCAATGTCAACCAAGAGTCCGCAGTTGAATACTTATTTACTTTGCAAAGATCGATCGATCGATCGAAAGAAATCAAAAGCCATAGGCTTAAAAATGGGGCACTGGCAAAGTAAACAAAATCCCATCACACACTTGAGCAGAAGAAGCCATTACTCTCAGGATTTAAATCTACATGGGGAGACCCCAAAAGAACTCTTTGGCCTCATTAGTCATCCCTGTCAAGGCGTTGCTGAATAATCTCATGTGTTATTAACATCTTGGACTTAGGCTAAAATGCTATGCTGCACCTTACCACCCAAGTACGCTTGTAGTTTGGGAATTTTGTTCACTGACAATTGCCAGAAAACCTTTTTGATTCTGAAAAAAGAGCTTATTTGAGCGTTTCTTCTATAACGTAACACAGCGCCATCGGAACCTTTTCTTGTGCGTGTGTATGGGTTGTAGCCTTTTTTTCCTGCCGCCAAAAGTAGGAGGAGTTTTGAGGCCAAAGCGCATGCTTCTAAAGTTCAGAGGGATGGCAATGTCAACCAAGAGTCCGCAGTTGAATACTTATTTACTTTGCAAAGATCGATCGATCGTTCGAAAGAAATCAAAAGCCATAGGCTTAAAAATGGGGCACTGGCAAAGTAAACAAAATCCCATCACACACTTGAGCAGAAGAAGCCATTACTCTCAGGATTTAAATCTACGTGGGGAGACCCCAAAAGAACTCTTTGGCCTCATTAGTCATCCCTGTCAAGGCGTTGCTGAATAATCTCATGTGTTATTAACATCTTGGACTTAGGCTAAAATGCTATGCTGCACCTTACCACCCAAGTACGCTTGTAGTTTGGGAATTTTGTTCACTGACAATTGCCAGAAAACCTTTTTGATTCTGAAAAAAGAGCTTATTTGAGCGTTTCTTCTATAACGTAACACAGCGCCATCGGAACCTTTTCTTGTGCGTGTGTATGGGTTGTAGCCTTTTTTTCCTGCCGCCAAAAGTAGGAGGAGTTTTGAGGCCAAAGCGCATGCTTCTAAAGTTCAGAGGGATGGCAATGTCAACCAAGAGTCCGCAGTTGAATACTTATTTACTTTGCAAAGATTGATCGATCGTTCGAAAGAAATCAAAAGCCATAGGCTTAAAAATGGGGCACTGGCAAAGTAAACAAAATCCCATCACACACTTGAGCAGAAGAAGCCATTACTCTCAGGATTTAAATCTACGTGGGGAGACCCCAAAAGAACTCTTTGGCCTCATTAGTCATCCCTGTCAAGGCGTTGCTGAATAATCTCATGTGTTATAAACGTCTTGGACTTAGGCTAAAATGCTATGCTGCACCTTACCACCCAAGTACGCTTGTAGTTTGGGAATTTTGTTCACTGACAATTGCCAGAAAACCTTTTTGATTCTGAAAATAGAGCTTATTTGAGCGTTTCTTCTATAACGTAACACAGCGCCATCGGAACCTTTTCTTGTGCGTGTGTATGGGTTGTAGCCTTTTTTTCCTGCCGCCAAAAGTAGGAGGAGTTTTGAGGCCAAAGCGCATGCTTCTAAAGTTCAGAGGGATGGCAATGTCAACCAAGAGTCCGCAGTTGAATACTTATTTACTTTGCAAAGATCGATCGATCGATCGAAAGAAATCAAAAGCCATAGGCTTAAAAATGGGGCACTGGCAAAGTAAACAAAATCCCATCACACACTTGAGCAGAAGAAGCCATTACTCTCAGGATTTAAATCTACGTGGGGAGACCCCAAAAGAACTCTTTGGCCTCATTAGTCAAGGCGTTGCTGAATAATCTCATGTGTTATAAACATCTTGGACTTAGGCTAAAATGCTATGCTGCACCTTACCACCCAAGTACGCTTGTAGTTTGGGAATTTTGTTCACTGACAATTGCCAGAAAACCTTTTTGATTCTGAAAATAGAGCTTATTTGAGTGTTTCTTCTATAACGTAACACAGCGCCATCGGACCGGACCACTCGGGCTGCCTCTGTGGCGCAACGGTAGCGCGTCTGACTCCAGATCAGAAAGTTGCGTGTTCAACTTCACGTCAGCGTCATGTACTTTGTTGATTCTTGTTATAGTGGGTGAACAGCATTCACTCATTCATGTTATGGGGCTGTTTCATACCTGTCACTCCGCAATCATGCGATCTGCCAAGAGGATTAGTTCAAATGCTCTAATACTCAACTGTTTGACAGTTTGGCCATTGCCCTCTGAGAGCTTTAGTTGTGAATGAAACTGCATATACACATGTATAACTCAAAAGTACAGCATGCGATGGCCGGGAATCGAACCCGGGTCAACTGCTTGGAAGGCAGCTATGCTTACCACTATACCACCATCGCAAGGACACATGCTTTCGCAGTGCCGTGTCGCAAATCGGCGCCTGTAATTGATATCTAAAGTTCCATGCACACGGAACATGGTTTGAAGATAATTACTATCATAGAAACGCCTTTTTTTGCACGGTTTCGCTGGTCGCATTTCTTGTCCAACTGAGCAACAGGTAGCGTGGCCGAGTGGTCTAAGGCGCTGGATTTAGGTTCCAGTCTCTTCGGAGACGTGAGTTTAAATCCCACCGCTGCCAGTTCGCATGCCGAACGTCAAGAGCAGGGCTGTGTGATGTCTGTCGGCAGCGCTTCCGTTTGAGTTTAGCTTTCATAAAATACATATTCTAAATCTGGCCCTGGTCAAAAGCCAACCAGGGATTCTTTACTTCCGCCAAATGGCCTGCCAGCAGGGGCCCGTACGGGAACAACATGAACCACGTTGTTGGCAGGATTCGAACCTGCGCGGGAAATTCCCAATGGATTTCTAGTCCATCACCTTAACCACTCGGCCACAACAACTCATTAGCTGCTTACGGGAACCTTTTCTTGTGCGTGTGTATGGGTTGTAGCCTTTTTTTCCTGCCGCCAAAAGTAGGAGGAGTTTTGAGGCCAAAGCGCATGCTTCTAAAGTTCAGAGGGATGGCAATGTCAACCAAGAGTCCGCAGTTGAATACTTATTTACTTTGCAAAGATCGATCGATCGATCGAAAGAAATCAAAAGCCATAGGCTTAAAAATGGGGCACTGGCAAAGTAAACAAAATCCCATCACACACTTGAGCAGAAGAAGCCATTACTCTCAGGATTTAAATCTACATGGGGAGACCCCAAAAGAACTCTTTGGCCTCATTAGTCATCCCTGTCAAGGCGTTGCTGAATAATCTCATGTGTTATAAACATCTTGGACTTAGGCTAAAATGCTATGCTGCACCTTACCACCCAAGTACGCTTGTAGTTTGGGAATTTTGTTCACTGACAATTGCCAGAAAACCTTTTTGATTCTGAAAATAGAGCTTATTTAAACGTTTCTTCTATAACGTAACACAGCGCCATCGGAACCTTTTCTTGTGCGTGTGTATGGGTTGTAGCCTTTTTTTCCTGCCGCCAAAAGTAGGAGGAGTTTTGAGGCCAAAGCGCATGCTTCTAAAGTTCAGAGGGATGGCAATGTCAATCAAGAGTCCGCAGTTGAATACTTATTTACTTTGCAAAGATCGATCGATCGATCGAAAGAAATCAAAAGCCATAGGCTTAAAAATGGGGCACTGGCAAAGTAAACAAAATCCCATCACACACTTGAGCAGAAGAAGCCATTACTCTCAGGATTTAAATCTACGTGGGGAGACCCCAAAAGAACTCTTTGGCCTCATTAGTCATCCCTGTCAAGGCGTTGCTGAATAATCTCATGTGTTATAAACATCTTGGACTTAGGCTAAAATGCTATGCTGCACCTTACCACCCAAGTACGCTTGTAGTTTGGGAATTTTGTTCACTGACAATTGCCAGAAAACCTTTTTGATTCTGAAAATAGAGCTTATTTGAGCGTTTCTTCTATAACGTAACACAGCGCCATCGGAACCTTTTCTTGTGCGTGTGTATGGGTTGTAGCCTTTTTTTCCTGCCGCCAAAAGTAGGAGGAGTTTTGAGGCCAAAGCGCATGCTTCTGAAGTTCAGAGGGATGGCAATGTCAATCAAGAGTCCGCAGTTGAATACTTATTTACTTTGCAAAGATCGATCGATCGATCGATCGAAATAAATCAAAAGCCATAGGCTTAAAAATGGGGCACTGGCAAAGTAAACAAAATCCCATCACACACTTGAGCAGAAGAAGCCATTACTCTCAGGATTTAAATCTACGTGGGGAGACCCCAAAAGAACTCTTTGGCCTCATTAGTCATCCCTGTCAAGGCGTTGCTGAATAATCTCATGTGTTATAAACATCTTGGACTTAGGCTAAAATGCTATGCTGCACCTTACCACCCAAGTACGCTTGTAGTTTGGGAATTTTGTTCACTGACAATTGCCAGAAAACCTTTTTGATTCTGAAAATAGAGCTTATTTGAGCGTTTCTTCTATAACGTAACACAGCGCCATCGGAACCTTTTCTTGTGCGTGTGTATGGGTTGTAGCCTTTTTTTCCTGCCGCCAAAAGTAGGAGGAGTTTTGAGGCCAAAGCGCATGCTTCTAAAGTTCAGAGGGATGGCAATGTCAACCAAGAGTCCGCAGTTGAATACTTATTTACTTTGCAAAGATCGATCGATCGATCGAAAGAAATCAAAAGCCATAGGCTTAAAAATGGGGCACTGGCAAAGTAAACAAAATCCCATCACACACTTGAGCAGAAGAAGCCATTACTCTCAGGATTTAAATCTACGTGGGGAGACCCCAAAAGAACTCTTTGGCCTCATTAGTCATCCCTGCCAAGGCGTTGCTGAATAATCTCATGTGTTATAAACATCTTGGACTTAGGCTAAAATGCTATGCTGCACCTTACCACCCAAGTACGCTTGTAGTTTGGGAATTTTGTTCACTGACAATTGCCAGAAAACCTTTTTGATTCTGAAAATAGAGCTTATTTGAGCGTTTCTTCTATAACGTAACACAGCGCCATCGGAACCTTTTCTTGTGCGTGTGTATGGGTTGTAGCCTTTTTTTCCTGCCGCCAAAAGTAGGAGGAGTTTTGAGGCCAAAGCGCATGCTTCTAAAGTTCAGAGGGATGGCAATGTCAACCAAGAGTCCGCAGTTGAATACTTATTTACTTTGCAAAGATCGATCGATCGATCGAAAGAAATCAAAAGCCATAGGCTTAAAAATGGGGCACTGGCAAAGTAAACAAAATCCCATCACACACTTGAGCAGAAGAAGCCATTACTCTCAGGATTTAAATCTACATGGGGAGACCCCAAAAGAACTCTTTGGCCTCATTAGTCATCCCTGTCAAGGCGTTGCTGAATAATCTCATGTGTTATAAACATCTTGGACTTAGGCTAAAATGCTATGCTGCACCTTACCACCCAAGTACGCTTGTAGTTTGGGAATTTTGTTCACTGACAATTGCCAGAAAACCTTTTTGATTCTGAAAATAGAGCTTATTTAAACGTTTCTTCTATAACGTAACACAGCGCCATCGGAACCTTTTCTTGTGCGTGTGTATGGGTTGTAGCCTTTTTTTCCTGCCGCCAAAAGTAGGAGGAGTTTTGAGGCCAAAGCGCATGCTTCTAAAGTTCAGAGGGATGGCAATGTCAATCAAGAGTCCGCAGTTGAATACTTATTTACTTTGCAAAGATCGATCGATCGATCGAAAGAAATCAAAAGCCATAGGCTTAAAAATGGGGCACTGGCAAAGTAAACAAAATCCCATCACACACTTGAGCAGAAGAAGCCATTACTCTCAGGATTTAAATCTACGTGGGGAGACCCCAAAAGAACTCTTTGGCCTCATTAGTCATCCCTGTCAAGGCGTTGCTGAATAATCTCATGTGTTATAAACATCTTGGACTTAGGCTAAAATGCTATGCTGCACCTTACCACCCAAGTACGCTTGTAGTTTGGGAATTTTGTTCACTGACAATTGCCAGAAAACCTTTTTGATTCTGAAAATAGAGCTTATTTGAGCGTTTCTTCTATAACGTAACACAGCGCCATCGGAACCTTTTCTTGTGCGTGTGTATGGGTTGTAGCCTTTTTTTCCTGCCGCCAAAAGTAGGAGGAGTTTTGAGGCCAAAGCGCATGCTTCTAAAGTTCAGAGGGATGGCAATGTCAACCAAGAGTCCGCAGTTGAATACTTATTTACTTTGCAAAGATCGATCGATCGATCGAAAGAAATCAAAAGCCATAGGCTTAAAAATGGGGCACTGGCAAAGTAAACAAAATCCCATCACACACTTGAGCAGAAGAAGCCATTACTCTCAGGATTTAAATCTACGTGGGGAGACCCCAAAAGAACTCTTTGGCCTCATTAGTCATCCCTGTCAAGGCGTTGCTGAATAATCTCATGTGTTATAAACATCTTGGACTTAGGCTAAAATGCTATGCTGCACCTTACCACCCAAGTACGCTTGTAGTTTGGGAATTTTGTTCACTGACAATTGCCAGAAAACCTTTTTGATTCTGAAAATAGAGCTTATTTAAACGTTTCTTCTATAACGTAACACAGCGCCATCGGAACCTTTTCTTGTGCGTGTGTATGGGTTGTAGCCTTTTTTTCCTGCCGCCAAAAGTAGGAGGAGTTTTGAGGCCAAAGCGCATGCTTCTAAAGTTCAGAGGGATGGCAATGTCAATCAAGAGTCCGCAGTTGAATACTTATTTACTTTGCAAAGATCGATCGATCGATCGAAAGAAATCAAAAGCCATAGGCTTAAAAATGGGGCACTGGCAAAGTAAACAAAATCCCATCACACACTTGAGCAGAAGAAGCCATTACTCTCAGGATTTAAATCTACGTGGGGAGACCCAGAAAGAACTCTTTGGCCTCATTAGTCATCCCTGTCAAGGCGTTGCTGAATAATCTCATGTGTTATAAACATCTTGGACTTAGGCTAAAATGCTATGCTGCACCTTACCACCCAAGTACGCTTGTAGTTTGGGAATTTTGTTCACTGACAATTGCCAGAAAACCTTTTTGATTCTGAAAATAGAGCTTATTTGAGCGTTTCTTCTATAACGTAACACAGCGCCATCGGAACCTTTTCTTGTGCGTGTGTATGGGTTGTAGCCTTTTTTTCCTGCCGCCAAAAGTAGGAGGAGTTTTGAGGCCAAAGCGCATGCTTCTGAAGTTCAGAGGGATGGCAATGTCAATCAAGAGTCCGCAGTTGAATACTTATTTACTTTGCAAAGATCGATCGATCGATCGATCGAAAGAAATCAAAAGCCATAGGCTTAAAAATGGGGCACTGGCAAAGTAAACAAAATCCCATCACACACTTGAGCAGAAGAAGCCATTACTCTCAGGATTTAAATCTACGTGGGGAGACCCCAAAAGAACTCTTTGGCCTCATTAGTCATCCCTGTCAAGGCGTTGCTGAATAATCTCATGTGTTATAAACATCTTGGACTTAGGCTAAAATGCTATGCTGCACCTTACCACCCAAGTACGCTTGTAGTTTGGGAATTTTGTTCACTGACAATTGCCAGAAAACCTTTTTGATTCTGAAAATAGAGCTTATTTGAGCGTTTCTTCTATAACGTAACACAGCGCCATCGGAACCTTTTCTTGTGCGTGTGTATGGGTTGTAGCCTTTTTTTCCTGCCGCCAAAAGTAGGAGGAGTTTTGAGGCCAAAGCGCATGCTTCTAAAGTTCAGAGGGATGGCAATGTCAACCAAGAGTCCGCAGTTGAATACTTATTTACTTTGCAAAGATCGATCGATCGATCGAAAGAAATCAAAAGCCATAGGCTTAAAAATGGGGCACTGGCAAAGTAAACAAAATCCCATCACACACTTGAGCAGAAGAAGCCATTACTCTCAGGATTTAAATCTACGTGGGGAGACCCCAAAAGAACTCTTTGGCCTCATTAGTCATCCCTGCCAAGGCGTTGCTGAATAATCTCATGTGTTATAAACATCTTGGACTTAGGCTAAAATGCTATGCTGCACCTTACCACCCAAGTACGCTTGTAGTTTGGGAATTTTGTTCACTGACAATTGCCAGAAAACCTTTTTGATTCTGAAAATAGAGCTTATTTGAGCGTTTCTTCTATAACGTAACACAGCGCCATCGGAACCTTTTCTTGTGCGTGTGTATGGGTTGTAGCCTTTTTTTCCTGCCGCCAAAAGTAGGAGGAGTTTTGAGGCCAAAGCGCATGCTTCTAAAGTTCAGAGGGATGGCAATGTCAACCAAGAGTCCGCAGTTGAATACTTATTTACTTTGCAAAGATCGATCGATCGATCGAAAGAAATCAAAAGCCATAGGCTTAAAAATGGGGCACTGGCAAAGTAAACAAAATCCCATCACACACTTGAGCAGAAGAAGCCATTACTCTCAGGATTTAAATCTACGTGGGGAGACCCCAAAAGAACTCTTTGGCCTCATTAGTCATCCCTGTCAAGGCGTTGCTGAATAATCTCATGTGTTATTAACATCTTGGACTTAGGCTAAAATGCTATGCTGCACCTTACCACCCAAGTACGCTTGTAGTTTGGGAATTTTGTTCACTGACAATTGCCAGAAAACCTTTTTGATTCTGAAAAAAGAGCTTATTTGAGCGTTTCTTCTATAACGTAACACAGCGCCATCGGAACCTTTTCTTGTGCGTGTGTATGGGTTGTAGCCTTTTTTTCCTGCCGCCAAAAGTAGGAGGAGTTTTGAGGCCAAAGCGCATGCTTCTAAAGTTCAGAGGGATGGCAATGTCAACCAAGAGTCCGCAGTTGAATACTTATTTACTTTGCAAAGATCGATCGATCGATCGAAAGAAATCAAAAGCCATAGGCTTAAAAATGGGGCACTGGCAAAGTAAACAAAATCCCATCACACACTTGAGCAGAAGAAGCCATTACTCTCAGGATTTAAATCTACGTGGGGAGACCCAAAAAGAACTCTTTGGCCTCATTAGTCATCCCTGTCAAGGCGTTGCTGAATAATCTCATGTGTTATTAACATCTTGGACTTAGGCTAAAATGCTATGCTGCACCTTACCACCCAAGTACGCTTGTAGTTTGGGAATTTTGTTCACTGACAATTGCCAGAAAACCTTTTTGATTCTGAAAAAAGAGCTTATTTGAGCGTTTCTTCTATAACGTAACACAGCGCCATCGGAACCTTTTCTTGTGCGTGTGTATGGGTTGTAGCCTTTTTTTCCTGCCGCCAAAAGTAGGAGGAGTTTTGAGGCCAAAGCGCATGCTTCTAAAGTTCAGAGGGATGGCAATGTCAACCAAGAGTCCGCAGTTGAATACTTATTTACTTTGCAAAGATCGATCGATCGAAAGAAATCAAAAGCCATAGGCTTAAAAATGGGGCACTGGCAAAGTAAACAAAATCCCATCACACACTTGAGCAGAAGAAGCCATTACTCTCAGGATTTAAATCTACGTGGGGAGACCCCAAAAGAACTCTTTGGCCTCATTAGTCATCCCTGTCAAGGCGTTGCTGAATAATCTCATGTGTTATAAACATCTTGGACTTAGGCTAAAATGCTATGCTGCACCTTACCACCCAAGTACGCTTGTAGTTTGGGAATTTTGTTCACTGACAATTGCCAGAAAACATTTTTGATTCTGAAAATAGAGCTTATTTGAGCGTTTCTTCTATAACGTAACACAGCGCCATCGGAACCTTTTCTTGTGCGTGTGTATGGGTTGTAGCCTTTTTTTCCTGCCGCCAAAAGTAGGAGGAGTTTTGAGGCCAAAGCGCATGCTTCTAAAGTTCAGAGGGATGGCAATGTCAACCAAGAGTCCGCAGT
This sequence comes from Eucyclogobius newberryi, assembly GCF_026437365.1. NCBI lineage: Eukaryota > Metazoa > Chordata > Actinopteri > Gobiiformes > Gobiidae > Eucyclogobius > Eucyclogobius newberryi. The sequence continues at coordinate 11,969,730 of NW_027315735.1, forward strand.
TGAATACTTATTTACTTTGCAAAGATCGATCGATCGATCGAAAGAAATCAAAAGTCATAGGCTTAAAAATGGGGCACTGGCAAAGTAAACAAAATCCCATCACACACTTGAGCAGAAGAAGCCATTACTCTCAGGATTTAAATCTACGTGGGGAGACCCCAAAAGAACTCTTTGGCCTCATTAGTCATCCCTGTCAAGGCGTTGCTGAATAATCTCATGTGTTATAAACATCTTGGACTTAGGCTAAAATGCTATGCTGCACCTTACCACCCAAGTACGCTTGTAGTTTGGGAATTTTGTTCACTGACAATTGCCAGAAAACCTTTTTGATTCTGAAAATAGAGCTTATTTGAGCGTTTCTTCTATAACGTAACACAGCGCCATCGGAACCTTTTCTTGTGCGTGTGTATGGGTTGTAGCCTTTTTTTCCTGCCGCCAAAAGTAGGAGGAGTTTTGAGGCCAAAGCGCATGCTTCTAAAGTTCAGAGGGATGGCAATGTCAACCAAGAGTCCGCAGTTGAATACTTATTTACTTTGCAAAGATCGATCGATCGATCGAAAGAAATCAAAAGCCATAGGCTTAAAAATGGGGCACTGGCAAAGTAAACAAAATCCCATCACACACTTGAGCAGAAGAAGCCATTACTCTCAGGATTTAAATCTACGTGGGGAGACCCCAAAAGAACTCTTTGGCCTCATTAGTCATCCCTGCCAAGGCGTTGCTGAATAATCTCATGTGTTATAAACATCTTGGACTTAGGCTAAAATGCTATGCTGCACCTTACCACCCAAGTACGCTTGTAGTTTGGGAATTTTGTTCACTGACAATTGCCAGAAAACCTTTTTGATTCTGAAAATAGAGCTTATTTAAACGTTTCTTCTATAACGTAACACAGCGCCATCGGAACCTTTTCTTGTGCGTGTGTATGGGTTGTAGCCTTTTTTTCCTGCCGCCAAAAGTAGGAGGAGTTTTGAGGCCAAAGCGCATGCTTCTAAAGTTCAGAGGGATGGCAATGTCCATCAAGAGTCCGCAGTTGAATACTTATTTACTTTGCAAAGATCGATCGATCGATCGATCGAAAGAAATCAAAAGCCATAGGCTTAAAAATGGGGCACTGGCAAAGTAAACAAAATCCCATCACACACTTGAGCAGAAGAAGCCATTACTCTCAGGATTTAAATCTACGTGGGGAGACCCCAAAAGAACTCTTTGGCCTCATTAGTCATCCCTGTCAAGGCGTTGCTGAATAATCTCATGTGTTATAAACATCTTGGACTTAGGCTAAAATGCTATGCTGCACCTTACCACCCAAGTACGCTTGTAGTTTGGGAATTTTGTTCACTGACAATTGCCAGAAAACATTTTTGATTCTGAAAATAGAGCTTATTTGAGCGTTTCTTCTATAACGTAACACAGCGCCATCGGAACCTTTTCTTGTGCGTGTGTATGGGTTGTAGCCTTTTTTTCCTGCCGCCAAAAGTAGGAGGAGTTTTGAGGCCAAAGCGCATGCTTCTAAAGTTCAGAGGGATGGCAATGTCAACCAAGAGTCCGCAGTTGAATACTTATTTACTTTGCAAAGATCGATCGATCGATCGAAAGAAATCAAAAGTCATAGGCTTAAAAATGGGGCACTGGCAAAGTAAACAAAATCCCATCACACACTTGAGCAGAAGAAGCCATTACTCTCAGGATTTAAATCTACGTGGGGAGACCCCAAAAGAACTCTTTGGCCTCATTAGTCATCCCTGTCAAGGCGTTGCTGAATAATCTCATGTGTTATAAACATCTTGGACTTAGGCTAAAATGCTATGCTGCACCTTACCACCCAAGTACGCTTGTAGTTTGGGAATTTTGTTCACTGACAATTGCCAGAAAACCTTTTTGATTCTGAAAATAGAGCTTATTTGAGCGTTTCTTCTATAACGTAACACAGCGCCATCGGAACCTTTTCTTGTGCGTGTGTATGGGTTGTAGCCTTTTTTTCCTGCCGCCAAAAGTAGGAGGAGTTTTGAGGCCAAAGCGCATGCTTCTAAAGTTCAGAGGGATGGCAATGTCAACCAAGAGTCCGCAGTTGAATACTTATTTACTTTGCAAAGATCGATCGATCGATCGAAAGAAATCAAAAGCCATAGGCTTAAAAATGGGGCACTGGCAAAGTAAACAAAATCCCATCACACACTTGAGCAGAAGAAGCCATTACTCTCAGGATTTAAATCTACGTGGGGAGACCCCAAAAGAACTCTTTGGCCTCATTAGTCATCCCTGCCAAGGCGTTGCTGAATAATCTCATGTGTTATAAACATCTTGGACTTAGGCTAAAATGCTATGCTGCACCTTACCACCCAAGTACGCTTGTAGTTTGGGAATTTTGTTCACTGACAATTGCCAGAAAACCTTTTTGATTCTGAAAATAGAGCTTATTTAAACGTTTCTTCTATAACGTAACACAGCGCCATCGGAACCTTTTCTTGTGCGTGTGTATGGGTTGTAGCCTTTTTTTCCTGCCGCCAAAAGTAGGAGGAGTTTTGAGGCCAAAGCGCATGCTTCTAAAGTTCAGAGGGATGGCAATGTCCATCAAGAGTCCGCAGTTGAATACTTATTTACTTTGCAAAGATCGATCGATCGATCGATCGAAAGAAATCAAAAGCCATAGGCTTAAAAATGGGGCACTGGCAAAGTAAACAAAATCCCATCACACACTTGAGCAGAAGAAGCCATTACTCTCAGGATTTAAATCTACGTGGGGAGACCCCAAAAGAACTCTTTGGCCTCATTAGTCATCCCTGTCAAGGCGTTGCTGAATAATCTCATGTGTTATAAACATCTTGGACTTAGGCTAAAATGCTATGCTGCACCTTACCACCCAAGTACGCTTGTAGTTTGGGAATTTTGTTCACTGACAATTGCCAGAAAACCTTTTTGATTCTGAAAATAGAGCTTATTTGAGCGTTTCTTCTATAACGTAACACAGCGCCATCGGAACCTTTTCTTGTGCGTGTGTATGGGTTGTAGCCTTTTTTTCCTGCCGCCAAAAGTAGGAGGAGTTTTGAGGCCAAAGCGCATGCTTCTAAAGTTCAGAGGGATGGCAATGTCAACCAAGAGTCCGCAGTTGAATACTTATTTACTTTGCAAAGATCGATCGATCGATCAAAAGAAATCAAAAGCCATAGGCTTAAAAATGGGGCACTGGCAAAGTAAACAAAATCCCATCACACACTTGAGCAGAAGAAGCCATTACTCTCAGGATTTAAATCTACGTGGGGAGACCCCAAAAGAACTCTTTGGCCTCATTAGTCATCCCTGCCAAGGCGTTGCTGAATAATCTCATGTGTTATAAACATCTTGGACTTAGGCTAAAATGCTATGCTGCACCTTACCACCCAAGTACGCTTGTAGTTTGGGAATTTTGTTCACTGACAATTGCCAGAAAACCTTTTTGATTCTGAAAATAGAGCTTATTTGAGCGTTTCTTCTATAACGTAACACAGCGCCATCGGAACCTTTTCTTGTGCGTGTGTATGGGTTGTAGCCTTTTTTTCCTGCCGCCAAAAGTAGGAGGAGTTTTGAGGCCAAAGCGCATGCTTCTAAAGTTCAGAGGGATGGCAATGTCCATCAAGAGTCCGCAGTTGAATACTTATTTACTTTGCAAAGATCGATCGATCGATCGATCGAAAGAAATCAAAAGCCATAGGCTTAAAAATGGGGCACTGGCAAAGTAAACAAAATCCCATCACACACTTGAGCAGAAGAAGCCATTACTCTCAGGATTTAAATCTACGTGGGGAGACCCCAAAAGAACTCTTTGGCCTCATTAGTCATCCCTGTCAAGGCGTTGCTGAATAATCTCATGTGTTATAAACATCTTGGACTTAGGCTAAAATGCTATGCTGCACCTTACCACCCAAGTACGCTTGTAGTTTGGGAATTTTGTTCACTGACAATTGCCAGAAAACCTTTTTGATTCTGAAAATAGAGCTTATTTGAGCGTTTCTTCTATAACGTAACACAGCGCCATCGGAACCTTTTCTTGTGCGTGTGTATGGGTTGTAGCCTTTTTTTCCTGCCGCCAAAAGTAGGAGGAGTTTTGAGGCCAAAGCGCATGCTTCTAAAGTTCAGAGGGATGGCAATGTCAACCAAGAGTCCGCAGTTGAATACTTATTTACTTTGCAAAGATCGATCGATCGATCAAAAGAAATCAAAAGCCATAGGCTTAAAAATGGGGCACTGGCAAAGTAAACAAAATCCCATCACACACTTGAGCAGAAGAAGCCATTACTCTCAGGATTTAAATCTACGTGGGGAGACCCCAAAAGAACTCTTTGGCCTCATTAGTCATCCCTGCCAAGGCGTTGCTGAATAATCTCATGTGTTATAAACATCTTGGACTTAGGCTAAAATGCTATGCTGCACCTTACCACCCAAGTACGCTTGTAGTTTGGGAATTTTGTTCACTGACAATTGCCAGAAAACCTTTTTGATTCTGAAAATAGAGCTTATTTGAGCGTTTCTTCTATAACGTAACACAGCGCCATCGGAACCTTTTCTTGTGCGTGTGTATGGGTTGTAGCCTTTTTTTCCTGCCGCCAAAAGTAGGAGGAGTTTTGAGGCCAAAGCGCATGCTTCTAAAGTTCAGAGGGATGGCAATGTCAACCAAGAGTCCGCAGTTGAATACTTATTTACTTTGTAAAGATCGATCGATCGATCGAAAGAAATCAAAAGCCATAGGCTTAAAAATGGGGCACTGGCAAAGTAAACAAAATCCCATCACACACTTGAGCAGAAGAAGCCATTACTCTCAGGATTTAAATCTACGTGGGGAGACCCCAAAAGAACTCTTTGGCCTCATTAGTCATCCCTGCCAAGGCGTTGCTGAATAATCTCATGTGTTATAAACATCTTGGACTTAGGCTAAAATGCTATGCTGCACCTTACCACCCAAGTACGCTTGTAGTTTGGGAATTTTGTTCACTGACAATTGCCAGAAAACCTTTTTGATTCTGAAAATAGAGCTTATTTGAGCGTTTCTTCTATAACGTAACACAGCGCCATCGGAACCTTTTCTTGTGCGTGTGTATGGGTTGTAGCCTTTTTTTCCTGCCGCCAAAAGTAGGAGGAGTTTTGAGGCCAAAGCGCATGCTTCTAAAGTTCAGAGGGATGGCAATGTCAACCAAGAGTCCGCAGTTGAATACTTATTTACTTTGCAAAGATCGATCGATCGATCGAAAGAAATCAAAAGCCATAGGCTTAAAAATGGGGCACTGGCAAAGTAAACAAAATCCCATCACACACTTGAGCAGAAGAAGCCATTACTCTCAGGATTTAAATCTACGTGGGGAGACCCCAAAAGAACTCTTTGTCCTCATTAGTCATCCCTGTCAAGGCGTTGCTGAATAATCTCATGTGTTATTAACATCTTGGACTTAGGCTAAAATGCTATGCTGCACCTTACCACCCAAGTACGCTTGTAGTTTGGGAATTTTGTTCACTGACAATTGCCAGAAAACCTTTTTGATTCTGAAAAAAGAGCTTATTTGAGCGTTTCTTCTATAACGTAACACAGCGCCATCGGAACCTTTTCTTGTGCGTGTGTATGGGTTGTAGCCTTTTTTTCCTGCCGCCAAAAGTAGGAGGAGTTTTGAGGCCAAAGCGCATGCTTCTAAAGTTCAGAGGGATGGCAATGTCAACCAAGAGTCCGCAGTTGAATACTTATTTACTTTGCAAAGATCGATCGATCGATCGAAAGAAATCAAAAGCCATAGGCTTAAAAATGGGGCACTGGCAAAGTAAACAAAATCCCATCACACACTTGAGCAGAAGAAGCCATTACTCTCAGGATTTAAATCTACGTGGGGAGACCCCAAAAGAACTCTTTGGCCTCATTAGTCATCCCTGTCAAGGCGTTGCTGAATAATCTCATGTGTTATAAACATCTTGGACTTAGGCTAAAATGCTATGCTGCACCTTACCACCCAAGTACGCTTGTAGTTTGGGAATTTTGTTCACTGACAATTGCCAGAAAACCTTTTTGATTCTGAAAATAGAGCTTATTTGAGAGTTTCTTCTATAACGTAACACAGCGCCATCGGAACCTTTTCTTGTGCGTGTGTATGGGTTGTAGCCTTTTTTTCCTGCCGCCAAAAGTAGGAGGAGTTTTGAGGCCAAAGCGCATGCTTCTAAAGTTCAGAGGGATGGCAATGTCAACCAAGAGTCCGCAGTTGAATACTTATTTACTTTGCAAAGATCGATCGATCGATCGAAAGAAATCAAAAGCCATAGGCTTAAAAATGGGGCACTGGCAAAGTAAACAAAATCCCATCACACACTTGAGCAGAAGAAGCCATTACTCTCAGGATTTAAATCTACGTGGGGAGACCCCAAAAGAACTCTTTGGCCTCATTAGTCATCCCTGTCAAGGCGTTGCTGAATAATCTCATGTGTTATTAACATCTTGGACTTAGGCTAAAATGCTATGCTGCACCTTACCACCCAAGTACGCTTGTAGTTTGGGAATTTTGTTCACTGACAATTGCCAGAAAACCTTTTTGATTCTGAAAAAAGAGCTTATTTGAGCGTTTCTTCTATAACGTAACACAGCGCCATCGGAACCTTTTCTTGTGCGTGTGTATGGGTTGTAGCCTTTTTTTCCTGCCGCCAAAAGTAGGAGGAGTTTTGAGGCCAAAGCGCATGCTTCTAAAGTTCAGAGGGATGGCAATGTCAACCAAGAGTCCGCAGTTGAATACTTATTTACTTTGCAAAGTTCGATCGATCGATCGAAAGAAATCAAAAGCCATAGGCTTAAAAATGGGGCACTGGCAAAGTAAACAAAATCCCATCACACACTTGAGCAGAAGAAGCCATTACTCTCAGGATTTAAATCTACGTGGGGAGACCCCAAAAGAACTCTTTGGCCTCATTAGTCATCCCTGTCAAGGCGTTGCTGAATAATCTCATGTGTTATAAACATCTTGGACTTAGGCTAAAATGCTATGCTGCACCTTACCACCCAAGTACGCTTGTAGTTTGGGAATTTTGTTCACTGACAATTGCCAGAAAACCTTTTTGATTCTGAAAATAGAGCTTATTTGAGCGTTTCTTCTATAACGTAACACAGCGCCATCGGAACCTTTTCTTGTGCGTGTGTATGGGTTGTAGCCTTTTTTTCCTGCCGCCAAAAGTAGGAGGAGTTTTGAGGCCAAAGCGCATGCTTCTAAAGTTCAGAGGGATGGCAATGTCAACCAAGAGTCCGCAGTTGAATACTTATTTACTTTGCAAAGATCGATCGATCGATCGAAAGAAATCAAAAGCCATAGGCTTAAAAATGGGGCACTGGCAAAGTAAACAAAATCCCATCACACACTTGAGCAGAAGAAGCCATTACTCTCAGGATTTAAATCTACGTGGGGAGACCCCAAAAGAACTCTTTGGCCTCATTAGTCATCCCTGTCAAGGCGTTGCTGAATAATCTCATGTGTTATTAACATCTTGGACTTAGGCTAAAATGCTATGCTGCACCTTACCACCCAAGTACGCTTGTAGTTTGGGAATTTTGTTCACTGACAATTGCCAGAAAACCTTTTTGATTCTGAAAAAAGAGCTTATTTGAGCGTTTCTTCTATAACGTAACACAGCGCCATCGGAACCTTTTCTTGTGCGTGTGTATGGGTTGTAGCCTTTTTTTCCTGCCGCCAAAAGTAGGAGGAGTTTTGAGGCCAAAGCGCATGCTTCTAAAGTTCAGAGGGATGGCAATGTCAACCAAGAGTCCGCAGTTGAATACTTATTTACTTTGCAAAGTTCGATCGATCGATCGAAAGAAATCAAAAGCCATAGGCTTAAAAATGGGGCACTGGCAAAGTAAACAAAATCCCATCACACACTTGAGCAGAAGAAGCCATTACTCTCAGGATTTAAATCTACATGGGGAGACCCCAAAAGAACTCTTTGGCCTCATTAGTCATCCCTGTCAAGGCGTTGCTGAATAATCTCATGTGTTATAAACATCTTGGACTTAGGCTAAAATGCTATGCTGCACCTTACCACCCAAGTACGCTTGTAGTTTGGGAATTTTGTTCACTGACAATTGCCAGAAAACCTTTTTGATTCTGAAAATAGAGCTTATTTGAGTGTTTCTTCTATAACGTAACACAGCGCCATCGGACCGGACCACTCGGGCTGCCTCTGTGGCGCAACGGTAGCGCGTCTGACTCCAGATCAGAAAGTTGCGTGTTCAACTTCACGTCAGCGTCATGTACTTTGTTGATTCTTGTTATAGTGGGTGAACAGCATTCACTCATTCATGTTATGGGGCTGTTTCATACCTGTCACTCCGCAATCATGCGATCTGCCAAGAGGATTAGTTCAAATGCTCTAATACTCAACTGTTTGACAGTTTGGCCATTGCCCTCTGAGAGCTTTAGTTGTGAATGAAACTGCATATACACATGTATAACTCAAAAGTTCAGCATGCGATGGCCGGGAATCGAACCCGGGTCACTGCTTGGAAGGCAGCTATGCTTACCACTATACCACCATCGCAAGGACACATGCTTTCGCAGTGCCGTGTCGCAAATCGGCGCCTGTAATTGATATCTAAAGTTCCATGCACACGGAACATGGTTTGAAGATAATTACTATCATAGAAACGCCTTTTTTTGCACGGTTTCGCTGGTCGCATTTCTTGTCCAACTGAGCAACAGGTAGCGTGGCCGAGTGGTCTAAGGCGCTGGATTTAGGTTCCAGTCTCTTCGGAGACGTGAGTTTAAATCCCACCGCTGCCAGTTCGCATGCCGAACGTCAAGAGCAGGGCTGTGTGATGTCTGTCGGCAGCGCTTCCGTTTGAGTTTAGCTTTCATAAAATACATATTCTAAATCTGGCCCTGGTCAAAAGCCAACCAGGGATTCTTTACTTTCGCCAAATGGCCTGCCAGCAGGGGCCCGTACGGGAACAACATGAACCACGTTGTTGGCAGGATTCGAACCTGCGCGGGAAATTCCCAATGGATTTCTAGTCCATCGCCTTAACCACTCGGCCACAACAACTCATTAGCTGCTTACGGGAACCTTTTCTTGTGCGTGTGTATGGGTTGTAGCCTTTTTTTCCTGCCGCCAAAAGTAGGAGGAGTTTTGAGGCCAAAGCGCATGCTTCTAAAGTTCAGAGGGATGGCAATGTCAACCAAGAGTCCGCAGTTGAATACTTATTTACTTTGCAAAGATCGATCGATCGATCGAAAGAAATCAAAAGCCATAGGCTTAAAAATGGGGCACTGGCAAAGTAAACAAAATCCCATCACACACTTGAGCAGAAGAAGCCATTACTCTCAGGATTTAAATCTACGTGGGGAGACCCCAAAAGAACTCTTTGGCCTCATTAGTCATCCCTGTCAAGGCGTTGCTGAATAATCTCATGTGTTATAAACATCTTGGACTTAGGCTAAAATGCTATGCTGCACCTTACCACCCAAGTACGCTTGTAGTTTGGGAATTTTGTTCACTGACAATTGCCAGAAAACCTTTTTGATTCTGAAAATAGAGCTTATTTGAGCGTTTCTTCTATAACGTAACACAGCGCCATCGGAACCTTTTCTTGTGCGTGTGTATGGGTTGTAGCCTTTTTTTCCTGCCGCCAAAAGTAGGAGGAGTTTTGAGGCCAAAGCGCATGCTTCTAAAGTTCAGAGGGATGGCAATGTCAACCAAGAGTCCGCAGTTGAATACTTATTTACTTTGCAAAGATCGATCGATCGATCAAAAGAAATCAAAAGCCATAGGCTTAAAAATGGGGCACTGGCAAAGTAAACAAAATCCCATCACACACTTGAGCAGAAGAAGCCATTACTCTCAGGATTTAAATCTACGTGGGGAGACCCCAAAAGAACTCTTTGGCCTCATTAGTCATCCCTGTCAAGGCGTTGCTGAATAATCTCATGTGTTATAAACATCTTGGACTTAGGCTAAAATGCTATGCTGCACCTTACCACCCAAGTACGCTTGTAGTTTGGGAATTTTGTTCACTGACAATTGCCAGAAAACCTTTTTGATTCTGAAAATAGAGCTTATTTGAGAGTTTCTTCTATAACGTAACACAGCGCCATCGGAACCTTTTCTTGTGCGTGTGTATGGGTTGTAGCCTTTTTTTCCTGCCGCCAAAAGTAGGAGGAGTTTTGAGGCCAAAGCGCATGCTTCTAAAGTTCAGAGGGATGGCAATGTCAACCAAGAGTCCGCAGTTGAATACTTATTTACTTTGCAAAGATCGATCGATCGATCGAAAGAAATCAAAAGCCATAGGCTTAAAAATGGGGCACTGGCAAAGTAAACAAAATCCCATCACACACTTGAGCAGAAGAAGCCATTACTCTCAGGATTTAAATCTACGTGGGGAGACCCCAAAAGAACTCTTTGGCCTCATTAGTCATCCCTGTCAAGGCGTTGCTGAATAATCTCATGTGTTATTAACATCTTGGACTTAGGCTAAAATGCTATGCTGCACCTTACCACCCAAGTACGCTTGTAGTTTGGGAATTTTGTTCACTGACAATTGCCAGAAAACCTTTTTGATTCTGAAAAAAGAGCTTATTTGAGTGTTTCTTCTATAACGTAACACAGCGCCATCGGAACCTTTTCTTGTGCGTGTGTATGGGTTGTAGCCTTTTTTTCCTGCCGCCAAAAGTAGGAGGAGTTTTGAGGCCAAAGCGCATGCTTCTAAAGTTCAGAGGGATGGCAATGTCAACCAAGAGTCCGCAGTTGAATACTTATTTACTTTGCAAAGTTCGATCGATCGATCGAAAGAAATCAAAAGCCATAGGCTTAAAAATGGGGCACTGGCAAAGTAAACAAAATCCCATCACACACTTGAGCAGAAGAAGCCATTACTCTCAGGATTTAAATCTACATGGGGAGACCCCAAAAGAACTCTTTGGCCTCATTAGTCATCCCTGTCAAGGCGTTGCTGAATAATCTCATGTGTTATAAACATCTTGGACTTAGGCTAAAATGCTATGCTGCACCTTACCACCCAAGTACGCTTGTAGTTTGGGAATTTTGTTCACTGACAATTGCCAGAAAACCTTTTTGATTCTGAAAATAGAGCTTATTTGAGTGTTTCTTCTATAACGTAACACAGCGCCATCGGACCGGACCACTCGGGCTGCCTCTGTGGCGCAACGGTAGCGCGTCTGACTCCAGATCAGAAAGTTGCGTGTTCAACTTCACGTCAGCGTCATGTACTTTGTTGATTCTTGTTATAGTGGGTGAACAGCATTCACTCATTCATGTTATGGGGCTGTTTCATACCTGTCACTCCGCAATCATGCGATCTGCCAAGAGGATTAGTTCAAATGCTCTAATACTCAACTGTTTGACAGTTTGGCCATTGCCCTCTGAGAGCTTTAGTTGTGAATGAAACTGCATATACACATGTATAACTCAAAAGTTCAGCATGCGATGGCCGGGAATCGAACCCGGGTCACTGCTTGAAAGGCAGCTATGCTTACCACTATACCACCATCGCAAGGACACATGCTTTCGCAGTGCCGTGTCGCAAATCGGCGCCTGTAATTGATATCTAAAGTTCCATGCACACGGAACATGGTTTGAAGATAATTACTATCATAGAAACGCCTTTTTTTGCACGGTTTCGCTGGTCGCATTTCTTGTCCAACTGAGCAACAGGTAGCGTGGCCGAGTGGTCTAAGGCGCTGGATTTAGGTTCCAGTCTCTTCGGAGACGTGAGTTTAAATCCCACTGCTGCCAGTTCGCATGCCGAACGTCAAGAGCAGGGCTGTGTGATGTCTGTCGGCAGCGCTTCCGTTTGAGTTTAGCTTTCATAAAATACATATTCTAAATCTGGCCCTGGTCAAAAGCCAACCAGGGATTCTTTACTTTCGCCAAATGGCCTGCCAGCAGGGGCCCGTACGGGAACAACATGAACCACGTTGTTGGCAGGATTCGAACCTGCGCGGGAAATTCCCAATGGATTTCTAGTCCATCGCCTTAACCACTCGGCCACAACAACTCATTAGCTGCTTACGGGAACCTTTTCTTGTGCGTGTGTATGGGTTGTAGCCTTTTTTCCTGCCGCCAAAAGTAGGAGGAGTTTTGAGGCCAAAGCGCATGCTTCTAAAGTTCAGAGGGATGGCAATGTCAACCAAGAGTCCGCAGTTGAATACTTATTTACTTTGCAAAGATCGATCGATCGATCGAAAGAAATCAAAAGCCATAGGCTTAAAAATGGGGCACTGGCAAAGTAAACAAAATCCCATCACACACTTGAGCAGAAGAAGCCATTACTCTCAGGATTTAAATCTACGTGGGGAGACCCCAAAAGAACTCTTTGGCCTCATTAGTCATCCCTGTCAAGGCGTTGCTGAATAATCTCATGTGTTATAAACATCTTGGACTTAGGCTAAAATGCTATGCTGCACCTTACCACCCAAGTACGCTTGTAGTTTGGGAATTTTGTTCACTGACAATTGCCAGAAAACCTTTTTGATTCTGAAAATAGAGCTTATTTGAGCGTTTCTTCTATAACGTAACACAGCGCCATCGGAACCTTTTCTTGTGCGTGTGTATGGGTTGTAGCCTTTTTTTCCTGCCGCCAAAAGTAGGAGGAGTTTTGAGGCCAAAGCGCATGCTTCTAAAGTTCAGAGGGATGGCAATGTCAACCAAGAGTCCGCAGTTGAATACTTATTTACTTTGCAAAGATCGATCGATCGATCGAAAGAAATCAAAAGCCATAAGCTTAAAAATGGGGCACTGGCAAAGTAAACAAAATCCCATCACACACTTGAGCAGAAGAAGCCATTACTCTCAGGATTTAAATCTACGTGGGGAGACCCCAAAAGAACTCTTTGGCCTCATTAGTCATCCCTGTCAAGGCGTTGCTGAATAATCTCATGTGTTATAAACATCTTGGACTTAGGCTAAAATGCTATGCTGCACCTTACCACCCAAGTACGCTTGTAGTTTGGGAATTTTGTTCACTGACAATTGCCAGAAAATCTTTTTGATTCTGAAAATAGAGCTTATTTGAGCGTTTCTTCTATAACGTAACACAGCGCCATCGGAACCTTTTCTTGTGCGTGTGTATGGGTTGTAGCCTTTTTTTCCTGCCGCCAAAAGTAGGAGGAGTTTTGAGGCCAAAGCGCATGCTTCTAAAGTTCAGAGGGATGGCAATGTCAACCAAGAGTCCGCAGTTGAATACTTATTTACTTTGCAAAGATCGATCGATCGATCGAAAGAAATCAAAAGCCATAGGCTTAAAAATGGGGCACTGGCAAAGTAAACAAAATCCCATCACACACTTGAGCAGAAGAAGCCATTACTCTCAGGATTTAAATCTACGTGGGGAGACCCCAAAAGAACTCTTTGGCCTCATTAGTCATCCCTGTCAAGGCGTTGCTGAATAATCTCATGTGTTATTAACATCTTGGACTTAGGCTAAAATGCTATGCTGCACCTTACCACCCAAGTACGCTTGTAGTTTGGGAATTTTGTTCACTGACAATTGCCAGAAAACCTTTTTGATTCTGAAAAAAGAGCTTATTTGAGTGTTTCTTCTATAACGTAACACAGCGCCATCGGAACCTTTTCTTGTGCGTGTGTATGGGTTGTAGCCTTTTTTTCCTGCCGCCAAAAGTAGGAGGAGTTTTGAGGCCAAAGCGCATGCTTCTAAAGTTCAGAGGGATGGCAATGTCAACCAAGAGTCCGCAGTTGAATACTTATTTACTTTGCAAAGTTCGATCGATCGATCGAAAGAAATCAAAAGCCATAGGCTTAAAAATGGGGCACTGGCAAAGTAAACAAAATCCCATCACACACTTGAGCAGAAGAAGCCATTACTCTCAGGATTTAAATCTACATGGGGAGACCCCAAAAGAACTCTTTGGCCTCATTAGTCATCCCTGTCAAGGCGTTGCTGAATAATCTCATGTGTTATAAACATCTTGGACTTAGGCTAAAATGCTATGCTGCACCTTACCACCCAAGTACGCTTGTAGTTTGGGAATTTTGTTCACTGACAATTGCCAGAAAACCTTTTTGATTCTGAAAATAGAGCTTATTTGAGTGTTTCTTCTATAACGTAACACAGCGCCATCGGACCGGACCACTCGGGCTGCCTCTGTGGCGCAACGGTAGCGCGTCTGACTCCAGATCAGAAAGTTGCGTGTTCAACTTCACGTCAGCGTCATGTACTTTG
>NW_027315735.1:11986417-12047828 GCF_026437365.1 Eucyclogobius newberryi
AAAGATCGATCGATCGATCGAAAGAAATCAAAAGCCATAGGCTTAAAAATGGGGCACTGGCAAAGTAAACAAAATCCCATCACACACTTGAGCAGAAGAAGCCATTACTCTCAGGATTTAAATCTACGTGGGGAGACCCCAAAAGAACTCTTTGGCCTCATTAGTCATCCCTGTCAAGGCGTTGCTGAATAATCTCATGTGTTATTAACATCTTGGACTTAGGCTAAAATGCTATGCTGCACCTTACCACCCAAGTACGCTTGTAGTTTGGGAATTTTGTTCACTGACAATTGCCAGAAAACCTTTTTGATTCTGAAAAAAGAGCTTATTTGAGCGTTTCTTCTATAACGTAACACAGCGCCATCGGAACCTTTTCTTGTGCGTGTGTATGGGTTGTAGCCTTTTTTTCCTGCCGCCAAAAGTAGGAGGAGTTTTGAGGCCAAAGCGCATGCTTCTAAAGTTCAGAGGGATGGCAATGTCAACCAAGAGTCCGCAGTTGAATACTTATTTACTTTGCAAAGATCGATCGATCGATCGAAAGAAATCAAAAGCCATAGGCTTAAAAATGGGGCACTGGCAAAGTAAACAAAATCCCATCACACACTTGAGCAGAAGAAGCCATTACTCTCAGGATTTAAATCTACGTGGGGAGACCCCAAAAGAACTCTTTGGCCTCATTAGTCATCCCTGTCAAGGCGTTGCTGAATAATCTCATGTGTTATAAACATCTTGGACTTAGGCTAAAATGCTATGCTGCACCTTACCACCTAAGTACGCTTGTAGTTTGGGAATTTTGTTCACTGACAATTGCCAGAAAACCTTTTTGATTCTGAAAATAGAGCTTATTTGAGCGTTTCTTCTATAACGTAACACAGCGCCATCGGAACCTTTTCTTGTGCGTGTGTATGGGTTGTAGCCTTTTTTTCCTGCCGCCAAAAGTAGGAGGAGTTTTGAGGCCAAAGCGCATGCTTCTAAAGTTCAGAGGGATGGCAATGTCAACCAAGAGTCCGCAGTTGAATACTTATTTACTTTGCAAAGATCGATCGATCGATCGAAAGAAATCAAAAGCCATAGGCTTAAAAATGGGGCATTGGCAAAGTAAACAAAATCCCATCACACACTTGAGCAGAAGAAGCCATTACTCTCAGGATTTAAATCTACGTGGGGAGACCCCAAAAGAACTCTTTGGCCTCATTAGTCATCCCTGTCAAGGCGTTGCTGAATAATCTCATGTGTTATAAACATCTTGGACTTAGGCTAAAATGCTATGCTGCACCTTACCACCCAAGTACGCTTGTAGTTTGGGAATTTTGTTCACTGACAATTGCCAGAAAACCTTTTTGATTCTGAAAATAGAGCTTATTTGAGCGTTTCTTCTATAACGTAACACAGCGCCATCGGACCGGACCACTCGGGCTGCCTCTGTGGCGCAACGGTAGCGCGTCTGACTCCAGATCAGAAAGTTGCGTGTTCAACTTCACGTCAGCGTCATGTACTTTGTTGATTCTTGTTATAGTGGGTGAACAGCATTCACTCATTCATGTTATGGGGCTGTTTCATACCTGTCACTCCGCAATCATGCGATCTGCCAAGAGGATTAGTTCAAATGCTCTAATACTCAACTGTTTGACAGTTTGGCCATTGCCCTCTGAGAGCTTTAGTTGTGAATGAAACTGCATATACACATGTATAACTCAAAAGAACAGCATGCGATGGCCGGGAATCGAACCCGGGTCTACTGCTTTCAAGGCAGCTATGCTTACCACTGTACCACCATCGCAAGGACACATGCTTTCGCAGTGCCGTGTCGCAAATCGGCGCCTGTAATTGATATCTAAAGTTCAATGCTCACGGAACATGGTTTGAAGATAATTACTATCATAGAAACGCCTTTTTTTGCACGGTTTCGCTGGTCGCATTTCTTGTCCAACTGAGCAACAGGTAATGTGGCCGAGTGGTCTAAGGCGCTGGATTTAGGTTCCAGTCTCTTCGGAGGCGTGGGTTTAAATCCCACCGCTGCCAGTTCGCATGCCGAACGTCAAGAGCAGGGCTGTGTGATGTCTGTCGGCAGCGCTTCCGTTTGAGTTTAGCTTTCATAAAATACATATTCTAAATCTGGCCCTGGTCAAAAGCCAACCAGGGATTCTTTACTTCCGCCAAATGGCCTGCCAGCAGGGGCCCGTACGGGAACAACATGAACCACGTTGTTGGCAGGATTCGAACCTGCGCGGGAAATTCCCAATGGATTTCTAGTCCAACAACTCATTAGCTGCTTACGGGAACCTTTTCTTGTGCGTGTGTATGGGTTGTAGCCTTTTTTTCCTGCCGCCAAAAGTAGGAGGAGTTTTGAGGCCAAAGCGCATGCTTCTAAAGTTCAGAGGGATGGCAATGTCAACCAAGAGTCCGCAGTTGAATACTTATTTACTTTGCAAAGATCGATCGATCGATCGAAAGAAATCAAAAGCCATAGGCTTAAAAATGGGGCACTGGCAAAGTAAACAAAATCCCATCACACACTTGAGCAGAAGAAGCCATTACTCTCAGGATTTAAATCTACGTGGGGAGACCCCAAAAGAACTCTTTGGCCTCATTAGTCATCCCTGTCAAGGCGTTGCTGAATAATCTCATGTGTTATAAACATCTTGGACTTAGGCTAAAATGCTATGCTGCACCTTACCACCCAAGTACGCTTGTAGTTTGGGAATTTTGTTCACTGACAATTGCCAGAAAACCTTTTTGATTCTGAAAATAGAGCTTATTTGAGCGTTTCTTCTATAACGTAACACAGCGCCATCGGAACCTTTTCTTGTGCGTGTGTATGGGTTGTAGCCTTTTTTTCCTGCCGCCAAAAGTAGGAGGAGTTTTGAGGCCAAAGCGCATGCTTCTAAAGTTCAGAGGGATGGCAATGTCAACCAAGAGTCCGCAGTTGAATACTTATTTACTTTGCAAAGATCGATCGATCGATCGAAAGAAATCAAAAGCCATAGGCTTAAAAATGGGGCACTGGCAAAGTAAACAAAATCCCATCACACACTTGAGCAGAAGAAGCCATTACTCTCAGGATTTAAATCTACGTGGGGAGACCCCAAAAGAACTCTTTGGCCTCATTAGTCATCCCTGTCAAGGCGTTGCTGAATAATCTCATGTGTTATAAACATCTTGGACTTAGGCTAAAATGCTATGCTGCACCTTACCACCCAAGTACGCTTGTAGTTTGGGAATTTTATTCACTGACAATTGCCAGAAAATCTTTTTTGATTCTGAAAATAGAGCTTATTTGAGCGTTTCTTCTATAACGTAACACAGCGCCATCGGAACCTTTTCTTGTGCGTGTGTATGGGTTGTAGCCTTTTTTTCCTGCCGCCAAAAGTAGGAGGAGTTTTGAGGCCAAAGCGCATGCTTCTAAAGTTCAGAGGGATGGCAATGTCAACCAAGAGTCCGCAGTTGAATACTTATTTACTTTGCAAAGATCGATCGATCGATCGAAAGAAATCAAAAGCCATAGGCTTAAAAATGGGGCACTGGCAAAGTAAACAAAATCCCATCACACACTTGAGCAGAAGAAGCCATTACTCTCAGGATTTAAATCTACGTGGGGAGACCCCAAAAGAACTCTTTGGCCTCATTAGTCATCCCTGTCAAGGCGTTGCTGAATAATCTCATGTGTTATAAACATCTTGGACTTAGGCTAAAATGCTATGCTGCACCTTACCACCCAAGTACGCTTGTAGTTTGGGAATTTTGTTCACTGACAATTGCCAGAAAACCTTTTTGATTCTGAAAATAGAGCTTATTTGAGCGTTTCTTCTATAACGTAACACAGCGCCATCGGAACCTTTTCTTGTGCGTGTGTATGGGTTGTAGCCTTTTTTTCCTGCCGCCAAAAGTAGGAGGAGTTTTGAGGCCAAAGCGCATGCTTCTAAAGTTCAGAGGGATGGCAATGTCAACCAAGAGTCCGCAGTTGAATACTTATTTACTTTGCAAAGATCGATCGATCGATCGAAAGAAATCAAAAGCCATAAGCTTAAAAATGGGGCACTGGCAAAGTAAACAAAATCCCATCACAAACTTGAGCAGAAGAAGCCATTACTCTCAGGATTTAAATCTACGTGGGGAGACCCCAAAAGAACTCTTTGGCCTCATTAGTCATCCCTGTCAAGGCGTTGCTGAATAATCTCATGTGTTATAAACATCTTGGACTTAGGCTAAAATGCTATGCTGCACCTTACCACCCAAGTACGCTTGTAGTTTGGGAATTTTGTTCACTGACAATTGCCAGAAAACCTTTTTGATTCTGAAAATAGAGCTTATTTGAGCGTTTCTTCTATAACGTAACACAGCGCCATCGGAACCTTTTCTTGTGCGTGTGTATGGGTTGTAGCCTTTTTTTCCTGCCGCCAAAAGTAGGAGGAGTTTTGAGGCCAAAGCGCATGCTTCTAAAGTTCAGAGGGATGGCAATGTCAACCAAGAGTCCGCAGTTGAATACTTATTTACTTTGCAAAGATCGATCGATCGATCGAAAGAAATCAAAAGCCATAAGCTTAAAAATGGGGCACTGGCAAAGTAAACAAAATCCCATCACACACTTGAGCAGAAGAAGCCATTACTCTCAGGATTTAAATCTACGTGGGGAGACCCCAAAAGAACTCTT
The DNA here is from genome assembly GCF_026437365.1 of Eucyclogobius newberryi. Lineage (NCBI taxonomy): Eukaryota > Metazoa > Chordata > Actinopteri > Gobiiformes > Gobiidae > Eucyclogobius > Eucyclogobius newberryi. Next base: position 11,991,069 of record NW_027315735.1, read on the forward strand.
TGGCCTCATTAGTCATCCCTGTCAAGGCGTTGCTGAATAATCTCATGTGTTATTAACATCTTGGACTTAGGCTAAAATGCTATGCTGCACCTTACCACCCAAGTACGCTTGTAGTTTGGGAATTTTGTTCACTGACAATTGCCAGAAAACCTTTTTGATTCTGAAAAAAGAGCTTATTTGAGCGTTTCTTCTATAACGTAACACAGCGCCATCGGAACCTTTTCTTGTGCGTGTGTATGGGTTGTAGCCTTTTTTTCCTGCCGCCAAAAGTAGGAGGAGTTTTGAGGCCAAAGCGCATGCTTCTAAAGTTCAGAGGGATGGCAATGTCAACCAAGAGTCCGCAGTTGAATACTTATTTACTTTGCAAAGATCGATCGATCGATCGAAAGAAATCAAAAGCCATAAGCTTAAAAATGGGGCACTGGCAAAGTAAACAAAATCCCATCACACACTTGAGCAGAAGAAGCCATTACTCTCAGGATTTAAATCTACGTGGGGAGACCCCAAAAGAACTCTTTGGCCTCATTAGTCATCCCTGTCAAGGCGTTGCTGAATAATCTCATGTGTTATAAACATCTTTGACTTAGGCTAAAATGCTATGCTGCACCTTACCACCCAAGTACGCTTGTAGTTTGGGAATTTTGTTCACTGACAATTGCCAGAAAACCTTTTTGATTCTGAAAATAGAGCTTATTTGAGCGTTTCTTCTATAACGTAACACAGCGCCATCGGAACCTTTTCTTGTGCGTGTGTATGGGTTGTAGCCTTTTTTTCCTGCCGCCAAAAGTAGGAGGAGTTTTGAGGCCAAAGCGCATGCTTCTAAAGTTCAGAGGGATGGCAATGTCAACCAAGAGTCCGCAGTTGAATACTTATTTACTTTGCAAAGATCGATCGATCGATCGAAAGAAATCAAAAGCCATAAGCTTAAAAATGGGGCACTGGCAAAGTAAACAAAATCCCATCACACACTTGAGCAGAAGAAGCCATTACTCTCAGGATTTAAATCTACGTGGGGAGACCCCAAAAGAACTCTTTGGCCTCATTAGTCATCCCTGTCAAGGCGTTGCTGAATAATCTCATGTGTTATAAACATCTTGGACTTAGGCTAAAATGCTATGCTGCACCTTACCACCCAAGTACGCTTGTAGTTTGGGAATTTTGTTCACTGACAATTGCCAGAAAACCTTTTTGATTCTGAAAATAGAGCTTATTTGAGCGTTTCTTCTATAACGTAACACAGCGCCATCGGAACCTTTTCTTGTGCGTGTGTATGGGTTGTAGCCTTTTTTTCCTGCCGCCAAAAGTAGGAGGAGTTTTGAGGCCAAAGCGCATGCTTCTAAAGTTCAGAGGGATGGCAATGTCAACCAAGAGTCCGCAGTTGAATACTTATTTACTTTGCAAAGATCGATCGATCGATCGAAAGAAATCAAAAGCCATAAGCTTAAAAATGGGGCACTGGCAAAGTAAACAAAATCCCATCACACACTTGAGCAGAAGAAGCCATTACTCTCAGGATTTAAATCTACGTGGGGAGACCCCAAAAGAACTCTTTGGCCTCATTAGTCATCCCTGTCAAGGCGTTGCTGAATAATCTCATGTGTTATTAACATCTTGGACTTAGGCTAAAATGCTATGCTGCACCTTACCACCCAAGTACGCTTGTAGTTTGGGAATTTTGTTCACTGACAATTGCCAGAAAACCTTTTTGATTCTGAAAAAAGAGCTTATTTGAGCGTTTCTTCTATAACGTAACACAGCGCCATCGGAACCTTTTCTTGTGCGTGTGTATGGGTTGTAGCCTTTTTTTCCTGCCGCCAAAAGTAGGAGGAGTTTTGAGGCCAAAGCGCATGCTTCTAAAGTTCAGAGGGATGGCAATGTCAACCAAGAGTCCGCAGTTGAATACTTATTTACTTTGCAAAGATCGATCGATCGATCGAAAGAAATCAAAAGCCATAGGCTTAAAAATGGGGCACTGGCAAAGTAAACAAAATCCCATCACACACTTGAGCAGAAGAAGCCATTACTCTCAGGATTTAAATCTACGTGGGGAGACCCCAAAAGAACTCTTTGGCCTCATTAGTCATCCCTGTCAAGGCGTTGCTGAATAATCTCATGTGTTATAAACATCTTGGACTTAGGCTAAAATGCTATGCTGCACCTTACCACCCAAGTACGCTTGTAGTTTGGGAATTTTGTTCACTGACAATTGCCAGAAAACCTTTTTGATTCTGAAAATAGAGCTTATTTGAGCGTTTCTTCTATAACGTAACACAGCGCCATCGGAACCTTTTCTTGTGCGTGTGTATGGGTTGTAGCCTTTTTTTCCTGCCGCCAAAAGTAGGAGGAGTTTTGAGGCCAAAGCGCATGCTTCTAAAGTTCAGAGGGATGGCAATGTCAACCAAGAGTCCGCAGTTGAATACTTATTTACTTTGCAAAGATCGATCGATCGATCGAAAGAAATCAAAAGCCATAAGCTTAAAAATGGGGCACTGGCAAAGTAAACAAAATCCCATCACACACTTGAGCAGAAGAAGCCATTACTCTCAGGATTTAAATCTACGTGGGGAGACCCCAAAAGAACTCTTTGGCCTCATTAGTCATCCCTGTCAAGGCGTTGCTGAATAATCTCATGTGTTATAAACATCTTGGACTTAGGCTAAAATGCTATGCTGCACCTTACCACCCAAGTACGCTTGTAGTTTGGGAATTTTGTTCACTGACAATTGCCAGAAAACCTTTTTGATTCTGAAAATAGAGCTTATTTGAGCGTTTCTTCTATAACGTAACACAGCGCCATCGGAACCTTTTCTTGTGCGTGTGTATGGGTTGTAGCCTTTTTTTCCTGCCGCCAAAAGTAGGAGGAGTTTTGAGGCCAAAGCGCATGCTTCTAAAGTTCAGAGGGATGGCAATGTCAACCAAGAGTCCGCAGTTGAATACTTATTTACTTTGCAAAGATCGATCGATCGATCGAAAGAAATCAAAAGCCATAAGCTTAAAAATGGGGCACTGGCAAAGTAAACAAAATCCCATCACACACTTGAGCAGAAGAAGCCATTACTCTCAGGATTTAAATCTACGTGGGGAGACCCCAAAAGAACTCTTTGGCCTCATTAGTCATCCCTGTCAAGGCGTTGCTGAATAATCTCATGTGTTATTAACATCTTGGACTTAGGCTAAAATGCTATGCTGCACCTTACCACCCAAGTACGCTTGTAGTTTGGGAATTTTGTTCACTGACAATTGCCAGAAAACCTTTTTGATTCTGAAAATAGAGCTTATTTGAGCGTTTCTTCTATAACGTAACACAGCGCCATCGGAACCTTTTCTTGTGCGTGTGTATGGGTTGTAGCCTTTTTTTCCTGCCGCCAAAAGTAGGAGGAGTTTTGAGGCCAAAGCGCATGCTTCTAAAGTTCAGAGGGATGGCAATGTCAACCAAGAGTCCGCAGTTGAATACTTATTTACTTTGCAAAGATCGATCGATCGATCGAAAGAAATCAAAAGCCATAGGCTTAAAAATGGGGCACTGGCAAAGTAAACAAAATCCCATCACACACTTGAGCAGAAGAAGCCATTACTCTCAGGATTTAAATCTACGTGGGGAGACCCCAAAAGAACTCTTTGGCCTCATTAGTCATCCCTGTCAAGGCGTTGCTGAATAATCTCATGTGTTATTAACATCTTGGACTTAGGCTAAAATGCTATGCTGCACCTTACCACCCAAGTACGCTTGTAGTTTGGGAATTTTGTTCACTGACAATTGCCAGAAAACCTTTTTGATTCTGAAAATAGAGCTTATTTGAGCGTTTCTTCTATAACGTAACACAGCGCCATCGGAACCTTTTCTTGTGCGTGTGTATGGGTTGTAGCCTTTTTTTCCTGCCGCCAAAAGTAGGAGGAGTTTTGAGGCCAAAGCGCATGCTTCTAAAGTTCAGAGGGATGGCAATGTCAACCAAGAGTCCGCAGTTGAATACTTATTTACTTTGCAAAGATCGATCGATCGATCGAAAGAAATCAAAAGCCATAGGCTTAAAAATGGGGCACTGGCAAAGTAAACAAAATCCCATCACACACTTGAGCAGAAGAAGCCATTACTCTCAGGATTTAAATCTACGTGGGGAGACCCCAAAAGAACTCTTTGGCCTCATTAGTCATCCCTGTCAAGGCGTTGCTGAATAATCTCATGTGTTATAAACATCTTGGACTTAGGCTAAAATGCTATGCTGCACCTTACCACCCAAGTACGCTTGTAGTTTGGGAATTTTGTTCACTGACAATTGCCAGAAAACCTTTTTGATTCTGAAAATAGAGCTTATTTGAGCGTTTCTTCTATAACGTAACACAGCGCCATCGGAACCTTTTCTTGTGCGTGTGTATGGGTTGTAGCCTTTTTTTCCTGCCGCCAAAAGTAGGAGGAGTTTTGAGGCCAAAGCGCATGCTTCTAAAGTTCAGAGGGATGGCAATGTCAACCAAGAGTCCGCAGTTGAATACTTATTTACTTTGCAAAGATCGATCGATCGATCGAAAGAAATCAAAAGCCATAAGCTTAAAAATGGGGCACTGGCAAAGTAAACAAAATCCCATCACACACTTGAGCAGAAGAAGCCATTACTCTCAGGATTTAAATCTACGTGGGGAGACCCCAAAAGAACTCTTTGGCCTCATTAGTCATCCCTGTCAAGGCGTTGCTGAATAATCTCATGTGTTATTAACATCTTGGACTTAGGCTAAAATGCTATGCTGCACCTTACCACCCAAGTACGCTTGTAGTTTGGGAATTTTGTTCACTGACAATTGCCAGAAAACCTTTTTGATTCTGAAAATAGAGCTTATTTGAGCGTTTCTTCTATAACGTAACACAGCGCCATCGGAACCTTTTCTTGTGCGTGTGTATGGGTTGTAGCCTTTTTTTCCTGCCGCCAAAAGTAGGAGGAGTTTTGAGGCCAAAGCGCATGCTTCTAAAGTTCAGAGGGATGGCAATGTCAACCAAGAGTCCGCAGTTGAATACTTATTTACTTTGCAAAGATCAATCGATCGATCGAAAGAAATCAAAAGCCATAGGCTTAAAAATGGGGCACTGGCAAAGTAAACAAAATCCCATCACACACTTGAGCAGAAGAAGCCATTACTCTCAGGATTTAAATCTACGTGGGGAGACCCCAAAAGAACTCTTTGGCCTCATTAGTCATCCCTGTCAAGGCGTTGCTGAATAATCTCATGTGTTATAAACATCTTGGACTTAGGCTAAAATGCTATGCTGCACCTTACCACCCAAGTACGCTTGTAGTTTGGGAATTTTGTTCACTGACAATTGCCAGAAAACCTTTTTGATTCTGAAAATAGAGCTTATTTGAGCGTTTCTTCTATAACGTAACACAGCGCCATCGGAACCTTTTCTTGTGCGTGTGTATGGGTTGTAGCCTTTTTTTCCTGCCGCCAAAAGTAGGAGGAGTTTTGAGGCCAAAGCGCATGCTTCTAAAGTTCAGAGGGATGGCAATGTCAACCAAGAGTCCGCAGTTGAATACTTATTTACTTTGCAAAGATCGATCGATCGATCGAAAGAAATCAAAAGCCATAGGCTTAAAAATGGGGCACTGGCAAAGTAAACAAAATCCCATCACACACTTGAGCAGAAGAAGCCATTACTCTCAGGATTTAAATCTACGTGGGGAGACCCCAAAAGAACTCTTTGGCCTCATTAGTCATCCCTGTCAAGGCGTTGCTGAATAATCTCATGTGTTATAAACATCTTGGACTTAGGCTAAAATGCTATGCTGCACCTTACCACCCAAGTACGCTTGTAGTTTGGGAATTTTGTTCACTGACAATTGCCAGAAAACCTTTTTGATTCTGAAAATAGGGCTTATTTGAGCGTTTCTTCTATAACGTAACACAGCGCCATCGGAACCTTTTCTTGCGCGTGTGTATGGGTTGTAGCCTTTTTTTCCTGCCGCCAAAAGTAGGAGGAGTTTTGAGGCCAAAGCGCATGCTTCTAAAGTTCAGAGGGATGGCAATGTCAACCAAGAGTCCGCAGTTGAATACTTATTTACTTTGCAAAGATCGATCGATCGATCGAAAGAAATCAAAAGCCATAGGCTTAAAAATGGGGCACTGGCAAAGTAAACAAAATCCCATCACACACTTGAGCAGAAGAAGCCATTACTCTCAGGATTTAAATCTACGTGGGGAGACCCCAAAAGAACTCTTTGGCCTCATTAGTCATCCCTGTCAAGGCGTTGCTGAATAATCTCATGTGTTATAAACATCTTGGACTTAGGCTAAAATGCTATGCTGCACCTTACCACCCAAGTACGCTTGTAGTTTGGGAATTTTGTTCACTGACAATTGCCAGAAAACCTTTTTGATTCTGAAAATAGAGCTTATTTGAGCGTTTCTTCTATAACGTAACACAGCGCCATCGGAACCTTTTCTTGTGCGTGTGTATGGGTTGTAGCCTTTTTTTCCTGCCGCCAAAAGTAGGAGGAGTTTTGAGGCCAAAGCGCATGCTTCTAAAGTTCAGAGGGATGGCAATGTCAACCAAGAGTCCGCAGTTGAATACTTATTTACTTTGCAAAGATCGATCGATCGATCGAAAGAAATCAAAAGCCATAGGCTTAAAAATGGGGCACTGGCAAAGTAAACAAAATCCCATCACACACTTGAGCAGAAGAAGCCATTACTCTCAGGATTTAAATCTACGTGGGGAGACCCCAAAAGAACTCTTTGGCCTCATTAGTCATCCCTGTCAAGGCGTTGCTGAATAATCTCATGTGTTATAAACATCTTGGACTTAGGCTAAAATGCTATGCTGCACCTTACCACCCAAGTACGCTTGTAGTTTGGGAATTTTGTTCACTGACAATTGCCAGAAAACCTTTTTGATTCTGAAAATAGAGCTTATTTGAGCGTTTCTTCTATAACGTAACACAGCGCCATCGGAACCTTTTCTTGTGCGTGTGTATGGGTTGTAGCCTTTTTTTCCTGCCGCCAAAAGTAGGAGGAGTTTTGAGGCCAAAGCGCATGCTTCTAAAGTTCAGAGGGATGGCAATGTCAACCAAGAGTCCGCAGTTGAATACTTATTTACTTTGCAAAGATCGATCGATCGATCGAAAGAAATCAAAAGCCATAAGCTTAAAAATGGGGCACTGGCAAAGTAAACAAAATCCCATCACACACTTGAGCAGAAGAAGCCATTACTCTCAGGATTTAAATCTACGTGGGGAGACCCCAAAAGAACTCTTTGGCCTCATTAGTCATCCCTGTCAAGGCGTTGCTGAATAATCTCATGTGTTATTAACATCTTGGACTTAGGCTAAAATGCTATGCTGCACCTTACCACCCAAGTACGCTTGTAGTTTGGGAATTTTGTTCACTGACAATTGCCAGAAAACCTTTTTGATTCTGAAAATAGAGCTTATTTGAGCGTTTCTTCTATAACGTAACACAGCGCCATCGGAACCTTTTCTTGTGCGTGTGTATGGGTTGTAGCCTTTTTTTCCTGCCGCCAAAAGTAGGAGGAGTTTTGAGGCCAAAGCGCATGCTTCTAAAGTTCAGAGGGATGGCAATGTCAACCAAGAGTCCGCAGTTGAATACTTATTTACTTTGCAAAGATCGATCGATCGATCGAAAGAAATCAAAAGCCATAGGCTTAAAAATGGGGCACTGGCAAAGTAAACAAAATCCCATCACACACTTGAGCAGAAGAAGCCATTACTCTCAGGATTTAAATCTACGTGGGGAGACCCCAAAAGAACTCTTTGGCCTCATTAGTCATCCCTGTCAAGGCGTTGCTGAATAATCTCATGTGTTATAAACATCTTGGACTTAGGCTAAAATGCTATGCTGCACCTTACCACCCAAGTACGCTTGTAGTTTGGGAATTTTGTTCACTGACAATTGCCAGAAAACCTTTTTGATTCTGAAAATAGAGCTTATTTGAGCGTTTCTTCTATAACGTAACACAGCGCCATCGGAACCTTTTCTTGTGCGTGTGTATGGGTTGTAGCCTTTTTTTCCTGCCGCCAAAAGTAGGAGGAGTTTTGAGGCCAAAGCGCATGCTTCTAAAGTTCAGAGGGATGGCAATGTCAACCAAGAGTCCGCAGTTGAATACTTATTTACTTTGCAAAGATCGATCGATCGATCGAAAGAAATCAAAAGCCATAGGCTTAAAAATGGGGCACTGGCAAAGTAAACAAAATCCCATCACACACTTGAGCAGAAGAAGCCATTACTCTCAGGATTTAAATCTACGTGGGGAGACCCCAAAAGAACTCTTTGGCCTCATTAGTCATCCCTGTCAAGGCGTTGCTGAATAATCTCATGTGTTATAAACATCTTGGACTTAGGCTAAAATGCTATGCTGCACCTTACCACCCAAGTACGCTTGTAGTTTGGGAATTTTGTTCACTGACAATTGCCAGAAAACCTTTTTGATTCTGAAAATAGAGCTTATTTGAGCGTTTCTTCTATAACGTAACACAGCGCCATCGGAACCTTTTCTTGCGCGTGTGTATGGGTTGTAGCCTTTTTTTCCTGCCGCCAAAAGTAGGAGGAGTTTTGAGGCCAAAGCGCATGCTTCTAAAGTTCAGAGGGATGGCAATGTCAACCAAGAGTCCGCAGTTGAATACTTATTTACTTTGCAAAGATCGATCGATCGATCGAAAGAAATCAAAAGCCATAGGCTTAAAAATGGGGCACTGGCAAAGTAAACAAAATCCCATCACACACTTGAGCAGAAGAAGCCATTACTCTCAGGATTTAAATCTACGTGGGGAGACCCCAAAAGAACTCTTTGGCCTCATTAGTCATCCCTGTCAAGGCGTTGCTGAATAATCTCATGTGTTATAAACATCTTGGACTTAGGCTAAAATGCTATGCTGCACCTTACCACCCAAGTACGCTTGTAGTTTGGGAATTTTGTTCACTGACAATTGCCAGAAAACCTTTTTGATTCTGAAAATAGAGCTTATTTGAGCGTTTCTTCTATAACGTAACACAACGCCATCGGAACCTTTTCTTGTGCGTGTGTATGGGTTGTAGCCTTTTTTTCCTGCCGCCAAAAGTAGGAGGAGTTTTGAGGCCAAAGCGCATGCTTCTAAAGTTCAGAGGGATGGCAATGTCAACCAAGAGTCCGCAGTTGAATACTTATTTACTTTGCAAAGATCGATCGATCGATCGAAAGAAATCAAAAGCCATAGGCTTAAAAATGGGGCACTGGCAAAGTAAACAAAATCCCATCACACACTTGAGCAGAAGAAGCCATTACTCTCAGGATTTAAATCTACGTGGGGAGACCCCAAAAGAACTCTTTGGCCTCATTAGTCATCCCTGTCAAGGCGTTGCTGAATAATCTCATGTGTTATTAACATCTTGGACTTAGGCTAAAATGCTATGCTGCACCTTACCACCCAAGTACGCTTGTAGTTTGGGAATTTTGTTCACTGACAATTGCCAGAAAACCTTTTTGATTCTGAAAATAGAGCTTATTTGAGCGTTTCTTCTATAACGTAACACAGCGCCATCGGAACCTTTTCTTGTGCGTGTGTATGGGTTGTAGCCTTTTTTTCCTGCCGCCAAAAGTAGGAGGAGTTTTGAGGCCAAAGCGCATGCTTCTAAAGTTCAGAGGGATGGCAATGTCAACCAAGAGTCCGCAGTTGAATACTTATTTACTTTGCAAAGATCGATCGATCGATCGAAAGAAATCAAAAGCCATAGGCTTAAAAATGGGGCACTGGCAAAGTAAACAAAATCCCATCACACACTTGAGCAGAAGAAGCCATTACTCTCAGGATTTAAATCTACGTGGGGAGACCCCAAAAGAACTCTTTGGCCTCATTAGTCATCCCTGTCAAGGCGTTGCTGAATAATCTCATGTGTTATAAACATCTTGGACTTAGGCTAAAATGCTATGCTGCACCTTACCACCCAAGTACGCTTGTAGTTTGGGAATTTTGTTCACTGACAATTGCCAGAAAACCTTTTTGATTCTGAAAATAGAGCTTATTTGAGCGTTTCTTCTATAACGTAACACAGCGCCATCGGAACCTTTTCTTGTGCGTGTGTATGGGTTGTAGCCTTTTTTTCCTGCCGCCAAAAGTAGGAGGAGTTTTGAGGCCAAAGCGCATGCTTCTAAAGTTCAGAGGGATGGCAATGTCAACCAAGAGTCCGCAGTTGAATACTTATTTACTTTGCAAAGATCGATCGATCGATCGAAAGAAATCAAAAGCCATAGGCTTAAAAATGGGGCACTGGCAAAGTAAACAAAATCCCATCACACACTTGAGCAGAAGAAGCCATTACTCTCAGGATTTAAATCTACGTGGGGAGACCCCAAAAGAACTCTTTGGCCTCATTAGTCATCCCTGTCAAGGCGTTGCTGAATAATCTCATGTGTTATAAACATCTTGGACTTAGGCTAAAATGCTATGCTGCACCTTACCACCCAAGTACGCTTGTAGTTTGGGAATTTTGTTCACTGACAATTGCCAGAAAACCTTTTTGATTCTGAAAATAGAGCTTATTTGAGCGTTTCTTCTATAACGTAACACAGCGCCATCGGAACCTTTTCTTGCGCGTGTGTATGGGTTGTAGCCTTTTTTTCCTGCCGCCAAAAGTAGGAGGAGTTTTGAGGCCAAAGCGCATGCTTCTAAAGTTCAGAGGGATGGCAATGTCAACCAAGAGTCCGCAGTTGAATACTTATTTACTTTGCAAAGATCGATCGATCGATCGATCGAAAGAAATCAAAAGCCATAGGCTTAAAAATGGGGCACTGGCAAAGTAAACAAAATCCCATCACACACTTGAGCAGAAGAAGCCATTACTCTCAGGATTTAAATCTACGTGGGGAGACCCCAAAAGAACTCTTTGGCCTCATTAGTCATCCCTGTCAAGGCGTTGCTGAATAATCTCATGTGTTATAAACATCTTGGACTTAGGCTAAAATGCTATGCTGCACCTTACCACCCAAGTACGCTTGTAGTTTGGGAATTTTGTTCACTGACAATTGCCAGAAAACCTTTTTGATTCTGAAAATAGAGCTTATTTGAGCGTTTCTTCTATAACGTAACACAGCGCCATCGGAACCTTTTCTTGCGCGTGTGTATGGGTTGTAGCCTTTTTTTCCTGCCGCCAAAAGTAGGAGGAGTTTTGAGGCCAAAGCGCATGCTTCTAAAGTTCAGAGGGATGGCAATGTCAACCAAGAGTCCGCAGTTGAATACTTATTTACTTTGCAAAGATCGATCGATCGATCGAAAGAAATCAAAAGCCATAGGCTTAAAAATGGGGCACTGGCAAAGTAAACAAAATCCCATCACACACTTGAGCAGAAGAAGCCATTACTCTCAGGATTTAAATCTACGTGGGGAGACCCCAAAAGAACTCTTTGGCCTCATTAGTCATCCCTGTCAAGGCGTTGCTGAATAATCTCATGTGTTATAAACATCTTGGACTTAGGCTAAAATGCTATGCTGCACCTTACCACCCAAGTACGCTTGTAGTTTGGGAATTTTGTTCACTGACAATTGCCAGAAAACCTTTTTGATTCTGAAAATAGAGCTTATTTGAGCGTTTCTTCTATAACGTAACACAGCGCCATCGGAACCTTTTCTTGCGCGTGTGTATGGGTTGTAGCCTTTTTTTCCTGCCGCCAAAAGTAGGAGGAGTTTTGAGGCCAAAGCGCATGCTTCTAAAGTTCAGAGGGATGGCAATGTCAACCAAGAGTCCGCAGTTGAATACTTATTTACTTTGCAAAGATCGATCGATCGATCGAAAGAAATCAAAAGCCATAGGCTTAAAAATGGGGCACTGGCAAAGTAAACAAAATCCCATCACACACTTGAGCAGAAGAAGCCATTACTCTCAGGATTTAAATCTACGTGGGGAGACCCCAAAAGAACTCTTTGGCCTCATTAGTCATCCCTGTCAAGGCGTTGCTGAATAATCTCATGTGTTATTAACATCTTGGACTTAGGCTAAAATGCTATGCTGCACCTTACCACCCAAGTACGCTTGTAGTTTGGGAATTTTGTTCACTGACAATTGCCAGAAAACCTTTTTGATTCTGAAAATAGAGCTTATTTGAGCGTTTCTTCTATAACGTAACACAGCGCCATCGGAACCTTTTCTTGTGCGTGTGTATGGGTTGTAGCCTTTTTTTCCTGCCGCCAAAAGTAGGAGGAGTTTTGAGGCCAAAGCGCATGCTTCTAAAGTTCAGAGGGATGGCAATGTCAACCAAGAGTCCGCAGTTGAATACTTATTTACTTTGCAAAGATCGATCGATCGATCGAAAGAAATCAAAAGCCATAGGCTTAAAAATGGGGCACTGGCAAAGTAAACAAAATCCCATCACACATTTGAGCAGAAGAAGCCATTACTCTCAGGATTTAAATCTACGTGGGGAGACCCCAAAAGAACTCTTTGGCCTCATTAGTCATCCCTGTCAAGGCGTTGCTGAATAATCTCATGTGTTATAAACATCTTGGACTTAGGCTAAAATGCTATGCTGCACCTTACCACCCAAGTACGCTTGTAGTTTGGGAATTTTGTTCACTGACAATTGCCAGAAAACCTTTTTGATTCTGAAAATAGAGCTTATTTGAGCGTTTCTTCTATAACGTAACACAGCGCCATCGGAACCTTTTCTTGCGCGTGTGTATGGGTTGTAGCCTTTTTTTCCTGCCGCCAAAAGTAGGAGGAGTTTTGAGGCCAAAGCGCATGCTTCTAAAGTTCAGAGGGATGGCAATGTCAACCAAGAGTCCGCAGTTGAATACTTATTTACTTTGCAAAGATCGATCGATCGATCGAAAGAAATCAAAAGCCATAGGCTTAAAAATGGGGCACTGGCAAAGTAAACAAAATCCCATCACACACTTGAGCAGAAGAAGCCATTACTCTCAGGATTTAAATCTACGTGGGGAGACCCCAAAAGAACTCTTTGGCCTCATTAGTCATCCCTGTCAAGGCGTTGCTGAATAATCTCATGTGTTATAAACATCTTGGACTTAGGCTAAAATGCTATGCTGCACCTTACCACCCAAGTACGCTTGTAGTTTGGGAATTTTGTTCACTGACAATTGCCAGAAAACCTTTTTGATTCTGAAAATAGAGCTTATTTGAGCGTTTCTTCTATAACGTAACACAGCGCCATCGGAACCTTTTCTTGCGCGTGTGTATGGGTTGTAGCCTTTTTTTCCTGCCGCCAAAAGTAGGAGGAGTTTTGAGGCCAAAGCGCATGCTTCTAAAGTTCAGAGGGATGGCAATGTCAACCAAGAGTCCGCAGTTGAATACTTATTTACTTTGCAAAGATCGATCGATCGATCGAAAGAAATCAAAAGCCATAGGCTTAAAAATGGGGCACTGGCAAAGTAAACAAAATCCCATCACACACTTGAGCAGAAGAAGCCATTACTCTCAGGATTTAAATCTACGTGGGGAGACCCCAAAAGAACTCTTTGGCCTCATTAGTCATCCCTGTCAAGGCGTTGCTGAATAATCTCATGTGTTATTAACATCTTGGACTTAGGCTAAAATGCTATGCTGCACCTTACCACCCAAGTACGCTTGTAGTTTGGGAATTTTGTTCACTGACAATTGCCAGAAAACCTTTTTGATTCTGAAAATAGAGCTTATTTGAGCGTTTCTTCTATAACGTAACACAGCGCCATCGGAACCTTTTCTTGTGCGTGTGTATGGGTTGTAGCCTTTTTTTCCTGCCGCCAAAAGTAGGAGGAGTTTTGAGGCCAAAGCGCATGCTTCTAAAGTTCAGAGGGATGGCAATGTCAATCAAGAGTCCGCAGTTGAATACTTATTTACTTTGCAAAGATCGATCGATCGATCGAAAGAAATCAAAAGCCATAGGCTTAAAAATGGGGCACTGGCAAAGTAAACAAAATCCCATCACACACTTGAGCAGAAGAAGCCATTACTCTCAGGATTTAAATCTACGTGGGGAGACCCCAAAAGAACTCTTTGGCCTCATTAGTCATCCCTGTCAAGGCGTTGCTGAATAATCTCATGTGTTATAAACATCTTGGACTTAGGCTAAAATGCTATGCTGCACCTTACCACCCAAGTACGCTTGTAGTTTGGGAATTTTGTTCACTGACAATTGCCAGAAAACCTTTTTGATTCTGAAAATAGAGCTTATTTGAGCGTTTCTTCTATAACGTAACACAGCGCCATCGGAACCTTTTCTTGCGCGTGTGTATGGGTTGTAGCCTTTTTTTCCTGCCGCCAAAAGTAGGAGGAGTTTTGAGGCCAAAGCGCATGCTTCTAAAGTTCAGAGGGATGGCAATGTCAACCAAGAGTCCGCAGTTGAATACTTATTTACTTTGCAAAGATCGATCGATCGATCGAAAGAAATCAAAAGCCATAGGCTTAAAAATGGGGCACTGGCAAAGTAAACAAAATCCCATCACACACTTGAGCAGAAGAAGCCATTACTCTCAGGATTTAAATCTACGTGGGGAGACCCCAAAAGAACTCTTTGGCCTCATTAGTCATCCCTGTCAAGGCGTTGCTGAATAATCTCATGTGTTATTAACATCTTGGACTTAGGCTAAAATGCTATGCTGCACCTTACCACCCAAGTACGCTTGTAGTTTGGGAATTTTGTTCACTGACAATTGCCAGAAAACCTTTTTGATTCTGAAAATAGAGCTTATTTGAGCGTTTCTTCTATAACGTAACACAGCGCCATCGGAACCTTTTCTTGTGCGTGTGTATGGGTTGTAGCCTTTTTTTCCTGCCGCCAAAAGTAGGAGGAGTTTTGAGGCCAAAGCGCATGCTTCTAAAGTTCAGAGGGATGGCAATGTCAACCAAGAGTCCGCAGTTGAATACTTATTTACTTTGCAAAGATCGATCGATCGATCGAAAGAAATCAAAAGCCATAGGCTTAAAAATGGGGCACTGGCAAAGTAAACAAAATCCCATCACACACTTGAGCAGAAGAAGCCATTACTCTCAGGATTTAAATCTACGTGGGGAGACCCCAAAAGAACTCTTTGGCCTCATTAGTCATCCCTGTCAAGGCGTTGCTGAATAATCTCATGTGTTATTAACATCTTGGACTTAGGCTAAAATGCTATGCTGCACCTTACCACCCAAGTACGCTTGTAGTTTGGGAATTTTGTTCACTGACAATTGCCAGAAAACCTTTTTGATTCTGAAAATAGAGCTTATTTGAGCGTTTCTTCTATAACGTAACACAGCGCCATCGGAACCTTTTCTTGTGCGTGTGTATGGGTTGTAGCCTTTTTTTCCTGCCGCCAAAAGTAGGAGGAGTTTTGAGGCCAAAGCGCATGCTTCTAAAGTTCAGAGGGATGGCAATGTCAACCAAGAGTCCGCAGTTGAATACTTATTTACTTTGCAAAGATCGATCGATCGATCGAAAGAAATCAAAAGCCATAGGCTTAAAAATGGGGCACTGGCAAAGTAAACAAAATCCCATCACACACTTGAGCAGAAGAAGCCATTACTCTCAGGATTTAAATCTACGTGGGGAGACCCCAAAAGAACTCTTTGGCCTCATTAGTCATCCCTGTCAAGGCGTTGCTGAATAATCTCATGTGTTATTAACATCTTGGACTTAGGCTAAAATGCTATGCTGCACCTTACCACCCAAGTACGCTTGTAGTTTGGGAATTTTGTTCACTGACAATTGCCAGAAAACCTTTTTGATTCTGAAAATAGAGCTTATTTGAGCGTTTCTTCTATAACGTAACACAGCGCCATCGGAACCTTTTCTTGTGCGTGTGTATGGGTTGTAGCCTTTTTTTCCTGCCGCCAAAAGTAGGAGGAGTTTTGAGGCCAAAGCGCATGCTTCTAAAGTTCAGAGGGATGGCAATGTCAACCAAGAGTCCGCAGTTGAATACTTATTTACTTTGCAAAGATCGATCGATCGATCGAAAGAAATCAAAAGCCATAGGCTTAAAAATGGGGCACTGGCAAAGTAAACAAAATCCCATCACACACTTGAGCAGAAGAAGCCATTACTCTCAGGATTTAAATCTACGTGGGGAGACCCCAAAAGAACTCTTTGGCCTCATTAGTCATCCCTGTCAAGGCGTTGCTGAATAATCTCATGTGTTATAAACATCTTGGACTTAGGCTAAAATGCTATGCTGCACCTTACCACCCAAGTACGCTTGTAGTTTGGGAATTTTGTTCACTGACAATTGCCAGAAAACCTTTTTGATTCTGAAAATAGAGCTTATTTGAGCGTTTCTTCTATAACGTAACACAGCGCCATCGGAACCTTTTCTTGTGCGTGTGTATGGGTTGTAGCCTTTTTTTCCTGCCGCCAAAAGTAGGAGGAGTTTTGAGGCCAAAGCGCATGCTTCTAAAGTTCAGAGGGATGGCAATGTCAACCAAGAGTCCGCAGTTGAATACTTATTTACTTTGCAAAGATCGATCGATCGATCGAAAGAAATCAAAAGCCATAGGCTTAAAAATGGGGCACTGGCAAAGTAAACAAAATCCCATCACACACTTGAGCAGAAGAAGCCATTACTCTCAGGATTTAAATCTACGTGGGGAGACCCCAAAAGAACTCTTTGGCCTCATTAGTCATCCCTGTCAAGGCGTTGCTGAATAATCTCATGTGTTATTAACATCTTGGACTTAGGCTAAAATGCTATGCTGCACCTTACCACCCAAGTACGCTTGTAGTTTGGGAATTTTGTTCACTGACAATTGCCAGAAAACCTTTTTGATTCTGAAAATAGAGCTTATTTGAGCGTTTCTTCTATAACGTAACACAGCGCCATCGGAACCTTTTCTTGTGCGTGTGTATGGGTTGTAGCCTTTTTTTCCTGCCGCCAAAAGTAGGAGGAGTTTTGAGGCCAAAGCGCATGCTTCTAAAGTTCAGAGGGATGGCAATGTCAACCAAGAGTCCGCAGTTGAATACTTATTTACTTTGCAAAGATCGATCGATCGATCGAAAGAAATCAAAAGCCATAAGCTTAAAAATGGGGCACTGGCAAAGTAAACAAAATCCCATCACACACTTGAGCAGAAGAAGCCATTACTCTCAGGATTTAAATCTACGTGGGGAGACCCCAAAAGAACTCTTTGGCCTCATTAGTCATCCCTGTCAAGGCGTTGCTGAATAATCTCATGTGTTATTAACATCTTGGACTTAGGCTAAAATGCTATGCTGCACCTTACCACCCAAGTACGCTTGTAGTTTGGGAATTTTGTTCACTGACAATTGCCAGAAAACCTTTTTGATTCTGAAAATAGAGCTTATTTGAGCGTTTCTTCTATAACCTAACACAGCGCCATCGGAACCTTTTCTTGTGCGTGTGTATGGGTTGTAGCCTTTTTTTCCTGCCGCCAAAAGTAGGAGGAGTTTTGAGGCCAAAGCGCATGCTTCTAAAGTTCAGAGGGATGGCAATGTCAACCAAGAGTCCGCAGTTGAATACTTATTTACTTTGCAAAGATCGATCGATCGATCGAAAGAAATCAAAAGCCATAGGCTTAAAAATGGGGCACTGGCAAAGTAAACAAAATCCCATCACACACTTGAGCAGAAGAAGCCATTACTCTCAGGATTTAAATCTACGTGGGGAGACCCCAAAAGAACTCTTTGTCCTCATTAGTCATCCCTGTCAAGGCGTTGCTGAATAATCTCATGTGTTATAAACATCTTGGACTTAGGCTAAAATGCTATGCTGCACCTTACCACCCAAGTACGCTTGTAGTTTGGGAATTTTGTTCACTGACAATTGCCAGAAAACCTTTTTGATTCTGAAAATAGAGCTTATTTGAGCGTTTCTTCTATAACGTAACACAGCGCCATCGGAACCTTTTCTTTTGCGTGTGTATGGGTTGTAGCCTTTTTTTCCTGCCGCCAAAAGTAGGAGGAGTTTTGAGGCCAAAGCGCATGCTTCTAAAGTTCAGAGGGATGGCAATGTCAACCAAGAGTCCGCAGTTGAATACTTATTTACTTTGCAAAGATCGATCAATCGATCGAAAGAAATCAAAAGCCATAAGCTTAAAAATGGGGCACTGGCAAAGTAAACAAAATCCCATCACACACTTGAGCAGAAGAAGCCATTACTCTCAGGATTTAAATCTACGTGGGGAGACCCCAAAAGAACTCTTTGGCCTCATTAGTCATCCCTGTCAAGGCGTTGCTGAATAATCTCATGTGTTATTAACATCTTGGACTTAGGCTAAAATGCTATGCTGCACCTTACCACCCAAGTACGCTTGTAGTTTGGGAATTTTGTTCACTGACAATTGCCAGAAAACCTTTTTGATTCTGAAAATAGAGCTTATTTGAGCGTTTCTTCTATAACCTAACACAGCGCCATCGGAACCTTTTCTTGTGCGTGTGTATGGGTTGTAGCCTTTTTTTCCTGCCGCCAAAAGTAGGAGGAGTTTTGAGGCCAAAGCGCATGCTTCTAAAGTTCAGAGGGATGGCAATGTCAACCAAGAGTCCGCAGTTGAATACTTATTTACTTTGCAAAGATCGATCGATCGATCGAAAGAAATCAAAAGCCATAGGCTTAAAAATGGGGCACTGGCAAAGTAAACAAAATCCCATCACACACTTGAGCAGAAGAAGCCATTACTCTCAGGATTTAAATCTACGTGGGGAGACCCCAAAAGAACTCTTTGGCCTCATTAGTCATCCCTGTCAAGGCGTTGCTGAATAATCTCATGTGTTATAAACATCTTGGACTTAGGCTAAAATGCTATGCTGCACCTTACCACCCAAGTACGCTTGTAGTTTGGGAATTTTGTTCACTGACAATTGCCAGAAAACCTTTTTGATTCTGAAAATAGAGCTTATTTGAGCGTTTCTTCTATAACCTAACACAGCGCCATCGGAACCTTTTCTTGTGCGTGTGTATGGGTTGTAGCCTTTTTTTCCTGCCGCCAAAAGTAGGAGGAGTTTTGAGGCCAAAGCGCATGCTTCTAAAGTTCAGAGGGATGGCAATGTCAACCAAGAGTCCGCAGTTGAATACTTATTTACTTTGCAAAGATCGATCGATCGATCGAAAGAAATCAAAAGCCATAGGCTTAAAAATGGGGCACTGGCAAAGTAAACAAAATCCCATCACACACTTGAGCAGAAGAAGCCATTACTCTCAGGATTTAAATCTACGTGGGGAGACCCCAAAAGAACTCTTTGGCCTCATTAGTCATCCCTGTCAAGGCGTTGCTGAATAATCTCATGTGTTATTAACATCTTGGACTTAGGCTAAAATGCTATGCTGCACCTTACCACCCAAGTACGCTTGTAGTTTGGGAATTTTGTTCACTGACAATTGCCAGAAAACCTTTTTGATTCTGAAAATAGAGCTTATTTGAGCGTTTCTTCTATAACGTAACACAGCGCCATCGGAACCTTTTCTTGTGCGTGTGTATGGGTTGTAGCCTTTTTTTCCTGCCGCCAAAAGTAGGAGGAGTTTTGAGGCCAAAGCGCATGCTTCTAAAGTTCAGAGGGATGGCAATGTCAACCAAGAGTCCGCAGTTGAATACTTATTTACTTTGCAAAGATCGATCGATCGATCGAAAGAAATCAAAAGCCATAAGCTTAAAAATGGGGCACTGGCAAAGTAAACAAAATCCCATCACACACTTGAGCAGAAGAAGCCATTACTCTCAGGATTTAAATCTACGTGGGGAGACCCCAAAAGAACTCTTTGGCCTCATTAGTCATCCCTGTCAAGGCGTTGCTGAATAATCTCATGTGTTATAAACATCTTGGACTTAGGCTAAAATGCTATGCTGCACCTTACCACCCAAGTACGCTTGTAGTTTGGGAATTTTGTTCACTGACAATTGCCAGAAAACCTTTTTGATTCTGAAAATAGAGCTTATTTGAGCGTTTCTTCTATAACCTAACACAGCGCCATCGGAACCTTTTCTTGTGCGTGTGTATGGGTTGTAGCCTTTTTTTCCTGCCGCCAAAAGTAGGAGGAGTTTTGAGGCCAAAGCGCATGCTTCTAAAGTTCAGAGGGATGGCAATGTCAACCAAGAGTCCGCAGTTGAATACTTATTTACTTTGCAAAGATCGATCGATCGATCGAAAGAAATCAAAAGCCATAAGCTTAAAAATGGGGCACTGGCAAAGTAAACAAAATCCCATCACACACTTGAGCAGAAGAAGCCATTACTCTCAGGATTTAAATCTACGTGGGGAGACCCCAAAAGAACTCTTTGGCCTCATTAGTCATCCCTGTCAAGGCGTTGCTGAATAATCTCATGTGTTATTAACATCTTGGACTTAGGCTAAAATGCTATGCTGCACCTTACCACCCAAGTACGCTTGTAGTTTGGGAATTTTGTTCACTGACAATTGCCAGAAAACCTTTTTGATTCTGAAAATAGAGCTTATTTGAGCGTTTCTTCTATAACCTAACACAGCGCCATCGGAACCTTTTCTTGTGCGTGTGTATGGGTTGTAGCCTTTTTTTCCTGCCGCCAAAAGTAGGAGGAGTTTTGAGGCCAAAGCGCATGCTTCTAAAGTTCAGAGGGATGGCAATGTCAACCAAGAGTCCGCAGTTGAATACTTATTTACTTTGCAAAGATCGATCGATCGATCGAAAGAAATCAAAAGCCATAGGCTTAAAAATGGGGCACTGGCAAAGTAAACGAAATCCCATCACACACTTGAGCAGAAGAAGCCATTACTCTCAGGATTTAAATCTACGTGGGGAGACCCCAAAAGAACTCTTTGGCCTCATTAGTCATCCCTGTCAAGGCGTTGCTGAATAATCTCATGTGTTATAAACATCTTGGACTTAGGCTAAAATGCTATGCTGCACCTTACCACCCAAGTACGCTTGTAGTTTGGGAATTTTGTTCACTGACAATTGCCAGAAAACCTTTTTGATTCTGAAAATAGAGCTTATTTGAGCGTTTCTTCTATAACCTAACACAGCGCCATCGGAACCTTTTCTTGTGCGTGTGTATGGGTTGTAGCCTTTTTTTCCTGCCGCCAAAAGTAGGAGGAGTTTTGAGGCCAAAGCGCATGCTTCTAAAGTTCAGAGGGATGGCAATGTCAACCAAGAGTCCGCAGTTGAATACTTATTTACTTTGCAAAGATCGATCGATCGATCGAAAGAAATCAAAAGCCATAGGCTTAAAAATGGGGCACTGGCAAAGTAAACAAAATCCCATCACACACTTGAGCAGAAGAAGCCATTACTCTCAGGATTTAAATCTACGTGGGGAGACCCCAAAAGAACTCTTTGGCCTCATTAGTCATCCCTGTCAAGGCGTTGCTGAATAATCTCATGTGTTATTAACATCTTGGACTTAGGCTAAAATGCTATGCTGCACCTTACCACCCAAGTACGCTTGTAGTTTGGGAATTTTGTTCACTGACAATTGCCAGAAAACCTTTTTGATTCTGAAAATAGAGCTTATTTGAGCGTTTCTTCTATAACGTAACACAGCGCCATCGGAACCTTTTCTTGTGCGTGTGTATGGGTTGTAGCCTTTTTTTCCTGCCGCCAAAAGTAGGAGGAGTTTTGAGGCCAAAGCGCATGCTTCTAAAGTTCAGAGGGATGGCAATGTCAACCAAGAGTCCGCAGTTGAATACTTATTTACTTTGCAAAGATCGATCGATCGATCGAAAGAAATCAAAAGCCATAAGCTTAAAAATGGGGCACTGGCAAAGTAAACAAAATCCCATCACACACTTGAGCAGAAGAAGCCATTACTCTCAGGATTTAAATCTACGTGGGGAGACCCCAAAAGAACTCTTTGGCCTCATTAGTCATCCCTGTCAAGGCGTTGCTGAATAATCTCATGTGTTATAAACATCTTGGACTTAGGCTAAAATGCTATGCTGCACCTTACCACCCAAGTACGCTTGTAGTTTGGGAATTTTGTTCACTGACAATTGCCAGAAAACCTTTTTGATTCTGAAAATAGAGCTTATTTGAGCGTTTCTTCTATAACGTAACACAGCGCCATCGGAACCTTTTCTTGTGCGTGTGTATGGGTTGTAGCCTTTTTTTCCTGCCGCCAAAAGTAGGAGGAGTTTTGAGGCCAAAGCGCATGCTTCTAAAGTTCAGAGGGATGGCAATGTCAACCAAGAGTCCGCAGTTGAATACTTATTTACTTTGCAAAGATCGATCGATCGATCGAAAGAAATCAAAAGCCATAAGCTTAAAAATGGGGCACTGGCAAAGTAAACAAAATCCCATCACACACTTGAGCAGAAGAAGCCATTACTCTCAGGATTTAAATCTACGTGGGGAGACCCCAAAAGAACTCTTTGGCCTCATTAGTCATCCCTGTCAAGGCGTTGCTGAATAATCTCATGTGTTATTAACATCTTGGACTTAGGCTAAAATGCTATGCTGCACCTTACCACCCAAGTACGCTTGTAGTTTGGGAATTTTGTTCACTGACAATTGCCAGAAAACCTTTTTGATTCTGAAAATAGAGCTTATTTGAGCGTTTCTTCTATAACCTAACACAGCGCCATCGGAACCTTTTCTTGTGCGTGTGTATGGGTTGTAGCCTTTTTTTCCTGCCGCCAAAAGTAGGAGGAGTTTTGAGGCCAAAGCGCATGCTTCTAAAGTTCAGAGGGATGGCAATGTCAACCAAGAGTCCGCAGTTGAATACTTATTTACTTTGCAAAGATCGATCGATCGATCGAAAGAAATCAAAAGCCATAGGCTTAAAAATGGGGCACTGGCAAAGTAAACAAAATCCCATCACACACTTGAGCAGAAGAAGCCATTACTCTCAGGATTTAAATCTACGTGGGGAGACCCCAAAAGAACTCTTTGGCCTCATTAGTCATCCCTGTCAAGGCGTTGCTGAATAATCTCATGTGTTATTAACATCTTGGACTTAGGCTAAAATGCTATGCTGCACCTTACCACCCAAGTACGCTTGTAGTTTGGGAATTTTGTTCACTGACAATTGCCAGAAAACCTTTTTGATTCTGAAAATAGAGCTTATTTGAGCGTTTCTTCTATAACGTAACACAGCGCCATCGGAACCTTTTCTTGTGCGTGTGTATGGGTTGTAGCCTTTTTTTCCTGCCGCCAAAAGTAGGAGGAGTTTTGAGGCCAAAGCGCATGCTTCTAAAGTTCAGAGGGATGGCAATGTCAACCAAGAGTCCGCAGTTGAATACTTATTTACTTTGCAAAGATCGATCGATCGATCGAAAGAAATCAAAAGCCATAAGCTTAAAAATGGGGCACTGGCAAAGTAAACAAAATCCCATCACACACTTGAGCAGAAGAAGCCATTACTCTCAGGATTTAAATCTACGTGGGGAGACCCCAAAAGAACTCTTTGGCCTCATTAGTCATCCCTGTCAAGGCGTTGCTGAATAATCTCATGTGTTATTAACATCTTGGACTTAGGCTAAAATGCTATGCTGCACCTTACCACCCAAGTACGCTTGTAGTTTGGGAATTTTGTTCACTGACAATTGCCAGAAAACCTTTTTGATTCTGAAAATAGAGCTTATTTGAGCGTTTCTTCTATAACCTAACACAGCGCCATCGGAACCTTTTCTTGTGCGTGTGTATGGGTTGTAGCCTTTTTTTCCTGCCGCCAAAAGTAGGAGGAGTTTTGAGGCCAAAGCGCATGCTTCTAAAGTTCAGAGGGATGGCAATGTCAACCAAGAGTCCGCAGTTGAATACTTATTTACTTTGCAAAGATCGATCGATCGATCGAAAGAAATCAAAAGCCATAGGCTTAAAAATGGGGCACTGGCAAAGTAAACAAAATCCCATCACACACTTGAGCAGAAGAAGCCATTACTCTCAGGATTTAAATCTACGTGGGGAGACCCCAAAAGAACTCTTTGGCCTCATTAGTCATCCCTGTCAAGGCGTTGCTGAATAATCTCATGTGTTATAAACATCTTGGACTTAGGCTAAAATGCTATGCTGCACCTTACCACCCAAGTACGCTTGTAGTTTGGGAATTTTGTTCACTGACAATTGCCAGAAAACCTTTTTGATTCTGAAAATAGAGCTTATTTGAGCGTTTCTTCTATAACGTAACACAGCGCCATCGGAACCTTTTCTTGTGCGTGTGTATGGGTTGTAGCCTTTTTTTCCTGCCGCCAAAAGTAGGAGGAGTTTTGAGGCCAAAGCGCATGCTTCTAAAGTTCAGAGGGATGGCAATGTCAACCAAGAGTCCGCAGTTGAATACTTATTTACTTTGCAAAGATCGATCGATCGATCGAAAGAAATCAAAAGCCATAGGCTTAAAAATGGGGCACTGGCAAAGTAAACAAAATCCCATCACACACTTGAGCAAAAGAAGCCATTACTCTCAGGATTTAAATCTACGTGGGGAGACCCCAAAAGAACTCTTTGGCCTCATTAGTCATCCCTGTCAAGGCGTTGCTGAATAATCTCATGTGTTATTAACATCTTGGACTTAGGCTAAAATGCTATGCTGCACCTTACCACCCAAGTACGCTTGTAGTTTGGGAATTTTGTTCACTGACAATTGCCAGAAAACCTTTTTGATTCTGAAAATAGAGCTTATTTGAGCGTTTCTTCTATAACGTAACACAGCGCCATCGGAACCTTTTCTTGTGCGTGTGTATGGGTTGTAGCCTTTTTTTCCTGCCGCCAAAAGTAGGAGGAGTTTTGAGGCCAAAGCGCATGCTTCTAAAGTTCAGAGGGATGGCAATGTCAACCAAGAGTCCGCAGTTGAATACTTATTTACTTTGCAAAGATCGATCGATCGATCGAAAGAAATCAAAAGCCATAGGCTTAAAAATGGGGCACTGGCAAAGTAAACAAAATCCCATCACACACTTGAGCAGAAGAAGCCATTACTCTCAGGATTTAAATCTACGTGGGGAGACCCCAAAAGAACTCTTTGGCCTCATTAGTCATCCCTGTCAAGGCGTTGCTGAATAATCTCATGTGTTATAAACATCTTGGACTTAGGCTAAAATGCTATGCTGCACCTTACCACCCAAGTACGCTTGTAGTTTGGGAATTTTGTTCACTGACAATTGCCAGAAAACCTTTTTGATTCTGAAAATAGAGCGTATTTGAGCGTTTCTTCTATAACGTAACACAGCGCCATCGGAACCTTTTCTTGTGCGTGTGTATGGGTTGTAGCCTTTTTTTCCTGCCGCCAAAAGTAGGAGGAGTTTTGAGGCCAAAGCGCATGCTTCTAAAGTTCAGAGGGATGGCAATGTCAACCAAGAGTCCGCAGTTGAATACTTATTTACTTTGCAAAGATCGATCGATCGATCGAAAGAAATCAAAAGCCATAAGCTTAAAAATGGGGCACTGGCAAAGTAAACAAAATCCCATCACACACTTGAGCAGAAGAAGCCATTACTCTCAGGATTTAAATCTACGTGGGGAGACCCCAAAAGAACTCTTTGGCCTCATTAGTCATCCCTGTCAAGGCGTTGCTGAATAATCTCATGTGTTATTAACATCTTGGACTTAGGCTAAAATGCTATGCTGCACCTTACCACCCAAGTACGCTTGTAGTTTGGGAATTTTGTTCACTGACAATTGCCAGAAAACCTTTTTGATTCTGAAAATAGAGCTTATTTGAGCGTTTCTTCTATAACGTAACACAGCGCCATCGGAACCTTTTCTTGTGCGTGTGTATGGGTTGTAGCCTTTTTTTCCTGCCGCCAAAAGTAGGAGGAGTTTTGAGGCCAAAGCGCATGCTTCTAAAGTTCAGAGGGATGGCAATGTCAACCAAGAGTCCGCAGTTGAATACTTATTTACTTTGCAAAGATCGATCGATCGATCGAAAGAAATCAAAAGCCATAGGCTTAAAAATGGGGCACTGGCAAAGTAAACAAAATCCCATCACACACTTGAGCAGAAGAAGCCATTACTCTCAGGATTTAAATCTACGTGGGGAGACCCCAAAAGAACTCTTTGGCCTCATTAGTCATCCCTGTCAAGGCGTTGCTGAATAATCTCATGTGTTATAAACATCTTGGACTTAGGCTAAAATGCTATGCTGCACCTTACCACCCAAGTACGCTTGTAGTTTGGGAATTTTGTTCACTGACAATTGCCAGAAAACCTTTTTGATTCTGAAAATAGAGCTTATTTGAGCGTTTCTTCTATAACGTAACACAGCGCCATCGGAACCTTTTCTTGTGCGTGTGTATGGGTTGTAGCCTTTTTTTCCTGCCGCCAAAAGTAGGAGGAGTTTTGAGGCCAAAGCGCATGCTTCTAAAGTTCAGAGGGATGGCAATGTCAACCAAGAGTCCGCAGTTGAATACTTATTTACTTTGCAAAGATCGATCGATCGATCGAAAGAAATCAAAAGCCATAGGCTTAAAAATGGGGCACTGGCAAAGTAAACAAAATCCCATCACACACTTGAGCAGAAGAAGCCATTACTCTCAGGATTTAAATCTACGTGGGGAGACCCCAAAAGAACTCTTTGGCCTCATTAGTCATCCCTGTCAAGGCGTTGCTGAATAATCTCATGTGTTATTAACATCTTGGACTTAGGCTAAAATGCTATGCTGCACCTTACCACCCAAGTACGCTTGTAGTTTGGGAATTTTGTTCACTGACAATTGCCAGAAAACCTTTTTGATTCTGAAAATAGAGCTTATTTGAGCGTTTCTTCTATAACGTAACACAGCGCCATCGGAACCTTTTCTTGTGCGTGTGTATGGGTTGTAGCCTTTTTTTCCTGCCGCCAAAAGTAGGAGGAGTTTTGAGGCCAAAGCGCATGCTTCTAAAGTTCAGAGGGATGGCAATGTCAACCAAGAGTCCGCAGTTGAATACTTATTTACTTTGCAAAGATCGATCGATCGATCGAAAGAAATCAAAAGCCATAGGCTTAAAAATGGGGCACTGGCAAAGTAAACAAAATCCCATCACACACTTGAGCAGAAGAAGCCATTACTCTCAGGATTTAAATCTACGTGGGGAGACCCCAAAAGAACTCTTTGGCCTCATTAGTCATCCCTGTCAAGGCGTTGCTGAATAATCTCATGTGTTATAAACATCTTGGACTTAGGCTAAAATGCTATGCTGCACCTTACCACCCAAGTACGCTTGTAGTTTGGGAATTTTGTTCACTGACAATTGCCAGAAAACCTTTTTGATTCTGAAAATAGAGCTTATTTGAGCGTTTCTTCTATAACGTAACACAGCGCCATCGGAACCTTTTCTTGTGCGTGTGTATGGGTTGTAGCCTTTTTTTCCTGCCGCCAAAAGTAGGAGGAGTTTTGAGGCCAAAGCGCATGCTTCTAAAGTTCAGAGGGATGGCAATGTCAACCAAGAGTCCGCAGTTGAATACTTATTTACTTTGCAAAGATCGATCGATCGATCGAAAGAAATCAAAAGCCATAAGCTTAAAAATGGGGCACTGGCAAAGTAAACAAAATCCCATCACACACTTGAGCAGAAGAAGCCATTACTCTCAGGATTTAAATCTACGTGGGGAGACCCCAAAAGAACTCTTTGGCCTCATTAGTCATCCCTGTCAAGGCGTTGCTGAATAATCTCATGTGTTATTAACATCTTGGACTTAGGCTAAAATGCTATGCTGCACCTTACCACCCAAGTACGCTTGTAGTTTGGGAATTTTGTTCACTGACAATTGCCAGAAAACCTTTTTGATTCTGAAAATAGAGCTTATTTGAGCGTTTCTTCTATAACGTAACACAGCGCCATCGGAACCTTTTCTTGTGCGTGTGTATGGGTTGTAGCCTTTTTTTCCTGCCGCCAAAAGTAGGAGGAGTTTTGAGGCCAAAGCGCATGCTTCTAAAGTTCAGAGGGATGGCAATGTCAACCAAGAGTCCGCAGTTGAATACTTATTTACTTTGCAAAGATCGATCGATCGATCGAAAGAAATCAAAAGCCATAGGCTTAAAAATGGGGCACTGGCAAAGTAAACAAAATCCCATCACACACTTGAGCAGAAGAAGCCATTACTCTCAGGATTTAAATCTACGTGGGGAGACCCCAAAAGAACTCTTTGGCCTCATTAGTCATCCCTGTCAAGGCGTTGCTGAATAATCTCATGTGTTATAAACATCTTGGACTTAGGCTAAAATGCTATGCTGCACCTTACCACCCAAGTACGCTTGTAGTTTGGGAATTTTGTTCACTGACAATTGCCAGAAAACCTTTTTGATTCTGAAAATAGAGCTTATTTGAGCGTTTCTTCTATAACGTAACACAGCGCCATCGGAACCTTTTCTTGTGCGTGTGTATGGGTTGTAGCCTTTTTTTCCTGCCGCCAAAAGTAGGAGGAGTTTTGAGGCCAAAGCGCATGCTTCTAAAGTTCAGAGGGATGGCAATGTCAACCAAGAGTCCGCAGTTGAATACTTATTTACTTTGCAAAGATCGATCGATCGATCGAAAGAAATCAAAAGCCATAAGCTTAAAAATGGGGCACTGGCAAAGTAAACAAAATCCCATCACACACTTGAGCAGAAGAAGCCATTACTCTCAGGATTTAAATCTACGTGGGGAGACCCCAAAAGAACTCTTTGGCCTCATTAGTCATCCCTGTCAAGGCGTTGCTGAATAATCTCATGTGTTATTAACATCTTGGACTTAGGCTAAAATGCTATGCTGCACCTTACCACCCAAGTACGCTTGTAGTTTGGGAATTTTGTTCACTGACAATTGCCAGAAAACCTTTTTGATTCTGAAAATAGAGCTTATTTGAGCGTTTCTTCTATAACGTAACACAGCGCCATCGGAACCTTTTCTTGTGCGTGTGTATGGGTTGTAGCCTTTTTTTCCTGCCGCCAAAAGTAGGAGGAGTTTTGAGGCCAAAGCGCATGCTTCTAAAGTTCAGAGGGATGGCAATGTCAACCAAGAGTCCGCAGTTGAATACTTATTTACTTTGCAAAGATCGATCGATCGATCGAAAGAAATCAAAAGCCATAGGCTTAAAAATGGGGCACTGGCAAAGTAAACAAAATCCCATCACACACTTGAGCAGAAGAAGCCATTACTCTCAGGATTTAAATCTACGTGGGGAGACCCCAAAAGAACTCTTTGGCCTCATTAGTCATCCCTGTCAAGGCGTTGCTGAATAATCTCATGTGTTATAAACATCTTGGACTTAGGCTAAAATGCTATGCTGCACCTTACCACCCAAGTACGCTTGTAGTTTGGGAATTTTGTTCACTGACAATTGCCAGAAAACCTTTTTGATTCGGAAAATAGAGCTTATTTGAGCGTTTCTTCTATAACTTAACACAGCGCCATCGGAACCTTTTCTTGTGCGTGTGTATGGGTTGTAGCCTTTTTTTCCTGCCGCCAAAAGTAGGAGGAGTTTTGAGGCCAAAGCGCATGCTTCTAAAGTTCAGAGGGATGGCAATGTCAACCAAGAGTCCGCAGTTGAATACTTATTTACTTTGCAAAGATCGATCGATCGATCGAAAGAAATCAAAAGCCATAGGCTTAAAAATGGGGCACTGGCAAAGTAAACAAAATCCCATCACACACTTGAGCAGAAGAAGCCATTACTCTCAGGATTTAAATCTACGTGGGGAGACCCCAAAAGAACTCTTTGGCCTCATTAGTCATCCCTGTCAAGGCGTTGCTGAATAATCTCATGTGTTATAAACATCTTGGACTTAGGCTAAAATGCTATGCTGCACCTTACCACCCAAGTACGCTTGTAGTTTGGGAATTTTGTTCACTGACAATTGCCAGAAAACCTTTTTGATTCTGAAAATAGAGCTTATTTGAGCGTTTCTTCTATAACGTAACACAGCGCCATCGGAACCTTTTCTTGCGCGTGTGTATGGGTTGTAGCCTTTTTTTCCTGCCGCCAAAAGTAGGAGGAGTTTTGAGGCCAAAGCGCATGCTTCTAAAGTTCAGAGGGATGGCAATGTCAACCAAGAGTCCGCAGTTGAATACTTATTTACTTTGCAAAGATCGATCGATCGATCGAAAGAAATCAAAAGCCATAGGCTTAAAAATGGGGCACTGGCAAAGTAAACAAAATCCCATCACACACTTGAGCAGAAGAAGCCATTACTCTCAGGATTTAAATCTACGTGGGGAGACCCCAAAAGAACTCTTTGGCCTCATTAGTCATCCCTGTCAAGGCGTTGCTGAATAATCTCATGTGTTATAAACATCTTGGACTTAGGCTAAAATGCTATGCTGCACCTTACCACCCAAGTACGCTTGTAGTTTGGGAATTTTGTTCACTGACAATTGCCAGAAAACCTTTTTGATTCTGAAAATAGAGCTTATTTGAGCGTTTCTTCTATAACGTAACACAGCGCCATCGGAACCTTTTCTTGCGCGTGTGTATGGGTTGTAGCCTTTTTTTCCTGCCGCCAAAAGTAGGAGGAGTTTTGAGGCCAAAGCGCATGCTTCTAAAGTTCAGAGGGATGGCAATGTCAACCAAGAGTCCGCAGTTGAATACTTATTTACTTTGCAAAGATCGATCGATCGATCGAAAGAAATCAAAAGCCATAGGCTTAAAAATGGGGCACTGGCAAAGTAAACAAAATCCCATCACACACTTGAGCAGAAGAAGCCATTACTCTCAGGATTTAAATCTACGTGGGGAGACCCCAAAAGAACTCTTTGGCCTCATTAGTCATCCCTGTCAAGGCGTTGCTGAATAATCTCATGTGTTATTAACATCTTGGACTTAGGCTAAAATGCTATGCTGCACCTTACCACCCAAGTACGCTTGTAGTTTGGGAATTTTGTTCACTGACAATTGCCAGAAAACCTTTTTGATTCTGAAAATAGAGCTTATTTGAGCGTTTCTTCTATAACGTAACACAGCGCCATCGGAACCTTTTCTTGTGCGTGTGTATGGGTTGTAGCCTTTTTTTCCTGCCGCCAAAAGTAGGAGGAGTTTTGAGGCCAAAGCGCATGCTTCTAAAGTTCAGAGGGATGGCAATGTCAACCAAGAGTCCGCAGTTGAATACTTATTTACTTTGCAAAGATCGATCGATCGATCGAAAGAAATCAAAAGCCATAGGCTTAAAAATGGGGCACTGGCAAAGTAAACAAAATCCCATCACACATTTGAGCAGAAGAAGCCATTACTCTCAGGATTTAAATCTACGTGGGGAGACCCCAAAAGAACTCTTTGGCCTCATTAGTCATCCCTGTCAAGGCGTTGCTGAATAATCTCATGTGTTATAAACATCTTGGACTTAGGCTAAAATGCTATGCTGCACCTTACCACCCAAGTACGCTTGTAGTTTGGGAATTTTGTTCACTGACAATTGCCAGAAAACCTTTTTGATTCTGAAAATAGAGCTTATTTGAGCGTTTCTTCTATAACGTAACACAGCGCCATCGGAACCTTTTCTTGCGCGTGTGTATGGGTTGTAGCCTTTTTTTCCTGCCGCCAAAAGTAGGAGGAGTTTTGAGGCCAAAGCGCATGCTTCTAAAGTTCAGAGGGATGGCAATGTCAACCAAGAGTCCGCAGTTGAATACTTATTTACTTTGCAAAGATCGATCGATCGATCGAAAGAAATCAAAAGCCATAGGCTTAAAAATGGGGCACTGGCAAAGTAAACAAAATCCCATCACACACTTGAGCAGAAGAAGCCATTACTCTCAGGATTTAAATCTACGTGGGGAGACCCCAAAAGAACTCTTTGGCCTCATTAGTCATCCCTGTCAAGGCGTTGCTGAATAATCTCATGTGTTATAAACATCTTGGACTTAGGCTAAAATGCTATGCTGCACCTTACCACCCAAGTACGCTTGTAGTTTGGGAATTTTGTTCACTGACAATTGCCAGAAAACCTTTTTGATTCTGAAAATAGAGCTTATTTGAGCGTTTCTTCTATAACGTAACACAGCGCCATCGGAACCTTTTCTTGCGCGTGTGTATGGGTTGTAGCCTTTTTTTCCTGCCGCCAAAAGTAGGAGGAGTTTTGAGGCCAAAGCGCATGCTTCTAAAGTTCAGAGGGATGGCAATGTCAACCAAGAGTCCGCAGTTGAATACTTATTTACTTTGCAAAGATCGATCGATCGATCGAAAGAAATCAAAAGCCATAGGCTTAAAAATGGGGCACTGGCAAAGTAAACAAAATCCCATCACACACTTGAGCAGAAGAAGCCATTACTCTCAGGATTTAAATCTACGTGGGGAGACCCCAAAAGAACTCTTTGGCCTCATTAGTCATCCCTGTCAAGGCGTTGCTGAATAATCTCATGTGTTATAAACATCTTGGACTTAGGCTAAAATGCTATGCTGCACCTTACCACCCAAGTACGCTTGTAGTTTGGGAATTTTGTTCACTGACAATTGCCAGAAAACCTTTTTGATTCTGAAAATAGAGCTTATTTGAGCGTTTCTTCTATAACGTAACACAGCGCCATCGGAACCTTTTCTTGTGCGTGTGTATGGGTTGTAGCCTTTTTTTCCTGCCGCCAAAAGTAGGAGGAGTTTTGAGGCCAAAGCGCATGCTTCTAAAGTTCAGAGGGATGGCAATGTCAACCAAGAGTCCGCAGTTGAATACTTATTTACTTTGCAAAGATCGATCGATCGATCGAAAGAAATCAAAAGCCATAGGCTTAAAAATGGGGCACTGGCAAAGTAAACAAAATCCCATCACACACTTGAGCAGAAGAAGCCATTACTCTCAGGATTTAAATCTACGTGGGGAGACCCCAAAAGAACTCTTTGGCCTCATTAGTCATCCCTGTCAAGGCGTTGCTGAATAATCTCATGTGTTATAAACATCTTGGACTTAGGCTAAAATGCTATGCTGCACCTTACCACCCAAGTACGCTTGTAGTTTGGGAATTTTGTTCACTGACAATTGCCAGAAAACCTTTTTGATTCTGAAAATAGAGCTTATTTGAGCGTTTCTTCTATAACGTAACACAGCGCCATCGGAACCTTTTCTTGCGCGTGTGTATGGGTTGTAGCCTTTTTTTCCTGCCGCCAAAAGTAGGAGGAGTTTTGAGGCCAAAGCGCATGCTTCTAAAGTTCAGAGGGATGGCAATGTCAACCAAGAGTCCGCAGTTGAATACTTATTTACTTTGCAAAGATCGATCGATCGATCGAAAGAAATCAAAAGCCATAGGCTTAAAAATGGGGCACTGGCAAAGTAAACAAAATCCCATCACACACTTGAGCAGAAGAAGCCATTACTCTCAGGATTTAAATCTACGTGGGGAGACCCCAAAAGAACTCTTTGGCCTCATTAGTCATCCCTGTCAAGGCGTTGCTGAATAATCTCATGTGTTATAAACATCTTGGACTTAGGCTAAAATGCTATGCTGCACCTTACCACCCAAGTACGCTTGTAGTTTGGGAATTTTGTTCACTGACAATTGCCAGAAAACCTTTTTGATTCTGAAAATAGAGCTTATTTGAGCGTTTCTTCTATAACGTAACACAACGCCATCGGAACCTTTTCTTGTGCGTGTGTATGGGTTGTAGCCTTTTTTTCCTGCCGCCAAAAGTAGGAGGAGTTTTGAGGCCAAAGCGCATGCTTCTAAAGTTCAGAGGGATGGCAATGTCAACCAAGAGTCCGCAGTTGAATACTTATTTACTTTGCAAAGATCGATCGATCGATCGAAAGAAATCAAAAGCCATAGGCTTAAAAATGGGGCACTGGCAAAGTAAACAAAATCCCATCACACACTTGAGCAGAAGAAGCCATTACTCTCAGGATTTAAATCTACGTGGGGAGACCCCAAAAGAACTCTTTGGCCTCATTAGTCATCCCTGTCAAGGCGTTGCTGAATAATCTCATGTGTTATTAACATCTTGGACTTAGGCTAAAATGCTATGCTGCACCTTACCACCCAAGTACGCTTGTAGTTTGGGAATTTTGTTCACTGACAATTGCCAGAAAACCTTTTTGATTCTGAAAATAGAGCTTATTTGAGCGTTTCTTCTATAACGTAACACAGCGCCATCGGAACCTTTTCTTGTGCGTGTGTATGGGTTGTAGCCTTTTTTTCCTGCCGCCAAAAGTAGGAGGAGTTTTGAGGCCAAAGCGCATGCTTCTAAAGTTCAGAGGGATGGCAATGTCAACCAAGAGTCCGCAGTTGAATACTTATTTACTTTGCAAAGATCGATCGATCGATCGAAAGAAATCAAAAGCCATAGGCTTAAAAATGGGGCACTGGCAAAGTAAACAAAATCCCATCACACACTTGAGCAGAAGAAGCCATTACTCTCAGGATTTAAATCTACGTGGGGAGACCCCAAAAGAACTCTTTGGCCTCATTAGTCATCCCTGTCAAGGCGTTGCTGAATAATCTCATGTGTTATTAACATCTTGGACTTAGGCTAAAATGCTATGCTGCACCTTACCACCCAAGTACGCTTGTAGTTTGGGAATTTTGTTCACTGACAATTGCCAGAAAACCTTTTTGATTCTGAAAATAGAGCTTATTTGAGCGTTTCTTCTATAACGTAACACAGCGCCATCGGAACCTTTTCTTGTGCGTGTGTATGGGTTGTAGCCTTTTTTTCCTGCCGCCAAAAGTAGGAGGAGTTTTGAGGCCAAAGCGCATGCTTCTAAAGTTCAGAGGGATGGCAATGTCAACCAAGAGTCCGCAGTTGAATACTTATTTACTTTGCAAAGATCGATCGATCGATCGAAAGAAATCAAAAGCCATAGGCTTAAAAATGGGGCACTGGCAAAGTAAACAAAATCCCATCACACACTTGAGCAGAAGAAGCCATTACTCTCAGGATTTAAATCTACGTGGGGAGACCCCAAAAGAACTCTTTGGCCTCATTAGTCATCCCTGTCAAGGCGTTGCTGAATAATCTCATGTGTTATTAACATCTTGGACTTAGGCTAAAATGCTATGCTGCACCTTACCACCCAAGTACGCTTGTAGTTTGGGAATTTTGTTCACTGACAATTGCCAGAAAACCTTTTTGATTCTGAAAATAGAGCTTATTTGAGCGTTTCTTCTATAACGTAACACAGCGCCATCGGAACCTTTTCTTGTGCGTGTGTATGGGTTGTAGCCTTTTTTTCCTGCCGCCAAAAGTAGGAGGAGTTTTGAGGCCAAAGCGCATGCTTCTAAAGTTCAGAGGGATGGCAATGTCAACCAAGAGTCCGCAGTTGAATACTTATTTACTTTGCAAAGATCGATCGATCGATCGAAAGAAATCAAAAGCCATAGGCTTAAAAATGGGGCACTGGCAAAGTAAACAAAATCCCATCACACACTTGAGCAGAAGAAGCCATTACTCTCAGGATTTAAATCTACGTGGGGAGACCCCAAAAGAACTCTTTGGCCTCATTAGTCATCCCTGTCAAGGCGTTGCTGAATAATCTCATGTGTTATAAACATCTTGGACTTAGGCTAAAATGCTATGCTGCACCTTACCACCCAAGTACGCTTGTAGTTTGGGAATTTTGTTCACTGACAATTGCCAGAAAACCTTTTTGATTCTGAAAATAGAGCTTATTTGAGCGTTTCTTCTATAACGTAACACAGCGCCATCGGAACCTTTTCTTGTGCGTGTGTATGGGTTGTAGCCTTTTTTTCCTGCCGCCAAAAGTAGGAGGAGTTTTGAGGCCAAAGCGCATGCTTCTAAAGTTCAGAGGGATGGCAATGTCAACCAAGAGTCCGCAGTTGAATACTTATTTACTTTGCAAAGATCGATCGATCGATCGAAAGAAATCAAAAGCCATAGGCTTAAAAATGGGGCACTGGCAAAGTAAACAAAATCCCATCACACACTTGAGCAGAAGAAGCCATTACTCTCAGGATTTAAATCTACGTGGGGAGACCCCAAAAGAACTCTTTGGCCTCATTAGTCATCCCTGTCAAGGCGTTGCTGAATAATCTCATGTGTTATTAACATCTTGGACTTAGGCTAAAATGCTATGCTGCACCTTACCACCCAAGTACGCTTGTAGTTTGGGAATTTTGTTCACTGACAATTGCCAGAAAACCTTTTTGATTCTGAAAATAGAGCTTATTTGAGCGTTTCTTCTATAACGTAACACAGCGCCATCGGAACCTTTTCTTGTGCGTGTGTATGGGTTGTAGCCTTTTTTTCCTGCCGCCAAAAGTAGGAGGAGTTTTGAGGCCAAAGCGCATGCTTCTAAAGTTCAGAGGGATGGCAATGTCAACCAAGAGTCCGCAGTTGAATACTTATTTACTTTGCAAAGATCGATCGATCGATCGAAAGAAATCAAAAGCCATAAGCTTAAAAATGGGGCACTGGCAAAGTAAACAAAATCCCATCACACACTTGAGCAGAAGAAGCCATTACTCTCAGGATTTAAATCTACGTGGGGAGACCCCAAAAGAACTCTTTGGCCTCATTAGTCATCCCTGTCAAGGCGTTGCTGAATAATCTCATGTGTTATTAACATCTTGGACTTAGGCTAAAATGCTATGCTGCACCTTACCACCCAAGTACGCTTGTAGTTTGGGAATTTTGTTCACTGACAATTGCCAGAAAACCTTTTTGATTCTGAAAATAGAGCTTATTTGAGCGTTTCTTCTATAACCTAACACAGCGCCATCGGAACCTTTTCTTGTGCGTGTGTATGGGTTGTAGCCTTTTTTTCCTGCCGCCAAAAGTAGGAGGAGTTTTGAGGCCAAAGCGCATGCTTCTAAAGTTCAGAGGGATGGCAATGTCAACCAAGAGTCCGCAGTTGAATACTTATTTACTTTGCAAAGATCGATCGATCGATCGAAAGAAATCAAAAGCCATAGGCTTAAAAATGGGGCACTGGCAAAGTAAACAAAATCCCATCACACACTTGAGCAGAAGAAGCCATTACTCTCAGGATTTAAATCTACGTGGGGAGACCCCAAAAGAACTCTTTGGCCTCATTAGTCATCCCTGTCAAGGCGTTGCTGAATAATCTCATGTGTTATAAACATCTTGGACTTAGGCTAAAATGCTATGCTGCACCTTACCACCCAAGTACGCTTGTAGTTTGGGAATTTTGTTCACTGACAATTGCCAGAAAACCTTTTTGATTCTGAAAATAGAGCTTATTTGAGCGTTTCTTCTATAACGTAACACAGCGCCATCGGAACCTTTTCTTTTGCGTGTGTATGGGTTGTAGCCTTTTTTTCCTGCCGCCAAAAGTAGGAGGAGTTTTGAGGCCAAAGCGCATGCTTCTAAAGTTCAGAGGGATGGCAATGTCAACCAAGAGTCCGCAGTTGAATACTTATTTACTTTGCAAAGATCGATCAATCGATCGAAAGAAATCAAAAGCCATAAGCTTAAAAATGGGGCACTGGCAAAGTAAACAAAATCCCATCACACACTTGAGCAGAAGAAGCCATTACTCTCAGGATTTAAATCTACGTGGGGAGACCCCAAAAGAACTCTTTGGCCTCATTAGTCATCCCTGTCAAGGCGTTGCTGAATAATCTCATGTGTTATTAACATCTTGGACTTAGGCTAAAATGCTATGCTGCACCTTACCACCCAAGTACGCTTGTAGTTTGGGAATTTTGTTCACTGACAATTGCCAGAAAACCTTTTTGATTCTGAAAATAGAGCTTATTTGAGCGTTTCTTCTATAACCTAACACAGCGCCATCGGAACCTTTTCTTGTGCGTGTGTATGGGTTGTAGCCTTTTTTTCCTGCCGCCAAAAGTAGGAGGAGTTTTGAGGCCAAAGCGCATGCTTCTAAAGTTCAGAGGGATGGCAATGTCAACCAAGAGTCCGCAGTTGAATACTTATTTACTTTGCAAAGATCGATCGATCGATCGAAAGAAATCAAAAGCCATAGGCTTAAAAATGGGGCACTGGCAAAGTAAACAAAATCCCATCACACACTTGAGCAGAAGAAGCCATTACTCTCAGGATTTAAATCTACGTGGGGAGACCCCAAAAGAACTCTTTGGCCTCATTAGTCATCCCTGTCAAGGCGTTGCTGAATAATCTCATGTGTTATAAACATCTTGGACTTAGGCTAAAATGCTATGCTGCACCTTACCACCCAAGTACGCTTGTAGTTTGGGAATTTTGTTCACTGACAATTGCCAGAAAACCTTTTTGATTCTGAAAATAGAGCTTATTTGAGCGTTTCTTCTATAACCTAACACAGCGCCATCGGAACCTTTTCTTGTGCGTGTGTATGGGTTGTAGCCTTTTTTTCCTGCCGCCAAAAGTAGGAGGAGTTTTGAGGCCAAAGCGCATGCTTCTAAAGTTCAGAGGGATGGCAATGTCAACCAAGAGTCCGCAGTTGAATACTTATTTACTTTGCAAAGATCGATCGATCGATCGAAAGAAATCAAAAGCCATAGGCTTAAAAATGGGGCACTGGCAAAGTAAACAAAATCCCATCACACACTTGAGCAGAAGAAGCCATTACTCTCAGGATTTAAATCTACGTGGGGAGACCCCAAAAGAACTCTTTGGCCTCATTAGTCATCCCTGTCAAGGCGTTGCTGAATAATCTCATGTGTTATTAACATCTTGGACTTAGGCTAAAATGCTATGCTGCACCTTACCACCCAAGTACGCTTGTAGTTTGGGAATTTTGTTCACTGACAATTGCCAGAAAACCTTTTTGATTCTGAAAATAGAGCTTATTTGAGCGTTTCTTCTATAACGTAACACAGCGCCATCGGAACCTTTTCTTGTGCGTGTGTATGGGTTGTAGCCTTTTTTTCCTGCCGCCAAAAGTAGGAGGAGTTTTGAGGCCAAAGCGCATGCTTCTAAAGTTCAGAGGGATGGCAATGTCAACCAAGAGTCCGCAGTTGAATACTTATTTACTTTGCAAAGATCGATCGATCGATCGAAAGAAATCAAAAGCCATAAGCTTAAAAATGGGGCACTGGCAAAGTAAACAAAATCCCATCACACACTTGAGCAGAAGAAGCCATTACTCTCAGGATTTAAATCTACGTGGGGAGACCCCAAAAGAACTCTTTGGCCTCATTAGTCATCCCTGTCAAGGCGTTGCTGAATAATCTCATGTGTTATAAACATCTTGGACTTAGGCTAAAATGCTATGCTGCACCTTACCACCCAAGTACGCTTGTAGTTTGGGAATTTTGTTCACTGACAATTGCCAGAAAACCTTTTTGATTCTGAAAATAGAGCTTATTTGAGCGTTTCTTCTATAACGTAACACAGCGCCATCGGAACCTTTTCTTGTGCGTGTGTATGGGTTGTAGCCTTTTTTTCCTGCCGCCAAAAGTAGGAGGAGTTTTGAGGCCAAAGCGCATGCTTCTAAAGTTCAGAGGGATGGCAATGTCAACCAAGAGTCCGCAGTTGAATACTTATTTACTTTGCAAAGATCGATCGATCGATCGAAAGAAATCAAAAGCCATAAGCTTAAAAATGGGGCACTGGCAAAGTAAACAAAATCCCATCACACACTTGAGCAGAAGAAGCCATTACTCTCAGGATTTAAATCTACGTGGGGAGACCCCAAAAGAACTCTTTGGCCTCATTAGTCATCCCTGTCAAGGCGTTGCTGAATAATCTCATGTGTTATTAACATCTTGGACTTAGGCTAAAATGCTATGCTGCACCTTACCACCCAAGTACGCTTGTAGTTTG
The DNA here is from genome assembly GCF_026437365.1 of Eucyclogobius newberryi. Classification (NCBI taxonomy): domain Eukaryota; kingdom Metazoa; phylum Chordata; class Actinopteri; order Gobiiformes; family Gobiidae; genus Eucyclogobius; species Eucyclogobius newberryi. Next base: position 12,030,483 of record NW_027315735.1, read on the forward strand.
GGAATTTTGTTCACTGACAATTGCCAGAAAACCTTTTTGATTCTGAAAATAGAGCTTATTTGAGCGTTTCTTCTATAACCTAACACAGCGCCATCGGAACCTTTTCTTGTGCGTGTGTATGGGTTGTAGCCTTTTTTTCCTGCCGCCAAAAGTAGGAGGAGTTTTGAGGCCAAAGCGCATGCTTCTAAAGTTCAGAGGGATGGCAATGTCAACCAAGAGTCCGCAGTTGAATACTTATTTACTTTGCAAAGATCGATCGATCGATCGAAAGAAATCAAAAGCCATAGGCTTAAAAATGGGGCACTGGCAAAGTAAACGAAATCCCATCACACACTTGAGCAGAAGAAGCCATTACTCTCAGGATTTAAATCTACGTGGGGAGACCCCAAAAGAACTCTTTGGCCTCATTAGTCATCCCTGTCAAGGCGTTGCTGAATAATCTCATGTGTTATAAACATCTTGGACTTAGGCTAAAATGCTATGCTGCACCTTACCACCCAAGTACGCTTGTAGTTTGGGAATTTTGTTCACTGACAATTGCCAGAAAACCTTTTTGATTCTGAAAATAGAGCTTATTTGAGCGTTTCTTCTATAACCTAACACAGCGCCATCGGAACCTTTTCTTGTGCGTGTGTATGGGTTGTAGCCTTTTTTTCCTGCCGCCAAAAGTAGGAGGAGTTTTGAGGCCAAAGCGCATGCTTCTAAAGTTCAGAGGGATGGCAATGTCAACCAAGAGTCCGCAGTTGAATACTTATTTACTTTGCAAAGATCGATCGATCGATCGAAAGAAATCAAAAGCCATAGGCTTAAAAATGGGGCACTGGCAAAGTAAACAAAATCCCATCACACACTTGAGCAGAAGAAGCCATTACTCTCAGGATTTAAATCTACGTGGGGAGACCCCAAAAGAACTCTTTGGCCTCATTAGTCATCCCTGTCAAGGCGTTGCTGAATAATCTCATGTGTTATTAACATCTTGGACTTAGGCTAAAATGCTATGCTGCACCTTACCACCCAAGTACGCTTGTAGTTTGGGAATTTTGTTCACTGACAATTGCCAGAAAACCTTTTTGATTCTGAAAATAGAGCTTATTTGAGCGTTTCTTCTATAACGTAACACAGCGCCATCGGAACCTTTTCTTGTGCGTGTGTATGGGTTGTAGCCTTTTTTTCCTGCCGCCAAAAGTAGGAGGAGTTTTGAGGCCAAAGCGCATGCTTCTAAAGTTCAGAGGGATGGCAATGTCAACCAAGAGTCCGCAGTTGAATACTTATTTACTTTGCAAAGATCGATCGATCGATCGAAAGAAATCAAAAGCCATAAGCTTAAAAATGGGGCACTGGCAAAGTAAACAAAATCCCATCACACACTTGAGCAGAAGAAGCCATTACTCTCAGGATTTAAATCTACGTGGGGAGACCCCAAAAGAACTCTTTGGCCTCATTAGTCATCCCTGTCAAGGCGTTGCTGAATAATCTCATGTGTTATAAACATCTTGGACTTAGGCTAAAATGCTATGCTGCACCTTACCACCCAAGTACGCTTGTAGTTTGGGAATTTTGTTCACTGACAATTGCCAGAAAACCTTTTTGATTCTGAAAATAGAGCTTATTTGAGCGTTTCTTCTATAACGTAACACAGCGCCATCGGAACCTTTTCTTGTGCGTGTGTATGGGTTGTAGCCTTTTTTTCCTGCCGCCAAAAGTAGGAGGAGTTTTGAGGCCAAAGCGCATGCTTCTAAAGTTCAGAGGGATGGCAATGTCAACCAAGAGTCCGCAGTTGAATACTTATTTACTTTGCAAAGATCGATCGATCGATCGAAAGAAATCAAAAGCCATAAGCTTAAAAATGGGGCACTGGCAAAGTAAACAAAATCCCATCACACACTTGAGCAGAAGAAGCCATTACTCTCAGGATTTAAATCTACGTGGGGAGACCCCAAAAGAACTCTTTGGCCTCATTAGTCATCCCTGTCAAGGCGTTGCTGAATAATCTCATGTGTTATTAACATCTTGGACTTAGGCTAAAATGCTATGCTGCACCTTACCACCCAAGTACGCTTGTAGTTTGGGAATTTTGTTCACTGACAATTGCCAGAAAACCTTTTTGATTCTGAAAATAGAGCTTATTTGAGCGTTTCTTCTATAACCTAACACAGCGCCATCGGAACCTTTTCTTGTGCGTGTGTATGGGTTGTAGCCTTTTTTTCCTGCCGCCAAAAGTAGGAGGAGTTTTGAGGCCAAAGCGCATGCTTCTAAAGTTCAGAGGGATGGCAATGTCAACCAAGAGTCCGCAGTTGAATACTTATTTACTTTGCAAAGATCGATCGATCGATCGAAAGAAATCAAAAGCCATAGGCTTAAAAATGGGGCACTGGCAAAGTAAACAAAATCCCATCACACACTTGAGCAGAAGAAGCCATTACTCTCAGGATTTAAATCTACGTGGGGAGACCCCAAAAGAACTCTTTGGCCTCATTAGTCATCCCTGTCAAGGCGTTGCTGAATAATCTCATGTGTTATTAACATCTTGGACTTAGGCTAAAATGCTATGCTGCACCTTACCACCCAAGTACGCTTGTAGTTTGGGAATTTTGTTCACTGACAATTGCCAGAAAACCTTTTTGATTCTGAAAATAGAGCTTATTTGAGCGTTTCTTCTATAACGTAACACAGCGCCATCGGAACCTTTTCTTGTGCGTGTGTATGGGTTGTAGCCTTTTTTTCCTGCCGCCAAAAGTAGGAGGAGTTTTGAGGCCAAAGCGCATGCTTCTAAAGTTCAGAGGGATGGCAATGTCAACCAAGAGTCCGCAGTTGAATACTTATTTACTTTGCAAAGATCGATCGATCGATCGAAAGAAATCAAAAGCCATAAGCTTAAAAATGGGGCACTGGCAAAGTAAACAAAATCCCATCACACACTTGAGCAGAAGAAGCCATTACTCTCAGGATTTAAATCTACGTGGGGAGACCCCAAAAGAACTCTTTGGCCTCATTAGTCATCCCTGTCAAGGCGTTGCTGAATAATCTCATGTGTTATTAACATCTTGGACTTAGGCTAAAATGCTATGCTGCACCTTACCACCCAAGTACGCTTGTAGTTTGGGAATTTTGTTCACTGACAATTGCCAGAAAACCTTTTTGATTCTGAAAATAGAGCTTATTTGAGCGTTTCTTCTATAACCTAACACAGCGCCATCGGAACCTTTTCTTGTGCGTGTGTATGGGTTGTAGCCTTTTTTTCCTGCCGCCAAAAGTAGGAGGAGTTTTGAGGCCAAAGCGCATGCTTCTAAAGTTCAGAGGGATGGCAATGTCAACCAAGAGTCCGCAGTTGAATACTTATTTACTTTGCAAAGATCGATCGATCGATCGAAAGAAATCAAAAGCCATAGGCTTAAAAATGGGGCACTGGCAAAGTAAACAAAATCCCATCACACACTTGAGCAGAAGAAGCCATTACTCTCAGGATTTAAATCTACGTGGGGAGACCCCAAAAGAACTCTTTGGCCTCATTAGTCATCCCTGTCAAGGCGTTGCTGAATAATCTCATGTGTTATAAACATCTTGGACTTAGGCTAAAATGCTATGCTGCACCTTACCACCCAAGTACGCTTGTAGTTTGGGAATTTTGTTCACTGACAATTGCCAGAAAACCTTTTTGATTCTGAAAATAGAGCTTATTTGAGCGTTTCTTCTATAACGTAACACAGCGCCATCGGAACCTTTTCTTGTGCGTGTGTATGGGTTGTAGCCTTTTTTTCCTGCCGCCAAAAGTAGGAGGAGTTTTGAGGCCAAAGCGCATGCTTCTAAAGTTCAGAGGGATGGCAATGTCAACCAAGAGTCCGCAGTTGAATACTTATTTACTTTGCAAAGATCGATCGATCGATCGAAAGAAATCAAAAGCCATAGGCTTAAAAATGGGGCACTGGCAAAGTAAACAAAATCCCATCACACACTTGAGCAAAAGAAGCCATTACTCTCAGGATTTAAATCTACGTGGGGAGACCCCAAAAGAACTCTTTGGCCTCATTAGTCATCCCTGTCAAGGCGTTGCTGAATAATCTCATGTGTTATTAACATCTTGGACTTAGGCTAAAATGCTATGCTGCACCTTACCACCCAAGTACGCTTGTAGTTTGGGAATTTTGTTCACTGACAATTGCCAGAAAACCTTTTTGATTCTGAAAATAGAGCTTATTTGAGCGTTTCTTCTATAACGTAACACAGCGCCATCGGAACCTTTTCTTGTGCGTGTGTATGGGTTGTAGCCTTTTTTTCCTGCCGCCAAAAGTAGGAGGAGTTTTGAGGCCAAAGCGCATGCTTCTAAAGTTCAGAGGGATGGCAATGTCAACCAAGAGTCCGCAGTTGAATACTTATTTACTTTGCAAAGATCGATCGATCGATCGAAAGAAATCAAAAGCCATAGGCTTAAAAATGGGGCACTGGCAAAGTAAACAAAATCCCATCACACACTTGAGCAGAAGAAGCCATTACTCTCAGGATTTAAATCTACGTGGGGAGACCCCAAAAGAACTCTTTGGCCTCATTAGTCATCCCTGTCAAGGCGTTGCTGAATAATCTCATGTGTTATAAACATCTTGGACTTAGGCTAAAATGCTATGCTGCACCTTACCACCCAAGTACGCTTGTAGTTTGGGAATTTTGTTCACTGACAATTGCCAGAAAACCTTTTTGATTCTGAAAATAGAGCGTATTTGAGCGTTTCTTCTATAACGTAACACAGCGCCATCGGAACCTTTTCTTGTGCGTGTGTATGGGTTGTAGCCTTTTTTTCCTGCCGCCAAAAGTAGGAGGAGTTTTGAGGCCAAAGCGCATGCTTCTAAAGTTCAGAGGGATGGCAATGTCAACCAAGAGTCCGCAGTTGAATACTTATTTACTTTGCAAAGATCGATCGATCGATCGAAAGAAATCAAAAGCCATAAGCTTAAAAATGGGGCACTGGCAAAGTAAACAAAATCCCATCACACACTTGAGCAGAAGAAGCCATTACTCTCAGGATTTAAATCTACGTGGGGAGACCCCAAAAGAACTCTTTGGCCTCATTAGTCATCCCTGTCAAGGCGTTGCTGAATAATCTCATGTGTTATTAACATCTTGGACTTAGGCTAAAATGCTATGCTGCACCTTACCACCCAAGTACGCTTGTAGTTTGGGAATTTTGTTCACTGACAATTGCCAGAAAACCTTTTTGATTCTGAAAATAGAGCTTATTTGAGCGTTTCTTCTATAACGTAACACAGCGCCATCGGAACCTTTTCTTGTGCGTGTGTATGGGTTGTAGCCTTTTTTTCCTGCCGCCAAAAGTAGGAGGAGTTTTGAGGCCAAAGCGCATGCTTCTAAAGTTCAGAGGGATGGCAATGTCAACCAAGAGTCCGCAGTTGAATACTTATTTACTTTGCAAAGATCGATCGATCGATCGAAAGAAATCAAAAGCCATAGGCTTAAAAATGGGGCACTGGCAAAGTAAACAAAATCCCATCACACACTTGAGCAGAAGAAGCCATTACTCTCAGGATTTAAATCTACGTGGGGAGACCCCAAAAGAACTCTTTGGCCTCATTAGTCATCCCTGTCAAGGCGTTGCTGAATAATCTCATGTGTTATTAACATCTTGGACTTAGGCTAAAATGCTATGCTGCACCTTACCACCCAAGTACGCTTGTAGTTTGGGAATTTTGTTCACTGACAATTGCCAGAAAACCTTTTTGATTCTGAAAATAGAGCTTATTTGAGCGTTTCTTCTATAACGTAACACAGCGCCATCGGAACCTTTTCTTGTGCGTGTGTATGGGTTGTAGCCTTTTTTTCCTGCCGCCAAAAGTAGGAGGAGTTTTGAGGCCAAAGCGCATGCTTCTAAAGTTCAGAGGGATGGCAATGTCAACCAAGAGTCCGCAGTTGAATACTTATTTACTTTGCAAAGATCGATCGATCGATCGAAAGAAATCAAAAGCCATAGGCTTAAAAATGGGGCACTGGCAAAGTAAACAAAATCCCATCACACACTTGAGCAGAAGAAGCCATTACTCTCAGGATTTAAATCTACGTGGGGAGACCCCAAAAGAACTCTTTGGCCTCATTAGTCATCCCTGTCAAGGCGTTGCTGAATAATCTCATGTGTTATTAACATCTTGGACTTAGGCTAAAATGCTATGCTGCACCTTACCACCCAAGTACGCTTGTAGTTTGGGAATTTTGTTCACTGACAATTGCCAGAAAACCTTTTTGATTCTGAAAATAGAGCTTATTTGAGCGTTTCTTCTATAACGTAACACAGCGCCATCGGAACCTTTTCTTGTGCGTGTGTATGGGTTGTAGCCTTTTTTTCCTGCCGCCAAAAGTAGGAGGAGTTTTGAGGCCAAAGCGCATGCTTCTAAAGTTCAGAGGGATGGCAATGTCAACCAAGAGTCCGCAGTTGAATACTTATTTACTTTGCAAAGATCGATCGATCGATCGAAAGAAATCAAAAGCCATAAGCTTAAAAATGGGGCACTGGCAAAGTAAACAAAATCCCATCACACACTTGAGCAGAAGAAGCCATTACTCTCAGGATTTAAATCTACGTGGGGAGACCCCAAAAGAACTCTTTGGCCTCATTAGTCATCCCTGTCAAGGCGTTGCTGAATAATCTCATGTGTTATTAACATCTTGGACTTAGGCTAAAATGCTATGCTGCACCTTACCACCCAAGTACGCTTGTAGTTTGGGAATTTTGTTCACTGACAATTGCCAGAAAACCTTTTTGATTCTGAAAATAGAGCTTATTTGAGCGTTTCTTCTATAACCTAACACAGCGCCATCGGAACCTTTTCTTGTGCGTGTGTATGGGTTGTAGCCTTTTTTTCCTGCCGCCAAAAGTAGGAGGAGTTTTGAGGCCAAAGCGCATGCTTCTAAAGTTCAGAGGGATGGCAATGTCAACCAAGAGTCCGCAGTTGAATACTTATTTACTTTGCAAAGATCGATCGATCGATCGAAAGAAATCAAAAGCCATAGGCTTAAAAATGGGGCACTGGCAAAGTAAACAAAATCCCATCACACACTTGAGCAGAAGAAGCCATTACTCTCAGGATTTAAATCTACGTGGGGAGACCCCAAAAGAACTCTTTGGCCTCATTAGTCATCCCTGTCAAGGCGTTGCTGAATAATCTCATGTGTTATAAACATCTTGGACTTAGGCTAAAATGCTATGCTGCACCTTACCACCCAAGTACGCTTGTAGTTTGGGAATTTTGTTCACTGACAATTGCCAGAAAACCTTTTTGATTCTGAAAATAGAGCTTATTTGAGCGTTTCTTCTATAACGTAACACAGCGCCATCGGAACCTTTTCTTGTGCGTGTGTATGGGTTGTAGCCTTTTTTTCCTGCCGCCAAAAGTAGGAGGAGTTTTGAGGCCAAAGCGCATGCTTCTAAAGTTCAGAGGGATGGCAATGTCAACCAAGAGTCCGCAGTTGAATACTTATTTACTTTGCAAAGATCGATCGATCGATCGAAAGAAATCAAAAGCCATAGGCTTAAAAATGGGGCACTGGCAAAGTAAACAAAATCCCATCACACACTTGAGCAAAAGAAGCCATTACTCTCAGGATTTAAATCTACGTGGGGAGACCCCAAAAGAACTCTTTGGCCTCATTAGTCATCCCTGTCAAGGCGTTGCTGAATAATCTCATGTGTTATTAACATCTTGGACTTAGGCTAAAATGCTATGCTGCACCTTACCACCCAAGTACGCTTGTAGTTTGGGAATTTTGTTCACTGACAATTGCCAGAAAACCTTTTTGATTCTGAAAATAGAGCTTATTTGAGCGTTTCTTCTATAACGTAACACAGCGCCATCGGAACCTTTTCTTGTGCGTGTGTATGGGTTGTAGCCTTTTTTTCCTGCCGCCAAAAGTAGGAGGAGTTTTGAGGCCAAAGCGCATGCTTCTAAAGTTCAGAGGGATGGCAATGTCAACCAAGAGTCCGCAGTTGAATACTTATTTACTTTGCAAAGATCGATCGATCGATCGAAAGAAATCAAAAGCCATAGGCTTAAAAATGGGGCACTGGCAAAGTAAACAAAATCCCATCACACACTTGAGCAGAAGAAGCCATTACTCTCAGGATTTAAATCTACGTGGGGAGACCCCAAAAGAACTCTTTGGCCTCATTAGTCATCCCTGTCAAGGCGTTGCTGAATAATCTCATGTGTTATAAACATCTTGGACTTAGGCTAAAATGCTATGCTGCACCTTACCACCCAAGTACGCTTGTAGTTTGGGAATTTTGTTCACTGACAATTGCCAGAAAACCTTTTTGATTCTGAAAATAGAGCGTATTTGAGCGTTTCTTCTATAACGTAACACAGCGCCATCGGAACCTTTTCTTGTGCGTGTGTATGGGTTGTAGCCTTTTTTTCCTGCCGCCAAAAGTAGGAGGAGTTTTGAGGCCAAAGCGCATGCTTCTAAAGTTCAGAGGGATGGCAATGTCAACCAAGAGTCCGCAGTTGAATACTTATTTACTTTGCAAAGATCGATCGATCGATCGAAAGAAATCAAAAGCCATAAGCTTAAAAATGGGGCACTGGCAAAGTAAACAAAATCCCATCACACACTTGAGCAGAAGAAGCCATTACTCTCAGGATTTAAATCTACGTGGGGAGACCCCAAAAGAACTCTTTGGCCTCATTAGTCATCCCTGTCAAGGCGTTGCTGAATAATCTCATGTGTTATTAACATCTTGGACTTAGGCTAAAATGCTATGCTGCACCTTACCACCCAAGTACGCTTGTAGTTTGGGAATTTTGTTCACTGACAATTGCCAGAAAACCTTTTTGATTCTGAAAATAGAGCTTATTTGAGCGTTTCTTCTATAACGTAACACAGCGCCATCGGAACCTTTTCTTGTGCGTGTGTATGGGTTGTAGCCTTTTTTTCCTGCCGCCAAAAGTAGGAGGAGTTTTGAGGCCAAAGCGCATGCTTCTAAAGTTCAGAGGGATGGCAATGTCAACCAAGAGTCCGCAGTTGAATACTTATTTACTTTGCAAAGATCGATCGATCGATCGAAAGAAATCAAAAGCCATAGGCTTAAAAATGGGGCACTGGCAAAGTAAACAAAATCCCATCACACACTTGAGCAGAAGAAGCCATTACTCTCAGGATTTAAATCTACGTGGGGAGACCCCAAAAGAACTCTTTGGCCTCATTAGTCATCCCTGTCAAGGCGTTGCTGAATAATCTCATGTGTTATAAACATCTTGGACTTAGGCTAAAATGCTATGCTGCACCTTACCACCCAAGTACGCTTGTAGTTTGGGAATTTTGTTCACTGACAATTGCCAGAAAACCTTTTTGATTCTGAAAATAGAGCTTATTTGAGCGTTTCTTCTATAACGTAACACAGCGCCATCGGAACCTTTTCTTGTGCGTGTGTATGGGTTGTAGCCTTTTTTTCCTGCCGCCAAAAGTAGGAGGAGTTTTGAGGCCAAAGCGCATGCTTCTAAAGTTCAGAGGGATGGCAATGTCAACCAAGAGTCCGCAGTTGAATACTTATTTACTTTGCAAAGATCGATCGATCGATCGAAAGAAATCAAAAGCCATAGGCTTAAAAATGGGGCACTGGCAAAGTAAACAAAATCCCATCACACACTTGAGCAGAAGAAGCCATTACTCTCAGGATTTAAATCTACGTGGGGAGACCCCAAAAGAACTCTTTGGCCTCATTAGTCATCCCTGTCAAGGCGTTGCTGAATAATCTCATGTGTTATTAACATCTTGGACTTAGGCTAAAATGCTATGCTGCACCTTACCACCCAAGTACGCTTGTAGTTTGGGAATTTTGTTCACTGACAATTGCCAGAAAACCTTTTTGATTCTGAAAATAGAGCTTATTTGAGCGTTTCTTCTATAACGTAACACAGCGCCATCGGAACCTTTTCTTGTGCGTGTGTATGGGTTGTAGCCTTTTTTTCCTGCCGCCAAAAGTAGGAGGAGTTTTGAGGCCAAAGCGCATGCTTCTAAAGTTCAGAGGGATGGCAATGTCAACCAAGAGTCCGCAGTTGAATACTTATTTACTTTGCAAAGATCGATCGATCGATCGAAAGAAATCAAAAGCCATAGGCTTAAAAATGGGGCACTGGCAAAGTAAACAAAATCCCATCACACACTTGAGCAGAAGAAGCCATTACTCTCAGGATTTAAATCTACGTGGGGAGACCCCAAAAGAACTCTTTGGCCTCATTAGTCATCCCTGTCAAGGCGTTGCTGAATAATCTCATGTGTTATAAACATCTTGGACTTAGGCTAAAATGCTATGCTGCACCTTACCACCCAAGTACGCTTGTAGTTTGGGAATTTTGTTCACTGACAATTGCCAGAAAACCTTTTTGATTCTGAAAATAGAGCTTATTTGAGCGTTTCTTCTATAACGTAACACAGCGCCATCGGAACCTTTTCTTGTGCGTGTGTATGGGTTGTAGCCTTTTTTTCCTGCCGCCAAAAGTAGGAGGAGTTTTGAGGCCAAAGCGCATGCTTCTAAAGTTCAGAGGGATGGCAATGTCAACCAAGAGTCCGCAGTTGAATACTTATTTACTTTGCAAAGATCGATCGATCGATCGAAAGAAATCAAAAGCCATAAGCTTAAAAATGGGGCACTGGCAAAGTAAACAAAATCCCATCACACACTTGAGCAGAAGAAGCCATTACTCTCAGGATTTAAATCTACGTGGGGAGACCCCAAAAGAACTCTTTGGCCTCATTAGTCATCCCTGTCAAGGCGTTGCTGAATAATCTCATGTGTTATTAACATCTTGGACTTAGGCTAAAATGCTATGCTGCACCTTACCACCCAAGTACGCTTGTAGTTTGGGAATTTTGTTCACTGACAATTGCCAGAAAACCTTTTTGATTCTGAAAATAGAGCTTATTTGAGCGTTTCTTCTATAACGTAACACAGCGCCATCGGAACCTTTTCTTGTGCGTGTGTATGGGTTGTAGCCTTTTTTTCCTGCCGCCAAAAGTAGGAGGAGTTTTGAGGCCAAAGCGCATGCTTCTAAAGTTCAGAGGGATGGCAATGTCAACCAAGAGTCCGCAGTTGAATACTTATTTACTTTGCAAAGATCGATCGATCGATCGAAAGAAATCAAAAGCCATAGGCTTAAAAATGGGGCACTGGCAAAGTAAACAAAATCCCATCACACACTTGAGCAGAAGAAGCCATTACTCTCAGGATTTAAATCTACGTGGGGAGACCCCAAAAGAACTCTTTGGCCTCATTAGTCATCCCTGTCAAGGCGTTGCTGAATAATCTCATGTGTTATAAACATCTTGGACTTAGGCTAAAATGCTATGCTGCACCTTACCACCCAAGTACGCTTGTAGTTTGGGAATTTTGTTCACTGACAATTGCCAGAAAACCTTTTTGATTCTGAAAATAGAGCTTATTTGAGCGTTTCTTCTATAACGTAACACAGCGCCATCGGAACCTTTTCTTGTGCGTGTGTATGGGTTGTAGCCTTTTTTTCCTGCCGCCAAAAGTAGGAGGAGTTTTGAGGCCAAAGCGCATGCTTCTAAAGTTCAGAGGGATGGCAATGTCAACCAAGAGTCCGCAGTTGAATACTTATTTACTTTGCAAAGATCGATCGATCGATCGAAAGAAATCAAAAGCCATAAGCTTAAAAATGGGGCACTGGCAAAGTAAACAAAATCCCATCACACACTTGAGCAGAAGAAGCCATTACTCTCAGGATTTAAATCTACGTGGGGAGACCCCAAAAGAACTCTTTGGCCTCATTAGTCATCCCTGTCAAGGCGTTGCTGAATAATCTCATGTGTTATTAACATCTTGGACTTAGGCTAAAATGCTATGCTGCACCTTACCACCCAAGTACGCTTGTAGTTTGGGAATTTTGTTCACTGACAATTGCCAGAAAACCTTTTTGATTCTGAAAATAGAGCTTATTTGAGCGTTTCTTCTATAACGTAACACAGCGCCATCGGAACCTTTTCTTGTGCGTGTGTATGGGTTGTAGCCTTTTTTTCCTGCCGCCAAAAGTAGGAGGAGTTTTGAGGCCAAAGCGCATGCTTCTAAAGTTCAGAGGGATGGCAATGTCAACCAAGAGTCCGCAGTTGAATACTTATTTACTTTGCAAAGATCGATCGATCGATCGAAAGAAATCAAAAGCCATAGGCTTAAAAATGGGGCACTGGCAAAGTAAACAAAATCCCATCACACACTTGAGCAGAAGAAGCCATTACTCTCAGGATTTAAATCTACGTGGGGAGACCCCAAAAGAACTCTTTGGCCTCATTAGTCATCCCTGTCAAGGCGTTGCTGAATAATCTCATGTGTTATAAACATCTTGGACTTAGGCTAAAATGCTATGCTGCACCTTACCACCCAAGTACGCTTGTAGTTTGGGAATTTTGTTCACTGACAATTGCCAGAAAACCTTTTTGATTCGGAAAATAGAGCTTATTTGAGCGTTTCTTCTATAACTTAACACAGCGCCATCGGAACCTTTTCTTGTGCGTGTGTATGGGTTGTAGCCTTTTTTTCCTGCCGCCAAAAGTAGGAGGAGTTTTGAGGCCAAAGCGCATGCTTCTAAAGTTCAGAGGGATGGCAATGTCAACCAAGAGTCCGCAGTTGAATACTTATTTACTTTGCAAAGATCGATCGATCGATCGAAAGAAATCAAAAGCCATAGGCTTAAAAATGGGGCACTGGCAAAGTAAACAAAATCCCATCACACACTTGAGCAGAAGAAGCCATTACTCTCAGGATTTAAATCTACGTGGGGAGACCCCAAAAGAACTCTTTGGCCTCATTAGTCATCCCTGTCAAGGCGTTGCTGAATAATCTCATGTGTTATAAACATCTTGGACTTAGGCTAAAATGCTATGCTGCACCTTACCACCCAAGTACGCTTGTAGTTTGGGAATTTTGTTCACTGACAATTGCCAGAAAACCTTTTTGATTCTGAAAATAGAGCTTATTTGAGCGTTTCTTCTATAACGTAACACAGCGCCATCGGAACCTTTTCTTGCGCGTGTGTATGGGTTGTAGCCTTTTTTTCCTGCCGCCAAAAGTAGGAGGAGTTTTGAGGCCAAAGCGCATGCTTCTAAAGTTCAGAGGGATGGCAATGTCAACCAAGAGTCCGCAGTTGAATACTTATTTACTTTGCAAAGATCGATCGATCGATCGAAAGAAATCAAAAGCCATAGGCTTAAAAATGGGGCACTGGCAAAGTAAACAAAATCCCATCACACACTTGAGCAGAAGAAGCCATTACTCTCAGGATTTAAATCTACGTGGGGAGACCCCAAAAGAACTCTTTGGCCTCATTAGTCATCCCTGTCAAGGCGTTGCTGAATAATCTCATGTGTTATAAACATCTTGGACTTAGGCTAAAATGCTATGCTGCACCTTACCACCCAAGTACGCTTGTAGTTTGGGAATTTTGTTCACTGACAATTGCCAGAAAACCTTTTTGATTCTGAAAATAGAGCTTATTTGAGCGTTTCTTCTATAACGTAACACAGCGCCATCGGAACCTTTTATTGCGCGTGTGTATGGGTTGTAGCCTTTTTTTCCTGCCGCCAAAAGTAGGAGGAGTTTTGAGGCCAAAGCGCATGCTTCTAAAGTTCAGAGGGATGGCAATGTCAACCAAGAGTCCGCAGTTGAATACTTATTTACTTTGCAAAGATCGATCGATCGATCGAAAGAAATCAAAAGCCATAGGCTTAAAAATGGGGCACTGGCAAAGTAAACAAAATCCCATCACACACTTGAGCAGAAGAAGCCATTACTCTCAGGATTTAAATCTACGTGGGGAGACCCCAAAATAACTCTTTGGCCTCATTAGTCATCCCTGTCAAGGCGTTGCTGAATAATCTCATGTGTTATAAACATCTTGGACTTAGGCTAAAATGCTATGCTGCACCTTACCACCCAAGTACGCTTGTAGTTTGGGAATTTTGTTCACTGACAATTGCCAGAAAACCTTTTTGATTCTGAAAATAGAGCTTATTTGAGCGTTTCTTCTATAACGTAACACAGCGCCATCGGAACCTTTTCTTGTGCGTGTGTATGGGTTGTAGCCTTTTTTTCCTGCCGCCAAAAGTAGGAGGAGTTTTGAGGCCAAAGCGCATGCTTCTAAAGTTCAGAGGGATGGCAATGTCAACCAAGAGTCCGCAGTTGAATACTTATTTACTTTGCAAAGATCGATCGATCGATCGAAAGAAATCAAAAGCCATAGGCTTAAAAATGGGGCACTGGCAAAGTAAACAAAATCCCATCACACACTTGAGCAGAAGAAGCCATTACTCTCAGGATTTAAATCTACGTGGGGAGACCCCAAAAGAACTCTTTGGCCTCATTAGTCATCCCTGTCAAGGCGTTGCTGAATAATCTCATGTGTTATTAACATCTTGGACTTAGGCTAAAATGCTATGCTGCACCTTACCACCCAAGTACGCTTGTAGTTTGGGAATTTTGTTCACTGACAATTGCCAGAAAACCTTTTTGATTCTGAAAATAGAGCTTATTTGAGCGTTTCTTCTATAACGTAACACAGCGCCATCGGAACCTTTTCTTGCGCGTGTGTATGGGTTGTAGCCTTTTTTTCCTGCCGCCAAAAGTAGGAGGAGTTTTGAGGCCAAAGCGCATGCTTCTAAAGTTCAGAGGGATGGCAATGTCAACCAAGAGTCCGCAGTTGAATACTTATTTACTTTGCAAAGATCGATCGATCGATCGAAAGAAATCAAAAGCCATAGGCTTAAAAATGGGGCACTGGCAAAGTAAACAAAATCCCATCACACACTTGAGCAGAAGAAGCCATTACTCTCAGGATTTAAATCTACGTGGGGAGACCCCAAAAGAACTCTTTGGCCTCATTAGTCATCCCTGTCAAGGCGTTGCTGAATAATCTCATGTGTTATAAACATCTTGGACTTAGGCTAAAATGCTATGCTGCACCTTACCACCCAAGTACGCTTGTAGTTTGGGAATTTTGTTCACTGACAATTGCCAGAAAACCTTTTTGATTCTGAAAATAGAGCTTATTTGAGCGTTTCTTCTATAACGTAACACAGCGCCATCGGAACCTTTTCTTGCGCGTGTGTATGGGTTGTAGCCTTTTTTTCCTGCCGCCAAAAGTAGGAGGAGTTTTGAGGCCAAAGCGCATGCTTCTAAAGTTCAGAGGGATGGCAATGTCAACCAAGAGTCCGCAGTTGAATACTTATTTACTTTGCAAAGATCGATCGATCGATCGAAAGAAATCAAAAGCCATAGGCTTAAAAATGGGGCACTGGCAAAGTAAACAAAATCCCATCACACACTTGAGCAGAAGAAGCCATTACTCTCAGGATTTAAATCTACGTGGGGAGACCCCAAAAGAACTCTTTGGCCTCATTAGTCATCCCTGTCAAGGCGTTGCTGAATAATCTCATGTGTTATTAACATCTTGGACTTAGGCTAAAATGCTATGCTGCACCTTACCACCCAAGTACGCTTGTAGTTTGGGAATTTTGTTCACTGACAATTGCCAGAAAACCTTTTTGATTCTGAAAATAGAGCTTATTTGAGCGTTTCTTCTATAACGTAACACAGCGCCATCGGAACCTTTTCTTGTGCGTGTGTATGGGTTGTAGCCTTTTTTTCCTGCCGCCAAAAGTAGGAGGAGTTTTGAGGCCAAAGCGCATGCTTCTAAAGTTCAGAGGGATGGCAATGTCAATCAAGAGTCCGCAGTTGAATACTTATTTACTTTGCAAAGATCGATCGATCGATCGAAAGAAATCAAAAGCCATAGGCTTAAAAATGGGGCACTGGCAAAGTAAACAAAATCCCATCACACACTTGAGCAGAAGAAGCCATTACTCTCAGGATTTAAATCTACGTGGGGAGACCCCAAAAGAACTCTTTGGCCTCATTAGTCATCCCTGTCAAGGCGTTGCTGAATAATCTCATGTGTTATAAACATCTTGGACTTAGGCTAAAATGCTATGCTGCACCTTACCACCCAAGTACGCTTGTAGTTTGGGAATTTTGTTCACTGACAATTGCCAGAAAACCTTTTTGATTCTGAAAATAGAGCTTATTTGAGCGTTTCTTCTATAACGTAACACAGCGCCATCGGAACCTTTTCTTGCGCGTGTGTATGGGTTGTAGCCTTTTTTTCCTGCCGCCAAAAGTAGGAGGAGTTTTGAGGCCAAAGCGCATGCTTCTAAAGTTCAGAGGGATGGCAATGTCAACCAAGAGTCCGCAGTTGAATACTTATTTACTTTGCAAAGATCGATCGATCGATCGAAAGAAATCAAAAGCCATAGGCTTAAAAATGGGGCACTGGCAAAGTAAACAAAATCCCATCACACACTTGAGCAGAAGAAGCCATTACTCTCAGGATTTAAATCTACGTGGGGAGACCCCAAAAGAACTCTTTGGCCTCATTAGTCATCCCTGTCAAGGCGTTGCTGAATAATCTCATGTGTTATAAACATCTTGGACTTAGGCTAAAATGCTATGCTGCACCTTACCACCCAAGTACGCTTGTAGTTTGGGAATTTTGTTCACTGACAATTGCCAGAAAACCTTTTTGATTCTGAAAATAGAGCTTATTTGAGCGTTTCTTCTATAACCTAACACAGCGCCATCGGAACCTTTTCTTGTGCGTGTGTATGGGTTGTAGCCTTTTTTTCCTGCCGCCAAAAGTAGGAGGAGTTTTGAGGCCAAAGCGCATGCTTCTAAAGTTCAGAGGGATGGCAATGTCAACCAAGAGTCCGCAGTTGAATACTTATTTACTTTGCAAAGATCGATCGATCGATCGAAAGAAATCAAAAGCCATAGGCTTAAAAATGGGGCACTGGCAAAGTAAACAAAATCCCATCACACACTTGAGCAGAAGAAGCCATTACTCTCAGGATTTAAATCTACGTGGGGAGACCCCAAAAGAACTCTTTGGCCTCATTAGTCATCCCTGTCAAGGCGTTGCTGAATAATCTCATGTGTTATTAACATCTTGGACTTAGGCTAAAATGCTATGCTGCACCTTACCACCCAAGTACGCTTGTAGTTTGGGAATTTTGTTCACTGACAATTGCCAGAAAACCTTTTTGATTCTGAAAATAGAGCTTATTTGAGCGTTTCTTCTATAACGTAACACAGCGCCATCGGAACCTTTTCTTGTGCGTGTGTATGGGTTGTAGCCTTTTTTTCCTGCCGCCAAAAGTAGGAGGAGTTTTGAGGCCAAAGCGCATGCTTCTAAAGTTCAGAGGGATGGCAATGTCAACCAAGAGTCCGCAGTTGAATACTTATTTACTTTGCAAAGATCGATCGATCGATCGAAAGAAATCAAAAGCCAT